>NW_023339696.1:5148245-5208019 GCF_004916995.1 Morone saxatilis
AATAAAGTCACTAGAAAGGCCAGAAGGGTGAGAAGCGGGTTGAGTGGAGAGTGCTGGCAGGATGGAGATTGAGAATTGAAATACTGTAGCCAATGTCCAGTAGATATCTGCTGGTATCAAGAAGGCTGGGCAGAGGCAGGAAAAAGTTGAAATAGATAGCATAGCTCCCGTAACTTTCAATTTCGTATCTGTACAGTTCCGTGAATAAGGCTGAAGAAGGTTAGAGTTCTGGAACCTGTAGAAGAGTAGGATGCAGTGAATGGCTTAACACTGACGCCAAAAGAGCTTCAGGATGAAGGAGAAAAGTGAGTCACCAAAATGTCTCTCGGTACATGGTTCTCCAGATTAGACTGTCTTCATGTATTAGTTCCATTCTAAACGTTCAACTTCTCTTTTTGATTCGAGTTGATAATCTTATGCAGATCGTCGAGTGTATGTGCGATGTGTACGTGATTGATCGACATGTTCTAGCTGATGTCCATCTGCTTTATTCTCAACAGAAGTGAGCGTGGATACAACACAAAAAAGAACCTACCTAAAAACGGTAAAAAGTCAAAAAAAAAAAAAAAGAGTATTCAAAAGAATCTGAAACCTCTTTATTTGTTAAGAAATGTATGATGATATTTCAGTCAGTGGAACCTGCTTCTTATTCCTCTTTTCTCTCTCAAGTTTCCAGTCCTCCAAGAAAACTTGGATGTATACATGGGTTTGCAGCAGTTTATTGTCACATCTGGCACCAGTAAGTGATTCTCCTTTTCTTCTTTACGGTGTGTCTTTTTTCAGTATAGTAAAACGTTAGGATGACCTGTCCTAAAATTCTTCTTTCAGGTCGGAGGCTTAATATCTCTGCTGAGAACGATTGCCGCCGACTTCACTGTTCTCTCAGGGACCTCAGCTCCCTACTTCAAGCTGTCGGACGCTTGGCTGAGCATTTCATCGGAGAAATCTTTGCTGCACGTTTCAGTGACGCCCTGGCAGTGGTGGAGAGGTCAGTGCTCTAAAACATAAAAAGTGATCGTATGCTTGTTTATTACTGATTTAATACTCTATATTACTGGATCTCAACTGGGTCCCTTTGAAGTTGGTTGGTTTCTGTTTAAATAGTTTTGTGTTAAAACGTATTCACTGTTTCATACTGTAATAAGTGGTGTGTATTTCCATTTGAAGAGCAAAATATCATAATGAACCTTCTGTTTCTTTTTCAAGGTTGGTGGAAGTGACTTGCTACGGCTCTCAGACCAGCCTTTACGACCTGGAGACCGCTGTGCCTTCTGTGCTCAAGCCAGACCTCATTGATGTGTGAGTATCACATGTTCAAAGCAAAACTCAACCCTAACATGTGATCTGTGTCACTGTGAGAAAAAATTTTTATAAGTTACAAATAACAAGACGAAACTGTTGCGTTATCAAAAGCTCTTTGCAGTATCACTGACACAATAATAGGGGAACTGAGTGTGTGAACAGTGAGTGTGAATTTAGACACTTAACAGCCGTGTTTCACAGTTTTTACAAAAGCCGCTGAACAGCAGCCCTAGCTAGTTGCTTCCTGTTCATAGTTATCAGAGCTAACAGAGTTTTACATAATGAAGTTACAGGATAATTTTACTTTTTGAAATTAATACTATCATAAATATACTAAACACATCGCAAGTGACATTGTAAATTCAAATGTGGAACAAATTAAGCTTTGTTTTATTCAGTGTTTTAACTGTGTGTGTTGTTTGTTACAGACATGCACAGGCCCTTGCTGCTTTGCAAGCGTACTCTCACTGGCTGGCACAGTTCTACAGTGAGGTTCACAGTCAAAACCAGAGCCAGTTCATCAACCTCATCACATCTGCAATAGATGCCAGTAGCCCACTCATCACAGCTAAGGTAGCTTGATACATTATTAGTTTCTTTCTTCTTCTTTCAAAAAATAAAATTATAAGAGTGCAGTTCATGGATACGTGATCTAAAAAATGTTGAAACAGTGGTTAAGTGAGGAGGAAGTATGACGTGAAAAATATTAACCAACACTTAAAATGGTTAGCCCATGTTCACAGGAGCTTCTTTTTGTGTTTATGTTCTACTTTGTTTATCTGGTCCTTTTTGTTTTGCTCAAGTTTGCTCAAATGTTGTTATGATTAAATTATGAAGTTTGATTCATTCACATCTTGTACATAACTGATTAATTATCTGTGATAGTTCTGCGTTATTGACAGTATTTCCTTTCACATGATGAGACATAAAGCAGACCTTATTTAAATCACTGTAACATACACAGCAAGCTACATCAGAAGATTGTGGGACACTAGAAAAGATGTCATTGCTTTGTTAATGGATAATGGATAAAAGAGTGTAGCTGTAATTCCCTATTCGTATGGTAAAGTAAGAGTGTTACTAAATGGTTCTTCTTTCAACACCTAAATTCTGTCTTTATCTCCAGGTACCTGAAAAGTTGCTGCTTTCATCATGCCATCTGATGGTTTCCATAACCTCTACAGTGCGGCCTGTGTTCTTGGTCACTTTGCCAGCTGTTCAGAACATCTTCAACCTCATTACCACAGAGAATCAGACCCGCAGGCTTCCACAAGAGGTAAATGTTTGTTTGCTTTGTATGCTTTTAATTTGCTCAATTATTTAATAAAAACAGAATTGTGGATTTATGACCTTCATAGTTTATAAGATGATTTATTTGTCAGTTTAAAAAGTCTGAAGTTCTTGAAATGTCTGCTATACATGCAGTAATTCCTCTGTTTGTTCGTGTGTGTTTCTACAGGCTCACATGTTGGTGTGTAGGGCTTTGTCCAACATGCTGTTGCTCCCATGGCCGAATTTACCAGAGAATGAGCAGCAGTGGCAAACGCGCTCCAGCAACCATGCCAGCCTACTGGCAGCGCTCACTCGAGAATACCGTATTTTACGAGGGACAGTGAACATTACTCCACGGCAACCCGTTCTGAATAACAGTCAGTATTTCTTTCCTTCTTTTTGTTTTTAAATTATTATACAGACACCTTTTTTTCTCACCCTGTTTTCTTGGTCTTACTCTGATTGTGTTTCTGACCATTTTTCTTTCTACTGCAGTGAAAGCAGTGATACAGCAGACTCTGCCTGTGCTCAGGGACATAGTGGACAGCATCTCTGGGGAATCCACAAAATCACGTCAGATCTGTTACCAGAGTCTTCAAGAGTCTGTCCAAGTGTCCCTGAGTCTTTTCCCAGTGTTTATTCAGCAGCCAGGTCAGTGTTTCTTATTTACAGTTTGTTTAAAAAATGTATCACAGTATGAAGATGATCCATCCATTCACGTTTCTGCACCTACTTGCCCTGTCAGAGGGGACCAGTATGCACTGTACTGGGAAATATGTTTCTCTGCCTCCTACTAGTGCATACATGATAATAACATTACTGACCAGATCAACATCATTATATTATCTAAACACTTTACTTTTGTTATAATTTAGTTTATGTTTGCTGTAGGAATTTGTGGGGAAGTTTGTTTAAATTATAGCAACCTGAATCTGATAGTATGCAAACATCTTGTGTTAACTTTGTTCTCTTTCTCTGTTCTCTGAACAAAGAAATAATTGATAACTGTTCTAAGTAAATACAATTTAATATTCATTAATACAAATAAGAGATTAAATTCTGAAGACTTGAAAACAAAGTTTGACACAGGTTCGTCTGACTGACCAGTTTTGTTAATTGTCACTTTTCTTCCACAGATGTGACGGACGAGATGTTGGCCTTCTTCTTGACGCTGTTTCAGGCGTTGCGAGTCCAGATGGGTGTTGCCTTCACGGGGCAGATCATCCACACTTTCCTCAGCATGTTCACCAGGTAAAAAAAACAACACACTTTACATCACCAGAATGTGGATAAAGGTCTAAGTGGCACGGGGTAAAACACTGTTGGTATCACAAATTAATGCAATGTCACTCATGTGCTTCAGGGAACAGCTGGCAGCCAGTATTTTGCAAGAGGGCAGTGCAGGGTGCAGAGTGGTACAGAAGTTCCTGAAAATCTTGCAGGTGGTGGTGCAAGAGCCTGGTCAAGCTTTCAAACCCTTCCTGCCCAGCATCCTCTCTCTGTGCATGGAGCAGGTTTACCCAGTTGTGGCAGAGGTCAGTTGGTTCTCACCTGTCTTCAGTTAATATTCTGGGTGTGGTTTTATTGCATTTGAATTGATTAGCCTGCTAGCATCTAAAGTTAGCATAGTGTGTCACTTCTCCCTTTGGAAATCATATAAAATGTACCTATATTTAAATGTGAATGATTTAATACTGCCAGTATTACATAAAATAATCAAATTAATAGTTGGCAAATTGGAATTATTAGTGATATAATTTCGGATGCTGTCTTTTTGTCTTTGGCATTTATAACATTTCCTGGATAACAGATGATCATTAAATATCTTCTCTTTGATAGCGGTCTTCCCCCGACGTCAAGGCAGAGATGTTTGAGTTGCTATACCAAATACTTCACCAAAACTGGAGATACTTCTTTAAAACTTCAGTCTTAACAAGTGTCCAGAGAGGAGCTGCTGAAGATACCATGGAAAATGAGGCCCAGTTCACAGCTGCCATGCAGGTGTGTGTAAACATGTAGCTAAAGTTGTCACTATATACCTTTTTGGTAGATGATAGTTATTGTTTAATGTATCGCCACTTCTTTTCCTGACGTGCTGAAATATCTTTTCCAGGCTTTCGGACAGTCTTTCCTGCAGCCTGACATCCACATCTTCAAGCAAAATCTCTCCTATTTGGAGTCCCTCAACAGCAAGCACAAGTTGTATCACAGAGTAAGATGAGCTTTTGTGTCAGTGTTTTTGCTTTTAGAGATGAAGGTTGTCATGGAGCAGAGTTTCACTGATTCTCCTTGTCTGTCCTGCACAAAATATCAGGCAGAATTAAACTTAACTCTTTTATAATATATTTGATAAAAAAGGATTACATGTTTTCTTAAGACGTGTCCCCTCATTCACCCACTGTGATTGAGAGCCGCAGTGACTCATTGTCCTTATTTTGTTTTTATTGTGCTTTAGAAGCTTTTCCGGACCTCGATGCTCCTCCACTTCATCAACGTGCTGCTGCAGGTCCTTCTCCACAAAAGTCACGACCTTCTGCAGGAGGAAATCACTGTTGCTATTTATAACATGGCCTCTGTCGACTTCGATGCCTTCTACTCGGCCTTCATGCCGGAGTTCCTCAATGGCTGCCAGGGTGTGGACACCAGCCAACGAGCTGTTCTCGCACGCAACTTCAAGCTTGAGCGGGTAAGATTTAAATTTTTCATTGACATTGCTTCTCCTCCCTCCTTGTGAGCTATTCTCTACCTTATGGGTAACCATGGTAATGCATTTCGCAGGCTGTTGGCTCATATAGTACTTTGCATTAGACCAGAACAGAGTAAACCAACTGTCACGTATATGATGTAGCAAGACAGCTGCTTTCTCTACAACAGCTGCCAAATATGACAATAATCTGAAAAAGATTTCTCACTCAACCTCAGCCATGCAGATAGTTTAGTATTATTTCTCCGAGCTTTGATACATTGCATCCCAGACACATTGCATGTGTGAGCAGTGTGTGTGCTTTGCAGAAACTCTTTCTTTCATTGCGCCGCCCATGTTAACAGCCCACGTGAGAAGCATGGCTTCACTATAGAGTAGAGGTCTCACCTATTTTTTCCCATGAGACGTGCGGTTCTCAGCTAAAATAGACATCTGTTCATAGTTATATAAACATCATACCAGCAACATATAGACTGTTAACTACACTTTCAATTTCTATATCTGTAGCTGTCACAGACATGAAAACTATATAAATATCTTTTTTAACACCTCTGTCTAGCTTTTCTGTGGACAGAACTCATTCGTTTGATAACAAGGCTTTTATTGTATGGTATTTATTAAAGGTAGTAGAATGTAGAAACAGAGCTAAGCAGCACACCACAGGCTTACGAGCCGCAACAGTTCGGCGAGGTAGTGTGTCCCGTGCGTTAGATTTCCACTCCCAATAACATTTTAAAATATGTAATTATTAGTTGTCCAGTGTGTTGTCAGTAATCCACAGAACACACTGTGAAGATTTTATTTGGGACTATTAAACTGTTCAGTGAGTGTTCTGTAGATATTACACTTTCCGTATTGCCCCCTAACACCAGTATGTTTGTATTTGCCTGTTATTTTGAGTGTTGTTTTTTTTCCCCTGCAATTGAACCTCTGTCAACTCCTGTCTCTTCTGGAGAATTAATATTACTGTTCAACTTTTCTTTTCTTTGTCAAGGACTTGCCTTCATTCACTCAAAGCGTGCAGCGGCTGGTGAATGACCTTCGCTACTACAGACTGTGTAATAGTAGTCTGCCCACTGGCACCATCAAGCTATAGCACAACGACTGCTTGAACCACTCCACACATCAACTATGATCAAGGACTGCCTGTGCTGACCACTTTGCCCAACACTCCTTCTCCAATTCAGCTTTGGTCCACCTATTTGAAGTAATAGGAAGGAACAACATGCATTGTTTGGTTGAGTAATTGGAGGTTGAGGATGCTGCTGATTTTTCTCTTTGATTTCTACTGTAGAAGGTTGGCGCATAATTATTTTTTAAAAAGCAGCGCCCTCCTTACGTGTTGCCAATGATAATTTGGCAAGAAATGTAAACCTGGTCTGCAGTTGGCTTTTGCCCAGACCGGGAGCAGTCTGAGCCAGGCCTTCTTTCCCACGCCTCCGCAGTTAAGCTGGGCCGGGACTGAGCACTTTCAACTCATTTTGAGTTTTTAAAATGTCTGCTTTTATTCATTTTGCCTTCATTTTTTTTTTCATCTCCAAAGGAGACAGACTCTCAACTTAAGATCTTTCATATCATTCCATTCTGAAAAAGAGAACCTGCTTGATTAATAAAGTGCTTTTTTAGTAAAACTCAGGTATTTGTGATTTCATGATTTTATTGGTCTATGTGCTCTTGTAATGTTGTTTAGTATTGTTTGTGATAATAATGGTTAAACTAAGAGATTCAAGACTTTTCTGTATGTTGTTTACACTGTTTTGCTTTTAACTTAAATTCATCAATTTCACCTGCTGAATATTGTTTTTCAGCCATGCATATTTTTAGAACGCACGCACAAATAATCAAATAGTTGTTCTGGGTCTTGACAGAGCTAATGGATAAAGCACAGCAGATTTACATTTTGAGAATTGCTAAAACCTTTAACAGAAGCATCAAGAGTCAGGTTTAATGTGTGGCATGTGACACATCACCTGACGAATAGGGTGTGTGTGTGTGTGTAAGGACGCAGCATGCGCAAGATAGGAAGCATCACCACAGGAAGAATAATTAAACAACTTCACAACTCGACACAATATGTTGCATCATCTTTTCTGTAGGTTGAACTCGCAGTGAGAACTGCAGCTTCGATAGTATCTGTTGCTGTAAATCTGTAATTTAATTTTAATGGCTACAAGGAGTAACTAATGCAACTAATGGATTTGATCGGTCAACTCCTTTAATTTGATTATACCTTGCTGCCAAATATATACTAGTTATGTCTTCAGTGTAAAAATGTAGATTCCATTTGAGATGTTAGGCTTCTATTTACAGAAGTGCATTGAAATTGAGCCTAAAATGTCTTATAATCACTTAAGATTGTCATATGTATGTGTTTGTATTTAAAGTAATTTCCACCAATTTTACATCTCAAAATTATGTACTTATTATTGGGGAGTACTTTTGAGTCTAAAAACAATTGTTGCATTCTGGGAAGTGTAGCATCCAGCGGTTTTGGACCACCAACGTTACGAAAATGTTTTATTCTGGAGCTGGAGGGCCCCTTTGTTATCTAGTCCCATGGTTATGGTGTGTATTTAACATTCAGTTTAAGGTTTGGATATTCTGTAAAACTTCGAGCATCATTCAAAGCTCTAGTTGTAGAAACGGAAGTGCAGGATGAGTGTCTGGCTCTTAAACTCACCGCCACACGTACATTGTTACATTCAGGTGGCTCCATGGAATAGATAGTGATTTACGCACAGAACTTAGTTACTTAGAGTTTATTGTTAAATCAAATTACGGAACCAGACGCACTACTCATGAAACCTTTCTGAGTTCTCGGTCAGTGCTGGATTAAACTTTATTCTGGCAACAGCAGACACTTCTGGCATCACTGGAGTTAAATGTGCTTCAGTTTGAGTGACAGCCGGGGGCAGACAGACAGGGGGATGACTCGTGAGTTTTGATTGAAGAGGGTTGACTTCTCGCTGTAGAGGCTGACAGAATACAAGTCAAAACATGGTCATGTTGCAGCGGTGCCTTTTTAAGAGAATTCAGCAGTTTTATTCAGGGAATCAAGCAAGCACTAAAAGTCTGCTGTCTGGGTTCCCCACCGCGCTGCTTCAGGGACACAGACCTGCTGTCTGCAGGAACATTTCAAGTAAGTGACTGAATTTATATTAACTGATCGGTACGGATTTTGCCTTTTCTCTGAGGAACGCTATTAAGTGATCGGACTATCTGGCGCAACATCAGGACTCAATGTTGGCTTAGAAATCGACCGATTAATTTAATAAATCTTTGTTTGAATATGTGATGCTGACATAACTCAATTTCTTGAGATTTAGATAATAAACGACTGATTAACATTATTGGCATCGAGTTTAAGAGCGCTCACCTCTGATGCGCCACCTGTATTTGTTCATTTGTTCCAAACTTTTTCTCCATTTGCGAAAACAAATTCGCTTGCCAAACTCCTGGGGTCATGAACTGGAACTAGGTTAGAGGTACAGACGATAGTGTTGATGGTGTGGGTGACCAACACAGTGACCTGCGGTTTTGCGTAATCGGGCCAAAACCTGTGCGTAATGTGTGTGTACCATGTATGACACCCTAACCATTTTCCCAGAGAGAAACTTCTATCCAGCAAGTTACCGAGTCGCTGAGTTGAGTTCCTCTCGTGGTGGGTCACGTGTGTATGTAATTGATCGCATGCAGTCATTCATTAGCTCCTAAGTGGTGTTGCAGTTGGTATTCTGTGCGCAACTACAACTAACCATCTGAACACGCATAAAATCTGATGTGCCCATTTCATTCTGCTCACAGAGGGCAGTTCACATTCAAACCTCTGTGAGTGACTTTGGGTCAGAGTATAGAAGTTGGTAGAAGTCCTGTTCTCTGTGTCCCAGCAGGTCTTCCAGATGTAAGGGAGCAGACTCTTGTAGCTGTAAAGCCAGATGGAGTTCAACGTCGTCTTGTTGGGCAGATCATTCAGCGGTTTGAGCAGCGGGGCTTTAAGTTGGTGGGCCTCAAAATGCTGCAGGTATAGAAGTCTGAAATAAATGTGTTTGTTTTATGTGCAAGTTCTCTGTATAATTTATTTTACCCTAGCATGACTCTGTTGTGAAGGTGTCCGAGGATCTCCTGTCTCAGCACTACTGTCAATTGAGGACTAAGCCCTTCTATCCCACGCTGGTGCATTACATGACCTCAGGGCCTGTAGTTGTCATGGTGAGGGTTCCTTGTAAGATACTCCTGTATCTTTTTTTTTATTTATTATTTCAACCTTTGCATAAGGTTGACAGACATGAAAGGTATGGTTTAGAAAATGCCTGTACCTAGTACTTAATGTACACAGTATTTCAGGTGCCAACCTGCTACTAAACTCAACAAGTTTGGAATATATTGTATTTTTGTGTGTATATGTTTGTCATTTTGTTTTTGTTTAGGTGTGGGAGGGCTACAAAGTAGTTGAAACATCACGTATGATGGTGGGACATACTAACCCAGCTGAGGCCCAGGCAGGCACAGTCAGAGGAGATTTCAGCATTCATGTCAGCAGGTAATGTGATGTCATTATGTGCACAGTGAGTATCAGGAATAAACAACATTATGAGCCTGCCACCATCCAGGTGTGTGATATTTCTGATTTGATTGTCAATTAACGGTGCATTTTGGTCATTTAAAGGAACGTGGTTCATGCCAGTGATTCACCAGAGGGGGCACAGAGGGAGATCCAGCTGTGGTTTCAGGGAAAGGAGCTCCTGAACTGGGACTGCTGTTACCAGACCAGTACCTGTGAGGTGTGAAGATGCTGAGAGTGGAACGCAGTGAGAATCAGTAATACTACCTCTTCTCCTGCTGCTCAAAGGTCTGTCTCTTGTGACAGTGTGACCGCAGTGATTTAAAAAGATGAGTCATATTCAGTGTTCTTACCAAGTAATTTACCTCAGTAAGTGCTCTTAGAACCACAAAGAGTTTTGTGTGTTTTTTTATACTCTAAGCTACATTAGCAACTACACACATATAAATGTATAGCTGTCTCATCTTTTCATTGAACAGCCATAATAGGAGAGGTTTGCCTGAGGTCTCAGGATGAGATGTGTGTCGTAATCATTTGTCATTCTGGCCCTTTCAGCAGATAGATACAGTATTTTATTAAACACAAATGACCCATGCAGAAATTGTTAGTGGCTCAGAACCAGATTTTCAGATTAAATATTATTTTTATAAAGTAGGTATAACATCACCCAATAAGTCCTTCTGAATAATAGGTAAAATTTGACGTGCTTGTTTATTTGAAACATTGTCGCTTTCATCAAAATCATAATGAACACTAATCTGAACATGCTGTAACAATGTAAGAACTGACTTTCACCCCCAGCAGCTGCTCTGCTGTGTGATGATACTGCATAGCTCAAGTGAATCTCAAGCTCAAGTTTTTCATCAAAGAGAGAAAAAAAAATCTGAAATGTTTTCAAAAGATTGAAATCTTTTTTTTGGCAACATAACAAAAAAACATATTTCTACAAAGCCTTGCTGAGAAGGAACAATAAAATACTCTGTATGTCCTCAAATAATTTATGTAATTATTCTACTTGACTAATCGAGTAAATGTGTTTACTTAAATCATTGAGCAATTCTCTTACCTCTTTTTGAAACCACTGTGAGGCAGAAGAAATTAAATACGAGGGTGAACAGTTTCAAGGCAAGTTCAAAACCTTGTTAGGAACTGTCTGTAATGGGAATAGTTTTGCATAGTTGAGCCTGAATCAAATAATCACTCTTCAGAACATCTGACCTCTGGTGAATGTTATTTATAAAATGTGCTGGTGCTGTCAGTGTGAAAATCTACTGAAGCTACGTGCCGTGTGCTGCTCAGCTCCGTACAATGATAATTTACCTGGTATTGAACTCTGGAATGATTCAGATTCAGTTTGTCTTCATTGGCACTTGCTTTTTCAATTCTTCTTACAGCTGTAAAAATGAGATGAGTCTGACTTGTGCACTCAGTATCAATTATAAAACTACTTATTAAGAATTCTTCAATTCATTCTTGAAATTGTTTGTCTTAATTATATAACTTTGTCTATGTCAGAAGATGTAAAGAAGGGTTGCAGTGAACTCATAGCTATGATACAAAAATACACATACTGTTTTATTCAAGCCAGTACAGTGACAGCAATGTATCCCTTATGTATCTGTATTGTACATTATGTCATGATATCACAAGATTTACAATGAAAAACACAGAATCAGAAAACATTTTAGTCTCCACAGAACAGCATAGAAGGAGTTGTGACTGAAATTGTATATATATATCAGTTTAATGTGTATTTGGTCTAAAACCCGATCTGGCTGCAACATGCGACATGTCTTAATACAGGTTGATGTGCAGGCAATAAAAACTCTGAATCGATCAAACATGTGACTGTTCTGTAGAGTCATAAACATTTTTAACAGAATGCACTTTTTTATAGCTCTAAAAAGTAGATTCAGTCCATTGTTGGTAATACATCGAACTAATAAACAGTATTTGATTTTGTTTATTGTACTGCGTGTTTGCTTATTGTCATGATATTGACTAAACAAAAAAATAATATAATAATAGAGATATTTAGAACACCACATGGTAAGAATAACTTTAGTAAACTCTGGTGAGAATTTGAATTTTAAAGCCCCTCTGTCTTAAAAACATGTAATAGTCTCAATGTCAGTAAGTACTGGTGAGTGAGCTTTACCTTAAACACAGCTTGCCTTTGTTGATAAATCTGTAGCACATAAGAGATATAACCACATGTATGATGACTCTGTGCGTCCAGCTGTGTATACTACAGTTATCTCCATTGATCCTCGATGCCACATCTGTATTAGTGGATGTTTAAATGCTCCATCACACTATGGCACCCTCTGATGTCAGGTTGATCTTCAGCTTTTGCTTCTCCATCACCGTCTCCAGTTCTGTGGCTTTGTGCACGTCCTGTAGAGGACAGAAGGCAGAAGTGTATTTTAACAGAGAAATATCAACCAAACATTGTTTTTTGGCAGACTTGAAAAAAAGCTTCCCAGAGTTTTTAGTCCATGATATATGCACCTAAATTTGAGTTCTGTCTGGTCCCATTTTAAACCAGTGTCTGTGTTGTGGAGGTTAAATTAAAACACAACCCAACCCCAAAAAGACACCCATTATGAAATTCCTTTAATACCAGACTGAGAACAAGAAGGCTCTCTAGTAACTCTAAAATCTATTCACTGCAGCTATTAACCTATGAGGTCTGAAAGAGCTAATATGCATTTTGAGTTTTGTAAATTGAAAGATAAATGATTTTTAGTCAATGTAGGTCAATGACAATGTGGTAAAATGACGTAGGTCTGTGCAAAAGCCAAGGTTGAGCAAACAACAAGCTCAGGACACATGGACCCAAACACAATCACACAAACACAAACACACATTACATCCAGAAAAAAACAGACACTGGACAAACCTCGAGAAGGGACTTCTGCACCATAATTTGGCTGTAAACTCTTGCACCTTCCTCTGGTGACACAGTGCGGAACTCGTCCTTATTCAGGGAAAAAAGCTGGGCTCCACTTAAAATGCCCAGACTCTGAACTGTCCTGACAGAAGAAGAAAGCAACAAAATTAGTGTCAGTGTCTGTTCACCTTCAGAGAGCTTTTATTGTGAGAAGTTCACTTATAACCAACAGAAGTATCTCTGAATAATCTAATGCAAAGTTAAGCTTCTCTTCTCACAAGATTCACTTCTTCATTTTCTTGTTAGACTTCATGGTGTCCCTAAATGTCCTCCTAGCTCTCTTTGTTAGTTAAAATCCAACTCCACTCAGTTTAGTTTATGTTGCAATACACAAACATTGGCAGGGAGGACATTTTGACATTTGAGGGCGCTGTTGTGCAATTAACAATATCTAAGACTGTACCTTTGAAAACTGCATATGCTGCATGTATAATGCAATTAATTTAATTAACACCCAACTGTCCAATAAGCACCCACATACAACTCACTGACTCACTTTAAATATTGTAGAGTCAATAATGCTCCTGAATCTTTTTCATTTAGTATAATATTAAAGCCCTTCATCAAATTAAAACCATAGAGGGATTTGTTTAGGCACACAACCAGTGTTTGACATGTTAGACATGAGTTAAATTTGATATTGTTAGTGGATCTTGAGGCTCTGCAAACCCTAACCCTTATTCTCAATCAGCTCTTTGAAAACAGTGTGAGCTGGTGTTTCCTCCATCAGTGCACACTCACTGCTGACTGAAGCCCTTGGTGGTGAGCCAGGCCTCCACCTCGGCAGCCGGTGAGTGGTAGTTCAGGGGGGCAGAAGTGTCAGCTGAACGGGGGACCACCAGCGGATGGATTGAGCCTCTTTTCCCAGCCAGCCGCTGAAGAAGCTCATCATTCATTATCATGACTACACAATACACACAAAACCAAGTGGTCAAAGTGTGCTCAACCTTCAAGGTTGTTTTGCATTTACATGTACATAAATGTTCATGGAAGATGTCAACAAAATGTCTACAGACTGATATTTCTGCTCTATTTGTTTTTAGTTTCATAGAATTCAGTATAGAATACGTATAGTATATTATAGAGTACATTACCATAGCTCCAGACCATTTATACAAGGGTATACAGCGAAATACAGGAAAACCTACTACTGGTTTTCCTGTATTTCTCGGTGATATGATATGAATGGTCAGTACATTTGATGATTCAGACCTTTGTACACTAATAACAAAAGAGCTAAATTACTGGATCATTTTAACAAAAAGACTATTTCATCAAATACATGTCCATGTTGCATGGTGTACAATGGAGCTACACAGGATCTAAGGAGCCAGGCAGTGGAAGCATGGGACTCAGCTTCTTTCTCTTAGAAGCTGATGCACAAAAGGCAGGTGGGGCATCTTAAAAATAGCTGTCTGTCTATTGGAGACAGGACTTTAATCGCATGTATGTGACCAATGAGAAACTGATACTGCAGATAGGCCTGTATACTGAAATATTACACAATATACATACACCAAAGCACTGTAGTGTGTTGGTACGAAAAGAATGACTTTACCAAATATGTATGTGTTGACTCAACAATTTTATGGTCTTCATTTATTTATTTGTTTATTTGCTCAGCTTTTACTAAGTTGCCGTGTCTCTGGTTGTGTTGATGGGTTGCAGGTTAAGAAGATGAACACAACAAGCTCCTGGGATCCAATATGTTTGTGAAATCACTAGATATTCTAACAGGCCCCCTTTGTGATTTACCATCGCTGATAATAATAAGATAATAGGTACGTTACCTCGGTCACTGTCATCTCCCTGCATTACTGTAGATGGTAAAACCATGCTCTGTGGTCGCAATGGTCTTGTATGTGTGGAACTGGTTGCATCTGGACTTGGTGGAGCATATGAGAAGTACTTTGTCCGAGGGAAAAGGGCTGTCTTCTGTTGTGGAAAAGCAGAAATGAATTAAAAACTGCAAGACGGCATTAAAATGTTTGGAGCACTGACACAAACAACAACATTGTGTCTGTACTGTACCTTTGACTCTCTGCGTACCACTGGGCTGTCTCTCCCAGTGTTATTAAGAGCAGACAGAGGCTCCAGGATATTAAAGGGAACAAATCCTATCTGGTCAAACCGATTCCGACACTTCCACCATCGCTTTGATGACTCAATTACCTGGAAAAAGATGACAAATAAGTTTTGCAACATATCCCTAGAATATGTCTTCTTCTACAGGTAGGTCACCACCTCTAAGTCTAATTATGGGTGTGTACCTCTAGTGTTTCTCCTTGTAGCACAGAGAGTTCACTGCTGTTTCTAGCCACAAAGTCATAGCTGCAGCAGTAAAGTCTCTCACCTTCTGGTGGGAGCCAGTTTTCTTTTCTGAAATAGATTTAAAAACAAATATAACAAAGCAGAGTAACACACCAGTAATCTAGAGATCCTCCAGACAGATTTTATAAGGCATTACACTAATTGCAACTATTAGGAATGTTGCTAGCATTGTCACTCCTGCTGGCTTACGCTTCAGCTGTGCCTTCACCATGGCCCTGCCCTGTCTGTCGAGCATGGTCCTGTTGAGTCTGTGCTGCCCTTCTTTCCCTGACGTCTTGTTTGTGCTGCAACTCGATGGGATCTTCCCAAGGCTGGCCAGTTGAGTCATAGGCCGGAAGCTGCCATCCATCCAGGAAGACAGGTGAGTATGGAGGAACAGACACACTAAGTTGTGAACTGGGAAAGAGGACAGGATTTTGTTAGAGCAAGATGACACACTCTCAAACCAAGATTTACACACACACACACACACACACACACACACATACATAAACATAAACACACAGACCAGGGTGAAATCCAGTTGGGCCCTAATGAAGTCCACAACTCCTTTTCCTCTTCAGTCAGATGCTCGTGCAGCAGTGAAACAGCACCACTGGTCATAGCAGGACTGACCACCGACGCACCCAACAATGGCCCTCCGGTGGTTTTTACCAACTGTGAAAGTAAGAATCACCACAGTCAGTATCACACAGAGAGAGAGAGAGAGATAAAGAGAGAGACTACTAAATGAAACATTAGAAAGACCCACCAGTTTAAGAGGAACAAAGATGGAATGCAGCAGCTCTGGTGCGTCAGGCTGTGCGATGGATGACTTGAGACGGTCCTAAATGAACCAGCATAATGTCATTCACATTTTTACTAACAGTAGTTTTATCAAAATGTACTATGAGTTACTCAATGCTCAATTATGACTAGTGTAATCTCACCAGCAGACTGAAGGAGTACTTGATTTTCTGAAAGAGGTCCACAAATTCTTCCTCTGATGGAGGGCAAGCTTTCATGGTCAACAAATCATCTGCACACGGAGAAGCACAATGATAGCCACAACCAAAACAAGGTAACATGATATGAAACACACACACACAACCACACCATGATCACTGTTGTTATTATATATGCATTGATTTGATTGATTGATTGATTGATTGATTGGCTGATTGAACTTGATATACATTTGTGTCAGTAAGCTATAGTTATCTAGAACAATTTGCAATGTAAATAGCATGTTTCTAACACAATCTGTGGGAAAATACAAGAATTATAAACATCAAGGTAAAACAACATCTGTAACTAAAGGAGTGGAGTTCTTGTTCTAGCTTGTTCCAGCAAGAACTCCTATAAAACAACTGCAGTGGTAGTGACTAATCTAATCCTGTCTTCTGTTTCATTATTAATACAATCATACAGTCATTGCCTTGGGTCTTATCTAGGGTCACACCTATCCCAGCACACACTGGCCAGAAACCTGGTCAACACCCTGGTGATGTTGCCAAGACAACCCACGGCAAAGACAGATAGACACAAACACTGAAACTCCTGTTCACACCTACTGGCAATTTATAGTGTGCAAACACGAGGAAACAGCAGGTAACAACAAAAAGATCAAGGTTGGGGACAAAACCTCCCTACTGCTTCTTCTACTGATCTTAACATCAAATCTCATTGATCTTCAAACAGGATGCAAACCAGACATTAATAATATTTTCATCATGTTCATATCATGCCAGTACCAGTGGATAGCCACTTAATGCCAGGTCCATTGTCAAACAGAACTGTTGGTGCATTAATCTTCCTGGATTGAGTTGACCTGAGCTTCAGTAGCTTCTTTGTCATGTTTCTTGGTCGCTCACTAGAGGCAAGAATTTTAAGAATTACCTGAAAGGATTCTTTGGCAACCAGCCAGTTGACCTGCTTCCAGTTTGTGAATCAGTGTGCCAGTATTCAACCTTTGTCTCCAGTTCCCTGCCTCTACTCTTCTTCTGCAACCTAACAGAGGCATTCACCAAACTCCCAAGACTCATCTGCAGTCATCAAGCTTGTCAGACCTCTGCCACCAGCTGATCGACAGTCCTTCATACTTTAATCACACCTTAAACATAACACCGGACTACAGTGCTTATTGTTATTTGGGTCTGTTTCAGAAGACTCTGCCAGGTTAGTATTTTTACATGCAAACTGTTTTTTACCTTGATCATCCCAGTTAAACTTTGACTGCAGCAATTAGTATATTGGATGGAAGAAGAACTTACCATCTTGGTTCTCCTTTTTCTTTTTACTTCTTTTCTTCTTCCTCCTTTGGTTAAGAACACTCTGGGCCTCAGCTGTCTGCTGCAAGCGTGCCATGAATCGTTCCACATCATCAAAGCAGTGGTTCAGAATCTCCTGATGAAGACATGCACTGTATATTTCAGCCATTTACCAGAGCAACTTACAGTCAGTGTTTCGATATTTAAACAGTTTATATTACTGTTAATTCATTAGGGTCATTAGTGAGTCAAAAAACATATAAGGAGTTGAAACTAACCAAATGCAGTATTCTAACACGCTACCAATGCAATAGCCCTGCAATACATTTATTTATAATGCTTATGATGTTTAATATTTGAGACTGTATTAAAGATTATAATGGAGTTGAAGTAACACCTGGAACTGTCACAATAAACAAATCCTGAACATTATAACCATCACTGGATAGAAATTACTGCAGGGCTGCAGATTGTAACTATTGGTCACATAGGTGAAGTCAACTCAAACTTCAAAAAACTAGCCTCTTTGTATACTCCTTCAGAGTATGTAAAAGGCTCTTGTTAGAGTTTAAAAAGTCAAATCCTCCTCACTACCTCTCTCTATAGTCATACTGACTCTTGTTTTAACGTGGCCATGTAGGGACACTAGTAGTTGGTGGTTAATTGTAATATCAGTAAACACAAGTAAACTAAAAGTCTAAAATAAGTGAAAGAATGATTTTTTTTCTTTTTCTTTTTTTATCTTTTATGTTATTCTATGACTTTGAGCATCTTTTTCTATTTGTGTAGCATAAAGGAACTACAAACTTCCATTTTGTCATACAGCCTTGTGTTGTTTAATGATTAATACATTTCCATGATTCTTTGAAATGGTGGAGAGGGAAGAAGGAGGGACATCATGCAGCAAAGGGCCACAGGTTGGAAACCAACCCAGACCGCTGTGGTAAGGACTCAGCTCACATGACGTGAGCCAGGCCCCACCTTAAATAATGTGTTAATTTTGTATAAATTAACATCCTGTACATTTATTTATTTATTTTTATATTCTGAGCAAAATATGCATGGAAGATTTCACATTAACATATATTAATGTCTTCTATTTATTAAAAAAATTAATTAATTAAAATTAAAATACTATATATATACTATATAGTATTCACCTCACCATCACAGCTGTTATGACTTCTCTCATGTGTAATTTAGAGAATGTGGCTTACTGACTCGACTTGATGGGACCACATACTAATGTTCAGGTTGCCATCTCCTTTGGCTTTAAGATCTTATTGATTATTTGTAAGCTTTATTCATCAACCCATTGAACCAGATATATGCACGTATACAATATAGAATAGAATATAGAATATCTAAATTATTTGTGCGAGCACATACCACTTCTTTCTCTGCATTCAGTAGAGATGTATGATTTGACACCTCGCTGACACCATTCTCTGAGCAGAGGAAGAACAAAGCCATTAAAGCAGACACACAAAAACAGGTCAGTTGCAAGCAGCAGGATAACATGTGCAACACATTCTCACACATATAAATACACATTAGGTCAATATACCTTTGCTAGAATGTGAGTAGATGGGCAGCCCACCAGGAGGAGGCTGCTCTCCTGGAGTTATCATGACTCGGACACCTGAATACCTCCTAGGGACCACCGGAGGTGGGGAAGACATCTGTTGTGTGTGGATGCAAAGTAAAATCAAACATATCCATACAGTAGGGGATAGTAGAAGTATAATAAACATTTTTCTTTCTAAATGTTTACTGGTTGATCACCTTTTGTGTGATGTTTGTAACTCCTCATTTCCTTTTCCTTGGACAATGTTGTATTAGCCCTCTATACTTTATCTCATGTTGCTTGATTTTAAATTTCCTAGCTGCACAGTGAAGATCATGTTCAAGATTTTTATCAACTTAACCCAACCGATCAAAACAAGCTTATCTTAGCTTCGTGTGAATATCCTAAAAAATTATGAATGAGAGCTCGATATTGTCACATTCCCCAAAATGGTTGTAAGAATGCTGAGTATTCAGTGTGCACACTGTGTGACGAATACACACGACAGGAAAAACCACTGTCACCAGATACCAGTACGGTATGCAGGTGACACAACTACCAAAACTGGATAAAGAAACTGCGCCAACTGAATATGAAGATCAGTTCATCACAAGTCTGTGCAATGTAAACACAGTATAGCTTTTTACTTCATCTCTTTTCCTCTGCTTCCTGCCTTTCCTGTGTCATCCGTCCTCTTCCAACATATTGGTGAATCGGTGAATTAAATATTTAAAGCTTTAACAGTTTATGCACAAACAAAGCTTGTCATGCATTTACAAACTGTAAAATATTCTAATCTGTGGTTAAAGGGAAGCTGCTTCAAAATTCCCCTCTGAGCAACACATTACTGACATAATATGAAAAAGCAGCTGCCCTTCTTTAACCCTCTGTCAAACACACACACACACACACACTGTTTGCACAAAGTTAACACTTAAAATCTTTAAACATCACTGTACCTTTAGTGCGTGTTTGAATCCGTAGCACAGACACCAATCCTCATGCTGAGCTGTACGTGCACTGAGCTTAGCTGTTTACATGAGGACGTCCTACCTTCTTGAGATATGCAGAAACGAGAAAAACTAGTCTGGCTTTCTTTTACAGTTAATCTGTGCTGCTTTCACTCTCCTCTGACTCTGATACACACGCACACACGCTCCCTCCCTCCCATTCTAAATCTTTGTGTAGCCTCTCCTTCCTTGTGACAGACACTTCCATCAACAATTGCCTATGGCTTGTGCCAAGGTGCTAATGTGATCTGAAGCACATGCCATTCGAGAAATGTAATGCAGTCTTCCTCAAACACCCCTCCTCCATAAATTAAGACACCAAGTTTCGTTTAAAATTATAACATTGAAGCCAAAGCCAAGATAAGGCTCAGAGGTGAATAAAGTTCATGAAAAGTTCAAATTCAGAAATATGAATAAAAATAAATTAATGTTTTAAATGAAATTGAATTGGATTGGATTTTTCCTCAAAGGAGAAAATGTATAAGTTAATTTGTCTTAACTCATTTGATTTTAACATTCCTTCCTATGAGGACGTCCCTTTATGGCTATAAAACAACCTGCCTATTATTTCATAATAAATTAGCCATTTTGTTTTGTACTGTACTGGCCTCTCCTTTAAAGAGAGTCTAAGGGAAATCAAAGGAGACTGTGTAACCTTTAAACATTTAATCTACTTAAAATCTGTGAATGAAATGTTGGAAATAAAAAAAAATTATTGGTAGAAAGTAAAGATACAATTATTTCAGAAAATAACAGGGAACAAATCTGTTTAGGCTCTTCAAGAATATCCAAATATTGACTGTGAACAATAAGTATGTTTACAACAACAGGAAGTCAATTTATAATACAAGATAAATATAACAAAAATGAAATGATAGGTGAGAATGTGTGGGAAAAGATAAAACATTGAATATCTGGTTTCTGATAAAGAGCAGCTGGCTTCAGTAATCTTCAGCAGTTTGACAGATGTTGAATAAATCATCAGACAGAGGACAAACAAAGAGGCATTGAGAACACATTTAAGTTAGGATGGCGTCTTTATCATTAATACTGTAGGTAAAATACTCTTGGATACAAGCATTTAAAGCAGGCATAGGGACAAGCGCTGGAGAAAACTGAGCTGTTGGTGAACAGTGACACCATGTGGTTGTGACAGGTCGGTCTCAACCCGTGCCTGAAGCTCTCCTCCTGTTTGACTGGAAACTGTAAACAGGCGTTCAAACTGAAAATCAAAGAGTTGATGGTGTGTGTCATGATTTCAGTAGGTTGTTCCAAAAAGCCTCTTGTTTTGGCATACTTAAACTATGAAGACCATACCACTGTTAACACTGCACTATCAGCAGTTAGTATCAAATCTATTAATTTCTATACTGTTTTATAATAACAGGACAATATCAGAGACAAAGGCCTCGATCTTGTCTTGACTTTGTGACATTTTGGACAGCATAAATAACAAACTGGTGGGGTTTGGGTGTGTTTGTATAGCCTCTTCCTGTTATGGTTCAGTTGTCTTCATTTGTAGGCCAGCTGCTCCACTGCTTGGAGGATCCAGTGTTGACTGTATATAATATGAACAGACAATTATCTCTGCTGCCTATCTAGACTGAATCAAAGCCAGACAACTCCAGCAGGTTCTTGGACAAATGAGTCAAGTAAAGTGCTGAAATGACATTTCTCCTACGTTTAAATTAATCTAAAAGAGTAATTTTGCATGTATTACTGCTGATATGATACACATAACTTTAAGCAACGACAGGTCTTATCTCAGCCTGAGAGCTTTTCATCTGATCTCCACTCAACTTTGGATTTACTGTCCCGAGGTGAGCCTTGCATTCATTCCAAGCTTTGACTTGTGGAAGGACACTTGTAATCTGCATCCCAACAGCAGAGGGAGGCTGTCCCAGTAACATACACAGGAGGAAATCCCCCACAAATGTGCCCTTTTCAAATGGCAGTTCAAACATTTTTCTCATTACAGGCTGCCTGTATCATCTGGATATGCCCTAAATATTACAAAATCAGGCAGAAATATACACATTTATCCTGTTTATCTCCCGCAAAAAACTGGTCTGCGACCGCAATATCACAGGACCCATAAGCTACAATGCATACATATGTGAACTCCTGAATTCATTCATTTGTGCTATTTAGGTTCATATGGCACATTTCTTCCACCAGGGGGAATGGACCTTTTCTAACAGGTGGCTGAGAACAGTAACAGGGCATATAGGGGTGAGAATTTACCACTATTTTAGCTCAGCGGAGGGACCACAGTTGTTTATGCCAGTGGTTATTTAATGAGCCAATATAACTTTATTTTTTATTTTTTGCCACATCTTTACATTAAGGCATATGAATCTGGAATCGGAATTAGTTCATTATCTTGTTTTGTGAATTAGCTGGTCTCACATCCCTCTGAACTGTGTTTTCCTTCAGTTTCTGTTACAGAATGCAGCAACAATCAGTGCTGTCAGTTGCTTGAGCTGATGGGAGTCATTTTAGGGCTTTAATTGGGAGTTATTGGGCGCTCATTAGGCGCAGACAGTTTGCGCATTTTTATTCTGCGCTCTGTGGTGGAGCCTACTTATTGCATGAATACATTCGCAATTATCATTGTCGGCTTGCTTTTAAAAAGTCTGCAAACTAAATGCAATGTATAGAGCAGTGGCCCAAGTAAGGACACAAGTTCTCTTTTGTGTTTTTGTGTGTTTTTGTGTGTGTGTGTGTGTGTGTGTGAGACGCGCACAGGAACCTCCAGCAGTTTGCACTCTTGTAGTCCAACCCCGCTGAGCGCTTTGGGGAAGGGCCGTTCAGCCCCCTCATCCTCCCCATTGGCTCAAGCTGCACTAACTTTCTTCACGTCTGCTCCGGTTGGCGACTACGGACAGTTTGTTCCAACACTAAAACGTGGCCACAAGTTGTCAAAACTACCCCGTCGAGACTTTTCTCCCTCCTTGCGCGCCCTGTTTGTGAGCACGACTGATATCAAAAGCCCAGCGAGGAGGAAGAGTTTAAAAGTTGCCTTGGCAGAAAGGGACGAAGAGGGAGCGAGCAGAGACACCAACACCAGGACTGGAAACTTTACTCCTCTCTTGGACCGTGCAGTCAGCATGGTATGTGCACAACATTAAACAGCATTAAACTGCACTTTAATAACGGGGCTTCATGAGCTCTGGTGACTAATTGCTTTTAAGGTTCACTCTTTGTTTTTACTGACCTGTCATTTTCTCTTTTCTTGTGACTTACAGTTTGTTGTCTTACCGCTAACAACCAGATTCCTTTGTCCGTTACTCAGTCAGTCCTGATGACTGCGGTCTGCCTCACTTCGGGTAATCTCCACCACTGCAGCTGAGTTTCTGTGCATTGGTTACCAGGAATACCCCTGCTGTTCACTGTGCTCGGGGATATGTTTTAACTCCCATAACAACTGTCAGTGTATCTGCACAGGAAGGTTTCTGTACTCTAAACTATTCTATAATTTATTCATTTTTAGGCATTGAATTGAATTTCTACACATTGAATCTGATGTGGATGTAAATCTGAAAGGCAGCACTTTGACTTAATACGCATAATCACTGTTTGATTTTCAATCACACATGATGGAGTACAGAACCCACACACCAGTTACCATCATCTGTCTGCAAACTGTAGCCTATTTGTTTTTGACATGTGTATATAGTGAGACAGACTGCTTGTCAAGGTATTTTTCCATGATCTCCTATAGGCAATAAGCTATACACAGAAGGGGTAAAAATTAGTGAGTGTGCTCATGATTGATGGCTACACAGGTTATGCAATACCATGTGTGTGTGTGTGTGTGTGTGTGTGTGTTTGTTTGGCAGTGGGGTGTGGGGTCGGCTCCACAGGGATTTTGGGCCCCATGAAAATATATCACATTGGGCCCCACCATACACACTGTGCATATGTGTGTGAATGTTTTGGGAAGCGGATCTTATTCGTGTGTTTGCGAGTGTATGCCTGTGCAGGATGTTGGCCCTTTTCCTTTCATTAAATATATGCCGAGATAAAATTCCAACCCTGAAACATGGCGAGGCAGGTAGAGAAAGTGACCAAATAAACTTGAGTGATCTCTGTTTGTTTGAACATTGGATTATAGCTGATAGTTCTACATCACCTTGATGCTGTTGTGCTACAGCCGTGATTTACTTGACAGCAGAATGCCTTGTTTGCCTCTTTAAGTTCTTTGTAGGTGATCCTCAAGATTATTTTCTTATAGTTTGTGATTGCCCTCGTGTTGACAGTCATTTGTGTAACGGTTTGCACAAGGCGGATGTCAACACTGGAATAGATCTTGTGTTACTAATTTTAAGTACTGACACAACAACATTATTAAGGTTGACAAGACGTTGCAGGTTTTGTGACCTGATCTTCGTCTTGTGGCAGCTGGCTTGAATGAGAGTTGAAAATTGAATGAAAGCCAAGATGGAAGCCTTACAGACAGGTTACTAGGTCCTGAGTAGGCAGATTGCCAAAGAGACTTGACTCTGGCTCCTTCTCAAACATGATGTCAACATGCAAAACTGCATGTGTGAAAGGGGCTTTATTCTGCCTGTTTGTGGAGGGTTAGGGTGTCTGCAGACACAGACACGTGTCTGTCATGCTGGTTTAGGCATTCATCCTCATAAACATACTGAGTATGTGTGACATGTGTGCCACTTTATCATTAAATGTGCAAACTGATCTTCTATCAATCTCTTGTTCAATGGTTTCTGTAATGGACACGCTGAATGAATTATATAAACATTAGGCAAAAAGTATTTTGGTTAATTGTAGTGGCACAATCCCAAAGACAAAAAGAAATAGCATATCCCAGAGTCCCACAGTAATATGTTCTACAGTTTAAGTACGTATCCAACTAGAGGCTGATCATGGCATTTTTAATATAGGCTGCAAAAGAAAAAACCCTAACTGTCTGAGGAACCTGTGTTTATGGATCTCCAGATATCTATAAGTCTCTCCACAGTAAAATACATTTGACTACACTGAGCAGAGAACAGCCATGTGATAAATACTTTGTGAACTTGTATTTTTTCAGTTAACACTGAGTCACAGAGGTGTTTTGAAATAACTTTAAGGTTATTTTGAGGTTGTAGTTAGTTGTGTTGGTGTATACAACTGCATATTACTCCTCATATGTCCAATACACAATATACCATACTGCAGCAGGTTCAACAAAATGGAACACGTTCTAAAATAAATCTAAGATCATTTACGTTGTGTATAAATATGAAAGTCAGGTTGCATTTTACTATTCCTGTTCACTGAGTTCAGAAGTGTGGTTGCCTGTTTCCCAACTGTACCTAGAGATAGACCCTGACTGACCAATAGACAAAAATGTATAACCACACTGTGTGTGTGTGTGCTGGGGGAAAGGGTTATGAGGCAAGAAAAGATCATTTAAAGTTAGCCGAGTATAGAAAAAGAGGAGGAAATTGAAAAATATGAAGGTTCTTTTGCAAAAGAGAAGCAAGGCCCAAAACTGAACAATAGGCATTCCTTATTTTACCCACTTCTTTTGAAGATGTATAAAAAGTTAAAAGCATATTAGAGTCTTCAGTTACAGTTTAAGAAAAAACAAAATAAAAAAAAGAAATACAACAGCTTCTCAGTTTACAACAAATTACAACTGTGTGTAAATTGCTTCATCAACAAACTACCAGAAGAGCTGATACAGGCCTGCTGTTGTTGCAAACTTGTCAATGTCACTAAGAGTGTAACTGGATCTGCATTTATGTACAGGTCTGTTTGAGTGACTTTACATTTTGGGATCAGGTTGCTTCTCTTGTTTTCAGAAGGGCATTTTGTTTTTCTTTTAAAGGAAACAGATTGACTCTACCAAGGTTACTCACAGATCTGATAGCTTTCTGATAGCAGCCTTTATCAGTTAACAATATAGTAATACAGCTAAATGAGGTTCAGGTAACCTTGTTGGATCACTATCCAATGTTAACTTAATTTAGGGCTGCAACGAGCAATTATTATAATTGATTAATGTATAATAGTTTATAATAATATCTTTAGGCATCTTTAAACATCCTGCTATGTCTAAACAGTTAACATCTCACATTTAAAAAGCTGTAACCAGTGATTTATTTGCTTAATAATTAAAATATATGATCAGCCTGTTTTGGTCCATGATAAAGGGGTCTTCAAAATGTTGAAATTAATTCTAATAACCTTTCTCTTGCCTTGTTACCAACTATATCCGCTACGTGGTCCACCCATGCACCTCGGCACCACCCACAGTGTGAACCAATGTGAAACTAACACCTCCCAGTGGGTTCTCCCACCCACATGTCACCCAAGACTATCCTATCCTTCAACCAGAGTTGCAGTGGCTCCTGCTCTGCCCACTTCCCCTCCTCTCTATTTGTGTGTGCATGCGTATTTTTGTCACTCTCTCACACTCTGTGTGTGTGTGTGTGTGTGTATGTATTTCTGAAATCACCTGACTTATCTGGACATGTGTCTTGACCAGCCACGTACTTTTGTGGGTCATGAACCCCTTGTAATTTTCCATTCTCACCAGCTGATACCAAACGTGGCACACAAAAACCATCTAGCTAGGTCACGTCCTAAAGCCAGTTTGGTACTTGTAAAGCCGTATTGGATCTTGTCTACTCATCTGAGTTAACTTTGTTAGAGAGAGTCCGTAGTGTTGTATTGTCTGGTGTTCTTTGGCATGCAGAGTATTCTTTTTCAACAGTGAACCCTGACATTTTCTGTTCATTTTATTTAAATGGCAGATAATTCAGATCTAGTCTAATCGCCTTTTTCATCTGGATTGCTTTCAAATAACAAACCACATAAGATGACACATAGAATAAAATTAAAAACGGTAACGCTGGATTAGATGCATGCATCATTTCCTGTGATTCTCTTTCGTATTTGAGTTTGAGTCCAGCTCAGGTATGGCAGAACGTATTACAGAATGTAATACAGTGAATAGCTATTGCTAGACGATATTGATTTCATAAAAACTTTAAAGTAAACTATTTTAGTTTTGTTTAGACACTGTACAGTGTACAGACATGATCTCAGTGTCTCACTTTTCTCCACATGGACCATATGCTCCTTGTTTATTTATGAAATTGGAGTGCTGCATGAGTTACACCACATGTGACAATTATGTTTGTTTACACATGGCAGGTGAAGGGTGGAGGCCAGAGTTTAACACACACACTCTCTCATTCCCTCCTTTAGACTCTCAGTGGTCTTAAGTCAGTCCCCCCAGACACTGTACCCCTTGCATATTGTTACAGACTGTTGTGGTGCCAGATAAGTGATAAGTCGGACTCGGTGGGTATCTGGAATGTGAAACAGACATCTTGAAAGCACATTCAGTGTTTTCCATGTGATGCAGAACGCTTGATTTAGGCCAACCTGAAAATAGATTCTTACTATACACACATTGTTTTGTTTGCAGGCGTGGTTGGAAAAGTTTATTTGTACAAATATATATCTCTTTTCCATGTGCAAAAAGGTTTCTTGGCATAACATACGATGTTGAAATTTTACCTGGCTACCGTCCCAAGTCAATAAGAAACTTACTTAGCTTATCAGTTCAGCTTATTGCTCTTCTTTTTTGTTTATGACAAGATGGAGAAACCTCCACTGGACGGCAGTGAGGACAGAGTCTGGCTGAGCGAGGGCCAGTCTGAAACTCAACTTACAAGTGCGGATGGTCTAGATGGAGTTATGGAGACATCCGATGAAGACCGGCCAGCGTGGGACTCAAAGATCCAGTATGTGTTGGCCCAGGTGGGGTTCAGTGTGGGCCTAGGGAATGTGTGGAGGTTCCCATACCTTTGCCACCAAAATGGAGGAGGTGAGTGTCTGTAAAGAAATGATCACAGTGGCTCTCTTTAAACCTGTAGTTGACAACTTTTACTTTGTTTATATGGAAATTATGATGTTGGAAACCACAGCAAGACAACACATCACATAATAAACTACTTTATATATGCCTTCATGTTTATAAACCATGCTTCCCTCCCTCCAGGGGCCTTCATGCTGCTGTATGTTTTTCTTTTACTGATTGTGGGAGTTCCACTGTTCTTTATGGAGCTGGCAGCTGGCCAGAGCATTCGACAGGGCAGCATCGGCGTTTGGAAGCACATCTCCCCAAAGCTGGCAGGGATCGGCTACTCCAGCTGCATGGTGAGGATTTCATTTTTTTTATGTGTATTTTCTTTTTCTGGGTTTGGAATGGAACTGTTCATATATGTCCAAAAAAGTTATACTTTGATTCATTTTCAGTTGAAGGGGAAATGGAGAAGCAATAAATCCCGCATTCTGCAGTGAGCTTTAACTATGAACACTAGGCTGAGATTGAAGAATGGAAAATATTGACTTTCTCCACTTGTCTCCTTAAAAAGCCAAAGCATGTGCTACCTCTTTTATCACCTTACTAGCCGCACTGTGTGTATACTTAAGAAAGGACAGTGATGACATCCTGCCATGCTGTAACATGAGAGAGGCCGTGCTCTGTAGTTCTCGCAGCTTGTTGCGTAACACTTTTCTCTACAGACCGAACAAGGCAAACAGAAGTGGGACTTTCTGTGCGCATGCAGCGCACAGACGTATAGTTGTATGCTCAGACGCCCATGTTTTTTTGGGTTTCTCTTTCTCGAGGCTCTGTTACACATACATTAGAAAAAATCTGAGGTTTGCTGTGTTGCACTTGGAAAACACATCTTTGACCTTGAAATAACTTTTTAAACAGAACAATATACAGGTCAGCACATATACTATATCTCAAGGACTTGCTATGTAAATATTGATAATTTATTAAGTCAATCATTCATGAACTCTTTCTTCTCCTCTAGGTCTGTTTTTACGTGGCTCTTTACTACAATGTTATCATTGCGTGGAGCCTGTTCTACCTGGGTAATTCTTTTCAGTATCCTCTGCCATGGGAGCATTGTCCACTTGATGTAACCACCAACGACACAGGTAATGACATAACTTAATCAAAAGTTAATCAAAATAAGACGTCACGTAGATGCCAGTGCAATGTCTTTAAGATTGTCTGTCCTCAATCAACAGTGAAAGAATGTGCAAGTTCTTCCCCAACATCGTATTTCTGGTTTCGGAAAGCCCTTAACATCACAAATTCCATCCAAGAATCCGGAGAGTTCAACCCCGTTATGACGGGCTGTTTATTGGCTGCTTGGGCTATTGTCTCCTTGGCTATGATCAAGGGCATCAAGTCCTCTGCCAAGGTGAGTTATCCTCTCTTCCCTTTATCGCCCCAGCCCCGGGGATCCCTACATCAACAACCCATACATCAGCACACTTTATCATTGTAAAGGACATTTTAGGAAAATACGATGAATCGAGGAGGCAGACCTCAACGGTGAATATTGTGCATGGAGTTGCGGCTAGTGTTCTCGCTATTTTCTAAACCCATTATACACAGCTGGCACCTTTTTAAAAATAAACGACAACCAGCAGCTGGTAAGCCTAGTTCGGTACAAGACTGGAAACTGAGTGGAAACTGCGCTTTGCGCAGAGTCAACAAAATTCATCTACCAGCAGAGATCAAAGATCAAGCAATGATCAGCCAAGAAATAGTTTCCAACAAAGCTGCTGTAAAATTGTGAATCGTTATGTTTTTTGTATGAAATAAACAAGATATAAGGTGTTAATTAGTGAGCAGGTAGAGATATCTCCAGATAGAGCCAGGCTAGCTGTGCCCCCCTGTTCCCATGTGTCTGTATGCTCATCCACTATATGTCCATTATGTCAAAAGTGACAGACTTTGGACATGGTAGTGGTATCAGTTTTCAGATAACACTCAAATAAGCCAAAAATGTCAAAACCGTTCTTTTAAAATGTCTGGCACAGAAATCATCCTCCATTCCTTTTTCCAAATCTTAGGTGATGTACTTTTCCTCAGTCTTTCCGTATGTGGTGCTCTTTATTTTCCTGATCAGAGGGTTGATGTTGGATGGTGCAATGGACGGAATCACCTATATGTTTTATCCTAAAGTAAGCACACATTTAATTTTAAATCGTATTTCTGTTGCCTTTTTTAATTTACTCTCATCTGATCAGTGCCAAATGGAAATTAAACTTAGACTTTATGAAACTTTGATTTTCTATGTTTTTCAGCTGGAAATCTGGGGTAATGTGCAGGTGTGGCGGCAGGCTGCTACACAAGTGTTTTTTGCCCTCGGACTGGGCTATGGCTCCGTGATTGCATATTCCTCCTACAATCCAGTCCACAACAACTGCCACAGGGATGCGCTGATGGTCTCCGCAATCAACTTCATGACTTCTGTGTTGGCCTCGCTAGTGGTTTTTGTTGTGTTGGGTTTCCGTGCCAAGAACATCGCACTACGCTGTGTGGCTAAGTACGGATGTGTGGATGTGTGTGCGCCAATATTGCCATTGGTACTGATAATATTGGCCCCCTTATTAACTACATCATTTCTAATTTAGTTAATCTAAATAACTGCTTTCACATTTGTATAATTGGAACATACTAAAAAAGGCCGTAATCACAAATAATTTTTGCCTGAAGGCTGAAAAAAAATATTTTAAATATGTGTTGAGTTCAGTCATATTTGCAGTGGATTGTAAATGTAATAAATCAATTAGTCAGCAGGTTGATGAAAGTATTAAAGGCAAACACTTTCAAAGATTGATGAAATACAACAGTATGAGAGCACCCAAGGTTGGAATATTACTTGGCGTGTTAATTAACCATGACAATTAACCATAATATTGGAGTGATTTACTTTCTTATATGTTATCCTTTTATTCTAACCTCTTCCAGGAATCTTGGTCACCTAAGCACCATGACGCCCCATGAATCTCACCAGACCCTTGGTTGGCCTTGGATCAACACGACAGATCCTGGCTCTGTGTCTTTAGTTGAATACAGGCAGTGGTACAGTCACCACAGCTCCTTTGTGGGTCCTAACATCACTGATTGCAGTCTGGAGGAGGAGATGAATAAGGTATCATTGAGATATAATTTGAATGAACTTTCTTTATGTTGGGGCTATCAAGACAGGAGTTCTAAGCATCTTATGACTTTAACAAAGAGATAAAAGCAGCAAAAAAAAAAAAGCAACATTTCAATAACAATAGTAAGTAGGTGGAGTGCTGACGTTCCCAGAACCCCTGAGGAATCTGTGAGGTACTGTAAAATATCCTGCTGGCAAGAGGAAGAAAACATATCGGTCACTGCATCTAGTAGGTGTCTGGAGGAGAGGGAAGCGTGCTGTGATAGAGGAGTGAAAGGAGAAACTAAAGAAACAGAGGAAGGGGTACTAAAAGTCATGTTATCTAACAGTGTTTACACTGTACAGAGGTACAGGAGCAGTATATTTTTAAGTGGCCTTCTTTTGCCGGATATGTAGCTGTAGCTATGTAGCTGGATCGACCATAAATGTGCAAAACACTTCCAGAGCTTGTTTTAAATGTTCAGCATTAAATAAAGTATAAAGCATAAAGCACTGGTTATGAGGCCCTGGTGGCACAGTGAATATACCCCTCACCCCTACTGCAGAGACTACTACAGCGGGGCATCTGGTATGGTGCTATTGCCCGAAGGTGCACAGAGCCACCAAATACTTGTTTGTAATCTGCAGTCAACATTTATTAAACTCTTTTTCAGACTTTTCCACCTCTTCTGTCTTCCCTTTGCAGGGTGTTGAAGGGACCGGTCTGGCATTCATTGCTTTCACTGAGGTGATGGCCCTGTTCCCTGCCAGCCCCTTCTGGTCCACACTGTTCTTCCTAATGCTGCTCAACCTGGGCCTCAGCACCATGTTTGGGACCATGCAGGGAATCCTCACACCTCTGATGGACAATTTTAGCCTCTTGGGGCGCCATCGGACCCTTCTCACTGGTAAGGCACACGCATGAACACAAGTTCAAACAATGCTTGGTATTAGAGGGAGTCGCATGCAGGCATTTATGGTTAAAATGAAGATTTATACAGTATAATATTTCTCCTTAGGCAGTGCATTTTGATATTTGACTGTATACTGAATAAGCCTGTCAGCATTTTCTAACTTTTCTTTAGAATTTAAAAATCTATTGCCTCTGAATACTACACAAAACATTTACAGACAAGGTTTTGACAATACAGTGGTGTATTATTTTATATATACATCATGTTTGTTCAGATAAAAGCTATTTTCTCACAATATCTGTTTTCTTTTTTGTCTTTCAGTGTCCAGCTGTGTTTTGGGGTTCATAATGGGACTGTTGTTCACCCAGCGCTCAGGCAACTATTTTGTGACTATGTTTGATGACTACTCTGCAACTCTACCGTTGGTCATTGTAGTGATCTTTGAAACCATTAGTGTGGCATGGGTTTACGGCACAGATCGGTAAGAAACACACATTTCTGGAAGCTTTTTTTCTATTAAATTATGTATTTATTTCTTATTCTGAAAAGATGCATCTCATTTAAACTCAACTTTCCATCACTGCAGCTTCCTGGATGACATTGAAGTGATGCTCAAATGGCGCCCTCCAGTGGTTTACAAATATCTTTGGAAGTATGTGTGTTTACTGGCGATGATAGGCCTTCTGGCTGCCAGTTTGTTGCGTATGGTCTTCAAAAGGCCCACATACACTTCCTGGAATCAAAACACAGTAAGATACTGGACCACAGCTTTTTGTCTTACACAGAAGAATTTAATTTCAAAGTACACTGTTACAGTTTACAATCTATGGGGACATATAAACCAAGATACCAGTTGCACTCAATAACTACTATAACAAATTCTGATTTGTTTCAAGCTGTTGTTTGTACTGTGGTAAACACGGTTAACTCTTGAGCAGTATTGTGCCTGCCCATGCTTCTCTGACATGCTCTGTCTCTTCCTCTCTTCAGGCCTCTGAGATGACTCTGGAGTACCCTGGCTGGGCCCTTGCAATGATTGTCATGCTTATACTCTTTGCCAGCTTGCCTGTGCCTATTGGCTACATCCATTCCATGTTGAAGAACCGCAGTGTCCCTAATACTGGCTCTGAAGAGGCAGTCGGCCAGGAGATGCACCGCGAGTTGTACACAAAGTGCAGCTCCACAGAGCAGCTGGATTCCAACTCCCACCACCAAGTCCTTTCTGAGGAAGAAAAGGCTCGTCCCAGGACTGCCTTCCTGCCGATGGGCAACGAACACTACCGGCTCCTGCCCCAGCAGGAGGATGAAGATGAGGAACTGGATACGCGGGTGTGAGCACAGCTGTGGGAGGATAGATGTTTGTGAAAGGACAAAATGTTTAAATGTTAAACCTCAGAGATTGTAAGAGTAAGAGAGATTGCAAAGAGAAGGGAGGGCAGTCATAAACACACCTATTGGGTTGCGTCCATTTATCATATTCAAGTTATTTTAACTATTTATATTATTGATGGTGCGTTACCAGTCAAACCAAAAGCTTTTTAGATTCTGTAGTGATGAAACTACAACTCCTTCTTGTACCTCTCTCCATTCATTTCTGAATCATCATACTGTTCAGAAAATGAAAACACAGATGAAAAAGGAACAAGCTGCTATATTTGGTGATTCAAAGAATTTACGGAAGGTTTTAGAGTTGGAAATTAGACCAGTGGTTTGACAGCCGCCAGCACGTCAAACCAGGTTTGTCTATTGTTTCTGCTTTTAACTGAGTTGACTGGTGTTTAAAGGAAAGGCAGCAACAGACAAAAATATGTTTTATGAGTATTTTTAGCTTAATGCCAAATATGGATTTCTACCTTGAGGAACTGTGATGTGTGTGTGTGTGTGTGTGTGTGTGTGTGGTGGTGTGCTGTGTGTGTGTGTGTCTGAACATTTGTGTTCATTAGTTTGGATGTGAAATGACATGTTAATATGTCAGTAAAGATACCTTTTACATTATATTTGTATCATTTTACCTCATAAGACGTCAGCAATGTTTTTACATGAGTTCAGTGTAGCAGTATTGTACTGTATTAGATGAGGACTTAAATAAACCTCTAGATGGCAGCAACCTGATTGGATGTGTCTTTTATGATTTACACCATAACCACTCAAATATGAAACAGAGAATGCCTTCAAGAGATCGCAGAGAATATTCATGGGGGCCTTATGTATGGACATTTGATTAAAAAAAAAAATATATATATATATATATAGTTTATTTATGCTGTGAAAGAGTAGATGAAATGTTGACGGGGGGTTTCTAATTTGTTTTTACTGTGCCATTGTTAAAGGTCTCAGAATATTGAAGAATAGAAATGTTTTCTATGGTGGGCTTGGTGGGTGAAGTGCAGAATAGTAATTTAAACGTTTAGCAATTAATGATATTGCCAATCAAATTTGTCTTCAAATCACATACATGTTATTAAATGTTAAAAAAAATTTGTATTTTGATATAATTTACTAAATTATATTTGAGGTTTTACTTGTAGGTTAAGTCCCTTAATTATAGCTTTATCAATTAGATTTTATAGGCTGCCTGAACAAATCTCAGATGAAAACATCCTGAGAGACTGAAAAGGAAAGAAAGTCTGCAGTGCAAAGAAATGTCCTAATAATGCGATATTAATAAAATCATAAGCCATTTGTTGAGGTTTGTTTACTGCCCCTGCCACTAAGTTTCCCCTGTACTGTCAACTTCTTCCTTTTAATGTTAGAGGGAACATTTTTCAAGAAGGTAAATATGGATCATTGGTTTAGACTTATGATGAATTATTCCATTATAAATGTCCAATAAAGACCACAGGCTGCTATAACTCGCAATGAACCAGAAAAAAAGACCGACACCTTTCTGTGGGCCATCTGAGAGTGGAGGCTGGTGGGGGGTAGGGAGGGATGAGAGAGAGAGAGATAGAGGGAGAGAGAGGACTGTGCGCGCGCGTTCAGGCAGGACAGGAGGGCGCGCGGGACATCAGCACACCGGCCGGGTCAAGAAGCTGCAAGGATGGAGATCCGACCAGACAGGTTTAAGGCGGTCGCGGGAAAAACTCTGGGGAAAATTCACAGGTACACACCTATTTTCAAATATTCCTCACTCCACCTCAGACTTTTCCCCCGTTTTCACGCTTTTTCTGGGGATAGTTTTGTTGTGCGGGACACAGCCGCTCATCGTGCTGCGGGTTCCCATCCTCTCTCCTCCGACCGGTAACCCTGTAGTGGGGGAAAAAGTTTCTGGGATGTTGGTTTTAACTGGGAGAAGAGGCGTCTGATGGGTTTAAGCCGCAAACATCATGCAGGTTGTGGCAAAAGTCCAGGTTTGCGCAGCGCACAGTGCGGTGATTATTGGGTCGACAGGAGAGTGTGAAAGATGCTGATATCGATGGAGAAAATGTCGGGCTGTAGTTTCACGGATAGTTCATTTTTATTTGGTACCTTGCCGGAAAACAAACAAACAAATGATGAAACAACCACAGGAGCGCTCAGTTAAAGTGCAGTGAACTCACTGTAGAGTGCATGTGGGACCAGGGGTTGGGGGACTAGGGTTTTTTTCTGGTTGTGGTTTGATGCTTTATTGGGTACTTCTCCTCTAAAAATCATTAATGATGCTGTTGCTCTTGCTAGATTGGGCCAGCTCGAGTACACTGGCGTTTGAGGCGAGAATAAAGTGTGGTTACATAATGTTTCCGTGCGTTATTGGCAGATGGAACCAAAGTCATTATCCGTCTTGTAACATTTTAGGGCATCCTCTGAAAAGTTACTAATGTCTTTCTTTGATCAATGAACCATGAGATCTCAGGCTATTATTCATCAGATTTACCAATTAACCAACTAACATTGAATTGTATATATATATATAAGAAAGCTAATGCTGCAACCAGTTGGTTGATCAAGAAAGAGACAAAGAAACCACAATAACAGTCATTATTATAGTATATGAAGCTGAAGACATGAACAAAAACTCAATTGGCAAATATTTTGATAAACAACTAATCTTTTGAGTTATTTTTCTAAAAATATTATAATAAAATAATATTAGGTCTTGCTAACAGCTTTCTTTTTCTTATGTAATAGAAATTGAATATCTTTCATTTGTGGACTTTTGGACAAAACGAAAAAATTGAAGATGTTACAGTGGACTGAAGGATTTTTAAAATTTTATTTTATTTTTTTTTTAAACGATTGTATATAGTAATAAACCGAAACCTGTACATCTGCATCACCTCTACACAAAGTGGCTCTATGAGATGGTTTGTGAAGAAGGAGACCATGACTATGTTTGTGCCAGTGTAATTTCTAAAGAAAAGACTGAAAAACATCACTGCAGTCTCTTATATCATAAATGTGTTAAATATTGCAAATTAATTGCATATCAATACAGAGGTTCAAACTCATATTGGTGTGCTGACAATATTTCAATAAAAAAAGAGAGATTAAAGACACCGATAGAACCTCATGCAATAACCTTTGCTTTAAGCTTTCGCTCTCTCAGGATTTGAGGTAGCAACCAAACGTATAAATCCCGTCCTGAAATAGCCTGTTTTTCAGTCCAGATGTCGAGCCACGCAAATCCCTAAACTCTCCCCTCCCACTCACTCCATCCCAGCCCATGTCACTTCCTCCAGCCGCTCCCTCCTCCTCCATCGTCCATCCATCCATCCATTGAGCTTTTGCGACACCAGCACAGACAAGTTTCAGCCTATCAGGGTGTCCCAGATTAACGGACATGCAAATCTCAGGCTTTTTCTCTTTTACTGGTCGTGAGCCGTGCATGTGCGCGGCACAGCTGATGCTATGAGAGATGTGATGTATCAGATTGGATCCAGATTGGTTTTAGTGGGTGTTTCCTCGGCTTAGCCAGCGAACTCTGGTTTAATGTGGCCGCAGTGTTAAATGCAGGCAATGGTTTCAATAGGAAAAGTGAACGTTATTTTATTTGGGAATTGTATGTTTTGAGGAATGCATTTGTGTGTGTGTGTGTGTGTGTGTGTGTGTGTGTGTGTGTGAATATGTTGCATCTTCAACACAGGACATCCCCGCAGTGTGTGAATAGATGAGTGTCTGTGTGCAATCTCACTCTCAGACAAAATCCCTCCTGATGAAAGCAGCCAGGAGTTCATCTATTATTTAAACATTTTCTCCATCAGAATGCATCTCCTGTTTCTATATTAAACTCCACTAGGTAAGCATAAACTCAAGCACTGTAAGGTCAAGTGCACTCTACATCTCTACTCTTACCATTCCTTCTTTTAACATCTTCAAATTAATGCCTATACTTTATCTATCCATCTCCTCGTGCCAAGGAACTCTTCCTCAGCACTACATGAAATATGCTACAGCAATCTTCTCATCAGCATTTTGATTACGTGTAAAAGTTTCTAAAAACAAATGCCACATACAGGTTTATTAAAAGACTTTTAATTTAATCCGCCTTTTGTTTGCATCAGTAAGATTGCACGGGAGAGCTTGTGTTTCCCTACTCACAAGGCAATACAGAATATAACAGGTAATCCATTTTTAATCGACTTTACTTGCTGTGTGGAGTGCTACATTTTCAGTAACCTCACGCAGTGGTCTGAAAAATGTTCTAAATAAAATATTCAAATTGTAATGAGATGAAACTATGCTTATTTATTTGTTACTATTTATGTTTTGTCAAACTACAAGAACTGCAAGGTCCTTGGCATCATTTGAATCATATAGCATTCTTATAAATGTACGAATTATTGTGAATCACTGTATTATTTATTACACTATGTTCTTGACATTAATACTTTAAGTACACCCAGAGACAGAGCAGCTTTGCTTCTTGGCTTCATTTCTCTGTGCATGTGCACAATCAGAGGGGTTTCCTGATGAGTGATGGGTTTGTATCACGTTTGTTGGACACCTGTGAAATTTAATATTGCGGTTAACTTACTTTAGTCACTTTTGCACAATACACTGTAGGTGGTAGGATGGCCAGAGGTTAATATTTTCATAATGAAAGAAAAAAAACAATGACCAATGCAGTGCTGTGAAAAGCAAAGAAAAATCCATTTTAACAAATGACCTCACATCAGTTTAGGGATTGTGATGATTACAGTACACTGTGCATAATGGAAGTTCGAATGTTACAGCCATTGACCTGGTTGTCAGGTGTAAAGATGACTCTACTCTGCTGGCAGTCATTGTAGTTGAGGCAGAAAAACATCACTCAGTGAATCCTGGGAACCGACAGCGTGCTCTTGGAGACTTTTTGAAAAGACTCCAAAATGCCACATTTGAGACGCTTCTGCTTTGTGTCTCTCTGCCTGTCTATGCCGGTGTGTCACTCTGTCTACATGTAGTGTTGTGTGTGGAAGAGGCTACATATACACAGGTTTATTGAAGGGTCTACCCAGAGGATGGATGCATCAGAGCTCAGCAGTTTGGAAAGTCAACTGCAAACACTCAGCATGCGCGGTTATTGGCAGCAGTGCTGTTGTATCCATGATGTCAGCAGTGCATCAGTATTTTATATTTACATTGCAGACATGCGTTCTTGGGTTTAACGCCGTGGCACAGAACAGAGCTGGGTAGCAAATAAACAAGAAGAAAAGAGTTTTTTTTTAGGATATATATGTTATGACCCCCCCTCGGTTTATCATTAAGCTGTCTAAAAGTGGTAATGAGAAGCAGTGTGTGAGCTCTATTATGTGAGTATTTAGAAAAGAAGTCTATGAAGGTCACACGTGTGAGTGTTTGAACGTTATGTGTGTGTGTCTGTGTGTCCACAGGAGAGAGAGAAAAAAAAGGCGTGTGACAGGATGGGGAGGAGGGTGTCTCCCTGGGTGACACAGTCCCACCGAGACCCAATCTGTTCACTTCAGGGAGAGTGAGAGGCTCGTGGAGGAAGGGGGGGACACCACTACTGAAATTACTAAAATATCTGCAGAAATTTCAGTTTGAAAATTAAAAAAGACCTCAAGCTACCACCCAAACACCTTACCTACAAATAGAGGGGAATTAAGGGGGAAATCATTTTTAGAAAGGAGGACTAGAGAGGGGCTGACATTAGGAAAGAACAGCATGGCTTACATACAGCACAATGAACTGATTCTACAATTCAGCACACGGATGTGGACGAATAATGACCAGGGCGTCTGTCGTTATATAATATTTTTACTGTCGACCTCCCTTGCTGTCTGTCTCTTCCTCTCCATCATCCTCTTATGAGAGGATTACACAGAGCGCTCTGTGAATTGGTGAATTTAATATACACGGTAACAAAAGTCCCAGGTCACCAACCAGCACGTGAGAGTCAGTGTTTTTTGTCATAGCTCATATATTATTGCAAAATCATAAATTAGGTGAACATTTATTGGCAACTGATAATAATATAATAGTCAAACAATAGTTTTAGTATTTTTTTAAGCAAAAATACCAAAGCATTGATGGTTACAGATTATCAAATGTGAGCAAATCAAATGTTTGTTTTTCATATATATGAATAACCTGAATATATCTTTTGGGCTGTTCATTTAATAAAATATGTTGTATAAATACATAATTTGGGGCTTAATGAAAATAATGGTTAGTATTAGCCCCACCTTAAGTTGAAAATGCAAATGAGCATTGTTTTAGGCAGCTCTACTTAAGATAAGTTAGGGTTAGTGGCATCTAGTTGTGAAGTTGCAGATTGCAACCAGATAAATACAGCTTAGCCTTCCGAGCATGTAGGAAAAAACTATGGTGGCTGCTAAAAACCGTGAAAGGTCCAATCAAGAGCTAGCTTTTGGTTTGTCCATTCTGGGTAGAAACATAGCGGTTCAACATGGCGATCTCAGTGGAAGAGGACCCGCTTATTGTAAGGTAACAAAAACACAACAATTCTTATTTTCAGGTACACTACTAAAAAGATACTTAGGAATATTATATTTCATTTCTGCCAATAGATCCTCCTCAATGTTACACAGTGAAGTTTATAAAAGGCCAGTTTATAAAAGCACTGAAGCCTTTTTATTTGTTAGAATAAATCACTATGGACTTTATCAGGTTAACTTTAGCTGCCTGTACTCAGGTGACAAGCACAAATATGAGCTCAGTTTGAGGTGTGAGTAGTTACTGAGTCTCCACTGAGCCTGTTACTATTGTAATTATGATATTTCAGCGAGCCTGAGGTCACGGGACTCCTGCCTGCTCACGCTCTCTGGCTCATTAATTGTTGCCAGCTGAGACCAATCAGGTCCTCTATGCTAACGAGAGACGCTACATCAGCTGAGTGGCTGTGAGCGTCACATGGAGGCAAATGTCCACTTCTCTCTGTGTCTCATACCTCTATTTACTCAAAGAAGCAGCCTTTTTTAACAGCCAGTACAAAACTGCAAACTGAAAATAGCAGTAAACTCCTTTTATTATCACATTAAAACACCATATCAGAAGAGGGAGACCCTCAGCTAGTCAGCTACTGTGAGACACTTACACACATTAGGGTGAAATTGCCTTTTAGCAAGAAGCATCTGTAATTAACGGTAATTTTTGCTGTGGGCTAGCCTCGTTAGCTGGTAGCGTATGTGTAGGTGTGAGGCTGCAATCTGTCGTGAGGTTTAATGAGGATCCTCCTGCAACCTTCACAAACTCTGAAGTAGGATACTGAGCTCCACTCAGGGGGCAAGTCAGCACATTTGTTCAGTACAGATAGGACAGCAGTGTGAGTGTGGCCAACTGATTCAACAGAAAACCATGTACACACCTTCCTTTGTGTCACATCAGCTTTGTGATCAACTTATTGCTTTGATTTACATAACTGGTAACAATTTAATCTCTCTGTCTCTTGTGTTTGATGCACTGTGACTCATTTTGTTCACACCACTAAGTCAGTCAAACATGAATCTAAGATATGAAATATTTACCCAGCTCTTTTAGAAGAATATGATGTGTTTGTAACAGTGGGGCAAAGCATTGCAGAAATCATTCAGTGTTTGAGTTGAAACATAAAATAACTGCATGTAAATGAGAGCAATCTGATTTACAAAAGGACTAAAAAACTGCATCAAAGTCCGGCATGATCTCAGCAGTGTGTCGTGATAGAGGGAGAAGCATGCTGAACCACGCCCAGCGATAGGCTGTCCTTCCATATTCATTTCCGGAAGTAAATCATTTTTGTAATCCTAATCTGAATGTTGTGACAGATTAAGAGAGAGAGAGAGAGAGAGAGAGAGAGAGAGAGAGAGGATGCAGCCTCTCTAATCTCTTGCAAATTCCAAAACGTTGCTTTAAGTATTACTGTTCTGTTGTCCATTGTGTTTCACTTGACAAGTACCATATTTCACGATGGACCCAGGTTTAATTAATAAAACATTATATTACTACATATTTTTTGGTTGTTTATTGACTCATTGCATGGATGTATAAAGAGATTATTCAGAGCCTGCTGTGTGGAAATGGGGGAGGGAGTGAAATCCACATGCATAACTAAGAAATATAACGAATGGAGGGATGAGAGTAAATGCAGAGAAGCAGACAGACAGGCTAACAGATAGATAGATAGTGACAGATTATGGTGTAAAAGCTAGAGTGAATTATTTATCGCACCCAAAAACACATCAATAATTAACCAATGTCAGAGTCTGACTTGTCTTGTGTTGCGTGAATAAGTTATCTTGGAGCTTCAGTGTGCTGAAAGAGATGAATTGTCATGAATGTTTGCTTGAAAAACAGAGCGCAATTTAATACAGTAAACACATGTTTTGCACAGTTATTGAATCTCAGAATTTAAACAAAATTTTAAAAATGCAACCGTCCTTTGTCACATGGAACAAATCCTTGGTGGTGATTGTGTCTGTTTCTGTGCATAATTCTCCAGCTCACTGACTAACTGGATCAGCCCAATGGAAAGTGGACGGCTGACACACGACTGTGCTTTACCGTGAACTCACACATACCCCAAAACACACACACTCAGGTTAAAAACATATATACACTGGAGAGTGTGGCACTATGACTGATTTAATCTGAGGAAAATGGATCTGCAGAAAGCGTGTACTTAAGTCTGCCGTATTCATGTTTTTGAGTGTTTAATAGTGGGGGTGTGTTGTTGAGAGTATGAGGTTATGATACACAGATGGCCGCTCTCCTGACTTCTCTGTTTGACTCCTTTGGAAAAAAGTGACTGCCATTTCACAAAAATGGTCTTGCACAAATTGAGAAACAGCCTAAAATAACAACACATGTCGGTCTCTTCTTAGACAAACAGACAGTGTTTGACAGAATGTATGTATTTTGGGAAAAACGCTTCAGATATTGATCACACTCTTTTGCACTTCAGTGAATCGATAGTCAAAGTGATAGCAGGCTTGTTAAACAGGCCATCTCTACTCTCATCATCTCTGTTTCTGACCGTCTGAACAACCTCAAAGTATAATCACACACGTCTGTCCATTCAGTGATTCATGATATGGGTAGATGTCTGTCTCCAGAGAGCTACTCTTTGTGTCTGAGAGGACATCTTGGACAGCACAAGTATGGCAGCCAGTCCTGGACGTCGTGCAGGTACGGACACTGGGGGAATGTGCTGTTGTAGCTAAGTCTGCTCCTCAGCTAGTGACAGCTGCTTCCACACTCTGGGACACGCTGAGTCAGACACGACCTCAACATGGTGCATGCTGTCTACATGGAGGTGTGTGTGTGTGTGTGTGTGTGTGTGTGTGAAAAAGAGAGAGAGAGACTATGAAAAGTAGCCAAATTCTACAAACGTGTAAAGAAAAGATATATATTACTTTACACAGCCTCAAAATAGCATGGTAACCCCACAAAAAGTACACAAAGAGAAGACTCGTGATTATTGTCTTGCTAAAGATGTTTGATGGCGGCAGGCCACCATGTTACATTTCAAACCTCTACATACAAACAGATTTCTTTTTAAAGCTCACCTGACCTGGAAATGTTCCCCATACTCCCAGGAAATCCTCCATTGAGCCACTGTTTCCATGTTATGCAAGTTTTTGCCCCCAGTGGAGGTGTGACCTCACTGTCACCACACTCTCACCTCTGCTACCGTCTACATTTGGGTATTTAAATGAGCAGATATAACCTCTGAACCATTTGCGTGTATCAGCAAATTATAAATGCCAACATTAGAATTCTATGCATAACATTTCTTTGCTATTGTAGCACTGTTAAAACAGATCATCCCAATCAGGCTGTGTAAAGAATCAATATTACAGAGATGCATGGTAACCTGTTATTCCATGTTTGCAGAGGCTGGCTCGTAGTTCTCCTTTCCTTCATGCTCTCTCTGTCTCTGTGTCTCCTCTTAGGCTGATTGAGAAGCGGCAGCCCAATGGAGAAACCATTGAGTTATCAGCGGAGGGCCGTCCTGAGCTGGTGGAGGAGAAGGAGCTGCCAGTGGTGGACTGTACCTGCTTTGGCTTGCCAAGGCGGTACATCATCGCCATCCTGTCTGGCCTGGGATTCTGCATCTCTTTTGGCATCCGGTGCAACCTGGGTGTGGCCATCGTAAGCATGGTCAATGACCACACTGTCTACAAAGGCAACAAGGAAGTACTTGTGGTAAGTGGCGAAACCGAAATCAAAGGTTTTGGACTCACTTTTACTGTTTCAGTCTGTCTTTGATTAGGACATTTGAACTATTAGACAAGCCTCATAGATTTGTTTCTGTTTTCTTTATACCTGATTGAAGCCAGTGAAGATTTAATTTTCTAAAAGGAAAAGGGAGGGATAAATAAAACACTGATCTCAACCTACGAGAATGATTTGTGCCATCACAAATAGTTTGGAAATCTATCCTGGTCCAATTTGCAACTTGTGATGTAGAAAACACAGTGCACATACACTGAGAATGGACTTTACAGTGAAGTAGGAGACATCTTGTGTCCAGCAGGAAAACTTTAGATAGAAACTAAATATTGATAGATTCTGGAACTTTTTAAGAGTAGTAGATGCCCTTTTAAGGATTTTAATATGTTAAATTATACTTTTTTGTTTTTCTAAAAAAACATATCTGACACACATTATTCTTCCAAAAAAACTATTTGTATATGTTTTATTACATGTATGAAGGAGCTCTTTAAGTTAAAGTCATACATCTTTTCTTCAGGCTGCACAGTTTACCTGGGACCCTGAGACAGTGGGGATGATCCACGGCTCCTTTTTCTGGGGCTACATCGTCACACAGATTCCAGGGGGCTTTATATGTCAAAAATTTGCAGCCAACAGGTGAATTTACAATATTTTCTCCAGTATGGGCTTTACTTTAATCTGGTCTACTATAAATTGGTTGATTGGGTAACAGTTGGGTAATTGTGCTGGGTGTGAAAAAGGGAATAATTTGGGTAATTGTTTTAATCAATTCCCACTGAGCAGTATCAAAACAGAGAAATTCTCAAAAAACCACAACCAGCTTTTGTCAGTGCAGCGTTTGTGTCTTCTTCTCGTCCTTTTTCTGCTGCTGTTGTTGCTGTTGAATATCGCTCTAAGGCAGCTTGTTTGTCTTTTGTGTGTTTAAGAGTGTTTGGCTTTGCCATAGTGGCCACATCCACGCTCAACATGCTGATTCCATCTGCTGCTCGCTGCCATTACAGCTGTGTCATACTGGTCAGGATATGCCAGGGCCTTGTTGAGGTACAGTATATGTCTGTGCTTGCAGGACTCTGTAAGACTTTACCTACATGCATGAGTGTTTCCCTGACTGTATTGTGTCCTTCAGGGTGTATCATACCCAGCCTGCCACGGGATCTGGGCTAAGTGGGCGCCTCCTCTTGAGAGAAGTCGATTAGCCACAACAGCCTTTTGTGGTAAAGTTTCATGACTTACTGACAGATTTCCCTAAAATTCAGTATCTCCTTCCTGCAAAGAGGTTAAAAGAACTGAAGTTGTGGATTTCCATGGCTACTTTTTAACAATATATATTAAGTAGTTTAAGTGCAAAAAGTATCATATGATTATAGGAATGAATAATAATATTTTCTTTATGTTTGATGCTTTTCAAGGATCCTATGCAGGAGCGGTGGTGGCCATGCCTTTAGCTGGGATACTGGTGCAATACACTGGGTGGCCTTCAGTATTCTATGTGTATGGTTAGTATCCTTTTATTCAAATAAGTGTTTGCTTACTGCGGTACTATGGCGGTTCAGCCAAGTAATAATGCATACTCTAACACTCTTATGTAACACTCTTATCTTAAATACCAATATTTCCAGACCCATTAAAGGTCCATTGTGTAACATTTAGGAGGATCTATTGGCAGAAATGGAATATAATATTAATAGGCATGTTTTTATTAGTGTATAATCACCTGAAAACAATCATAATGTTTTTGTTACCATAGAATGACTCTTTTATATCTACAGATACTGAACTATAGATAGGGCTGTTATGTTTTACACATATTTTGTGTGTTTCGTGGCCACCAAAGTTTTCCTTTCTCGCTTGGAAGGGGAATGTGAAGTGAAGTTTCAATCTGCAACTTCACTGCTAGAAGCCACTAAATCCTACAAATTGGTCCTTTTACTAGTGTGTTTCTGTTATTCACAGTCAAGACTGAATGGCAGAGCTTTTATGTGCCTCTCAAGGACTTCAGGTGTTCAGGTGTAGCTTCTTTATTGCTAGTCTTCCTTGTAGCATTTAAGAGCATAGCCCGAACCCCACATTTTGACAGTTGAGTTTCACAACATTAACAGCATGTCATGTATCTACTTCTCATTTTCTCTCTCTGTCTTTCTCACTACTGTACATTTAACTCTGGCTCTCTTGCTCTTTCTCTACTGTACTCACCTCTGTGTCTTTTGCTTTCTCTCTCTTCCTCTCCCAGGCAGCTTTGGGATATTCTGGTATTTGTTCTGGATTCTGGTGTCGTATGAGAGTCCCGCAGCACATCCCACCATCACACCGGAGGAGAGGAAGTACATTGAAGATGCAATTGGAGAATCTGCATCATTTCTTAATCCTCTCCATGTATGGCCCTTTGATCTTCATGTGTAACCTATCAATCTAACACTGAGAATCTCTTAGACCTACATACAAACACAGATAGTGTAGATGTGCTGGATATCAGTAATATCTTCTTTTTTTTGGTGGCAGAAATTTAAAACCCCATGGAGACACTTCTTCACCTCCATGCCAGTCTACGCCATCATTGTGGCCAACTTCTGCAGGAGCTGGACCTTCTACCTGCTGCTCATCAGCCAGCCGGCCTACTTTGAAGAAGTCTTTGGCTTTGAGATCAGCAAGGTGAGATTATATAATCTATACAGACTTTATTTACAGAAGCTAAATTTTAAGTTTTTTTAGAAATGTCACTGTATGCTCACAGTTGGAGTATACCCACAGCTGCAGACACCTAATGTAGCCAGCAGCAGTTTCACTGAGGGTCTCGGCTTCAACTGGAGTTAAAGGGAGATTCTGTTATTTTTTATCTAGGTCTACTGAAGGGTTTGATTACTACAAACAATCTTTAAAGTATTTAAAGTATTTAAATGTTCTGTTGCACAAGAAACAAATGAGTTACAGCAGTTGTTTCAGCTGAGCAATAGTACAGTGGTATATGAACAATTCATATCATACACGAAATAAAAACCAGTATACCGGTTCATCCAGTGTAGTGCCGAGCACTGCTGAGTCTTATTATCATGACTCCTTGTATTTGGTATTTGAGACCTATTTCCCAAATCCTTACAATAGAGTTGATTAGTGCAACATTATCCTTACCCTTGTTCAGAACAGTCACAATTAAGAAAATAAGACCCAGGCTGAAAAATACCAGAATTCCCTTTCCAGGTGTGGATTTGTGTGAATCTGATCCTACATTTTATGACCAGTTTCCGACAATTCATCTATTAATAGAGTTCCAGCTCTACAAAGCACCTGAGAGTGACTGTTACAGTTACTCCCTGACACACTGAGGTTTGGTAAAGTAGTTTAAATGGGCTGATATGTAAATAGCAAGCTAGCTTGTAGTATGGAGTCAAAAATAAAAATCTAGTTTGGATGTCAAAACTGAACTTTCAACTTTCAGCCTCCCGTTGTTATACTAGTAATGAAAACACTGTTCTTGTGTCTCTTTCTCACACACTCTCTCTCTCCTTTCTTCTGTCAGGTGGGCATGGTGTCAGCTTTGCCCCATCTGGTGATGACCATCATCGTGCCTATTGGAGGCCAGCTGGCAGACTACCTGAGAACCCACAACCTGATGTCCACCACCAACGTCAGGAAGCTCATGAACTGTGGAGGTGAGAGTGTCAAACAGAAAAGGGTGCCAGTTGGAGGAGGGTGAGGAGGAAAAAGAAAGCTCAAGACTACACATCTGTCTGGATAAAGTGTGGCACAATATCTGCCCCCTGACATCCAGACACAAGCACATCAATTAAGCCAAACTGTCTTCATCTTGTCATCAGGTAGTCATTAAGATGGCATCACCTCTGCTGTAGCAACCATTGACAGTCTATATAAGGTAGCAACATGAAGAAAGATAAGAGACTTTTACCAAATATCAGCAACAATCTTTAGAAACTTTCTGACGACAGGAATGCAAGTGTGGTTTTTATGTATTTGTTAATGGTTTACATAATTATCCTGAAATCTTAAGGACCTGTAACATATAGTAACATTATTTGTCTGGCACTTTTTTACCCAGTAACACTCATTCACAGTGTTTGAAGTGAATCATGGACAACTTAAAGGTTGTATTAATGTTTCTTCTGCATGTGACCATGTACCATTTCTAACCTAGCAAATAATAATAACAACATAATTATAATGGACTTCTGAATAACAGGTGACCATTGCTTGTTGAGACAGAGTATTGTGGATAGTATTTGTTTTTGATGTGTTTACGTGGACGTGTTTCAGGTTTTGGAATGGAGGCCACCCTCCTGCTGGTGGTGGGATACTCTCACTCAAAAGGAATCGCAATTTCCTTCTTGGTCCTCGCTGTGGGTTTCAGTGGATTTGCTATCTCAGGTAAAAGATGTTATGTATGCTGAAACCCTGATTTAAACAGAATTACAGTTATGTCACCTTTCAACAGTGTAGGTCTGAATGAGTACAGTGTAAATCATCAAATCAACAACTAATGAGATACATTGTATGTTAAAAATAGTTAGTTGCCCATGTTTAAAAGCAATAGTTTGACATTTTGGCTCATACGCTTACTCACTTTCTTGCAGGGAATTACATGGGAAGATCAATACCACTCACATATCTGTCTGTTCAATATATAACACATTATATCTCGTCTGGTAAATCTGTTTAAAAAATAGGAGAAGAAGAATTGTAAAAACAAAAACAAAAAAACGTTTGGTGTTTTACGAGGGTTGTGTGTCGTAGTGTTTCTTGCGAGGCAAATAAATAGTCTGAAACATAACAACTATAAGTGTATCTGACTTGGCCTCATGATGATTAAAAAACAGTAAATCTCTCCCCTAATTGATTTCCCTTTACTCCTTTGTACTCTGTGTTTTTTTTCTAACCATAACCATGAAAATCTGCTTTAGTAACATTAAAAACAACTTTAGAAAGTGGTGGAAATGATGTGCACTGATTTTTGTTCTTTCTCTCAGGGTTTAATGTCAATCACTTGGATATCGCCCCTCGATATGCCAGCATACTGATGGGCATCTCAAACGGGGTGGGAACATTATCTGGAATGGTGTGTCCTCTTATAGTGGGAGCCATGACCAAACACAAGGTAAAAATGATTCACTTGTATCAACTTCACGATGCCATGTATAAAACTTTAAATAGTGTTCATATTTAATGAAAAGGAGATTAGGCAAACATGTTCTTGGACTCACTTCCGTTCCTTTTCAGACACGTGAAGAGTGGCAGGGTGTCTTCCTTATAGCTTCCCTCGTTCATTATGGAGGAGTGGTTTTCTATGGTATGGCTTGACTTTGAATATAGCATTTGGGGAGGCAGGTTCAGAAGAGCTCAGTCTGAACACTAATTATATTTTTTTCTCATTAGGACTCTTTGCATCAGGGGAAAAGCAGCCATGGGCAGACATAGAGGACACCAGCGAAGAGAAGTGCGGTATTATTGATGAGGATGAACTGGCCAATGAGACAGAGGAGCTCTACCGCGGAGGCGGGCAGTACGGAGCCATGAGCCAACCAGTTGTTGGTTCCAACGGAGGAGGGGCCGGAGGAGGAGGAGGAGGAGCTGGGCCTGGATGGGTGTCCGACTGGGACAAGTCTGAGGAGTATGTGCAGCCGCCTGGATACAACTCTTACATGTATGGGGGAGAAGAGGAGAGGGAGCTGACATAGAAGAGTGACATGGTTCAAGTTTAAAAAACAGAAACAGGATAAAGAAAAGATGAAAATTGTTTTGGGGAAAGGGATTGTAAGAGAGTCACTGCTATACTGAATGGACCTGCTGTGTGCTTTTGTACAATATTTACAATTGCACAAATAATAAGTATGGATCTGATTCATTCCATTGTGTGTGTATGTGTGTGTGTGTGTGTGTGTGTGTGTGTTTGTATGTGTGTGTGCGAGCGAGTGTGTAGGCATGTGCATGCTGGTGTTAGAGTTGTTAATGTACACATACACATACAGTATTCATTTGCAAAAACTGAACTCATATCCCAGATTCCTTCCTGGTCCTGAGCTTGTTGTGATTGGCCAGGAGATCTGTTTCCACATCACTGAGGAGATTCTGTTTGTGTGTGTGTGTGGTGGGCTTTCTGCCTGTACAGCAACTCTCTCAAGCCACTGGCATTGTCTTGTATTTAAATTTTTATGTGTGAGCCACATGTTTACTTTTTTGCTGGGAAAGCACCTTTGGGGCCTCTTGAGCTTAAAAAATTGTCCAAATTACTAAATGTAAAGTCATGACTGTACACTGTACTCACACTCATGTGTCTAGTCTGTGTTATTCTGAAGACTCTCAGAACTAATTGAAGTCATATTGTTAATACATTTCTGCATTTGATCAATACACAAACTAAACGCAATCATGCCCAGACATTGGAGATGCAGTCAGTTAACTTTCCTTTACCTCTGAAACATGTTTCCAAAGCATTCATAATTCAAGGTATGCTTGCATGTGGTCGTCAACATGGGTTCATTTATGTGGAAAGAATCTGTTGTGTTTTAAACCACTTTCAAACTATTCAAAGAGGAAGAAGGTGCTTAGGTGTCGTATCAGTCCGTGTTTGTGTGTGTAAAGCTGTTGAGGCTTGTGTTGCAACCTTCTCCCCTTTATGTGTGTGTGCATTTGAATGTGCAAAGGTGTGTGTTTGAGCACAAAGCTACATGTGGCGTCTAGCTGAATCTCACCTGGGTCTGACCTAACTAGGTCACGTCCAGCCAGGCTCATGGGTCACAAATCATCTGACATTTGTGACTTTCCATTCGGTGTGTACGCTCCCATTAGAGAGGTGGCCCAGAATGACAAGTAGAGTGTAATAGTTGCTGTATTGTTTCACTGCTTAACCAGTGAGGAACATATAATATTCCCAGGCATCACAGCACATGCTGCCTCTGTTTCTGCCTTTTTCTGTGTCTCTGTGGCTGCCTCTCCATCTGTCTTCCTCCCTGCATTTAACAGGATGTTCTCGATGTCTTTATTACCTACACGTCAGTCATGTTTGAGTTTGTGGGTCGGAGCTTTTCAGATTGTCTGTATGTATGTGTGTGTGTGTGACGGTGAGTGTGTTGTTGTGTTGGGTGCAGGTGCTGAAACATTGTGCGTTGAGCATGTTTTAATGAGCACAGCAGTGCAGCACCCCGCCATCCCTCTCTTCCTTTTACACACAAACACACAGGATGCTCATTTTATGCAAGCACAGTCGAGTGCACAACACACTGTGCAGAGGGAGTGGTGGCACACTATTTGGTATTTACATAGCTGTCAGTGTGAAGTGCACCCATGGACACAAGGTGGGATTAGGAAGGATCTATGATCGTATATTCACTAATAAAGACCACGCCCATGAAGATATGGATTTAGAATAGTTTATTGCATAATAGGATAGAGGGGGAGATAGTGTAGGAGGGATGGATTGAAGATCCGGAGGAAAGGGTGAGGGACAAAGGGATGAAGGTCGATGGATGAAGGGATAAGGGGATGAAGGGTGAGGGGTGAAGGGATGAGGAAAGAAATCAGGGTCGTGGCAGGATGGATGGATGAGTATGTTGATGGTGGCAGGAAGAAAGGAGAGAACTATGAGAGTTGCGATTCTGAGTGGAAGAGCTGTCTCTTCATGTACTGTACTCTGATTGGATTGAGCCCCAGTGGTTCCTGTATTTAAGCAAAGGACAGAGAAGAGAATGGGGGGATTTGAAGGGGAGGGATGTAACAACTAATAAAGTGTGCGTAAATACTTTTTGTGCAGCAATGGGTTGTGTTCGAGGCGTGGTCTTTGCTCTCAAGCCTACTTATAAAACTTCATTCATCAGTGGGTGTGTTAAGGTATGGTAACAATCATGGCCAATCACATCAGCTCCTCTCGTGTTAAACCAGGAGTGGAGAGTCCAAAGTTAGAGGACGCTAACATTCTCATACAGGAGAGGAACTGTCATAATGTATGAGCTGCACAGTACAACTCTTTGCGCCTGCACATACAGTAGATAGAGCCAACATACTCAGACATGAAAAGACGTGTGCATGCACACACACAACTTCTGTATTCTGTGTGTACTCACAGGTCATGCCAGCACGCAGTATTTTTTTTATTTAAAAGTACATTTACAGATGACTCTTTTCCAGATACGTATTGAGGGTTTGTGATGTGAGCTCACTATTGTGAGAGAGAAAAAAATACACTGCTGGAATGTTAAAAATAATTTCTGTGATTCAAAAGAGGGTTTAATGTTAAAATGTGTTGGTATGTCAATAAATTATTTTAAAAAAGTGATAAAGGCAAGTTGTGTTTTGAGTGAAATGTCTAAAAGACATGAATGATTATTCCTGTGAACAATTTTATTTTTAAGTGTTGTATCGGTGTATTTTTAATCAAGTTTCTCTTTGTCTCAGTTTATGGCTGTTCCAATGTTGTCCTCCTCCTTCTTGATGAAATGTGTGGTGGGAATCAGTGTAGAAATAAATAAAAAAAGGAAATGATAATATTTAAACATGCAAAAATGTGGAAACTATTCTATGTATAAAAGATGTATATGTGAGATATCCTTGTGTATAATAAAATTTAAGCAATTTAAGATGATGTCACTATTTCAGCACCATCATGTCATCATGACGCGTTAAATTAGTATTGAGTTTTTTTACATCATTACAGCGCAAAGTCAGTTCTCTGTCTTTCTCTCAGGACAGATGGATGCAGGATTATCTCTGTGATTTTAGGCAAAGATTAGATAGGAGAGCAGATGCACTCAGTGGGAGAGTGAGGGAGAAACAGAACGTCACAGACAAGGGAAGTGAGGATGACGGACCAGAGGGTGGGGCCTGCTCTCTCTCTCTGTGTGTTCAGTGCAGTGCAACTCAAAGTAAACCTTTAGGAAGCACTTTAAATCGATGTACACACTCGAAATAGCTATTCAACTATTTATTAAAAACATCCTGTGTGAGCCTCTCTCAATCCGGCCCCCGAAAAATATCAAATGAAGAAACAGCATTGTAATGCATTTTTCAGATTCTGAAAGATCTCTAAATTTCAATAATTTGTTGGAAATTAGGATGAAATCCTTGGTGCTTTTAGTTTCTGATTGCTTCAGTCTGAGGTTTATTTTGAAAGTGGTATCGGTCCTAGGATTGTGGTCCTGCAGCCTCCTCTACTGCAGCAACAAGCTACTCCCATATATACTGCCAATGGCTACTCCTCTCTTGACTAATTTAATGTAGCGCTGCAGTTCGTCCCTGTGGCCACTAGATGGCGGTAAAACACACGTAATTCTATATACTCAAGTCAGCCTAAACTGCATTGCCTCTGGTATGAATGAACATCTCTGGAGGGGCGACATGTTGAATGTGGGTTAAATATTCACTCTGTCTTTGGTCTGAAGGACTTATCCGGGTCTTTATCTGAAAATACTCCACTATGTTCACCAGCAAGTTAGATCTTTTTCCTCTGGTGCAGGCGGGTTTCATGTAAACTCTACATACTGTAAAGGCAGACGCACTTTTCCGGTGAACATTTTCTGAATAAAACAATGTTCACAGCTCAATGTGTAAATGAAGGTGGGAAAACATCCTTAAAGATATTACATAGAACTACATGATCCAGGAGTCCACAGTGTTTGGAGCTGGTTGATGATACAGACTAAAATAGCACTCACATAAGCCTGAATACTGTTGTTGATAGTCATCAGTGTAGATATCTGCCCCCTGAACGATGTGGAGTTGAGAACAACCATCTGTGTGAGACTTACAAGTTTGCCAGAGAGACCACGCCCAATTAGGGCTACTCCTAATTGTGATTGGACGCGTACGCTAGCTGTGGGCGGGGATACACGCTTAAACTCCACTGTGATTGGCCCGTTGCAACGTCAGTCTGAATGCTACCGTCTCATTGGTTGTTCGGCGAGGGGAATTAACGTGAAGACGCTCTGCTTACAATGAACCTCAACTAGACTAAATAGGAACTTACCCGACTTCAGGCGTTCAATACTTTTATAACATGAAGTTAGAGTTTTACTTGTAGCTTCGCAGAATTCCGCAGTTCACATTTTGACACGGAACTCTTGTCAGAAAAACAAGTTGGGGACAAATCCTGAAGTTTGTCTACAAGTGTTTTGAATGAGGAAATCGTCTCAGGCTAACGTTATGTAGCAAGCTAATCTCATTTATCCATTCGTAAACTCAGCTATCACTTCACAGACTGTTACACATCCTACACAGAGGTAAGTACGTTTAAACAATCTCCACTTTTACCACCAGCACTCATTCATATCGAGTCAGTGACTATAAAGCAGATTAATGTTATATATATATATATATATATAAAGTCCACTAACGTCAGCGGACAGTAACCTTAAATCTGGGTCAGTCTCTTCGCCATGTCGGTGTAGGGAGGAAGAGGGAAACATCAGCTGCTGTCAGATTTGTTCACCTGATACTTGGCTGATAAATCACTACCCCCTGCTGCTTTAATCCTTTCCAGGCATGACCGAGTACAAACTTGTGGTGGTCGGGGCAGGAGGTGTGGGGAAGAGCGCTCTCACCATCCAGCTCATCCAGAACCACTTCGTTGATGAATACGATCCAACCATTGAGGTGAGAGACCGCTCCTTGTCCTGGGTGAACAGTAATGGAAACTACAGTTTAACGTGAAACCACATGCTCTGTTTCACATGTGCATCACTGGGAGTTGTTCTGTACATTGTACCTGTAATCTGGATTCAAAGGTTTAGATAAATGCAAAGTCACATCAGAGTTAGAGGACACAGGACACAGGACGTGATGTGACTCCCTTATGCTGTAAGTCAGGAGTTAAGTTGAACAACAAGTGGTGGCAAAAGTAGTCCGATCCTTCCTTTATCTTTACCTTTTCATAATAATTAATTTGCTAAACTTGTTGCAGGAGACAACGTTTGTTTGTTTGCAGTTTTATGTTCAATGGAAGAAGTGTTTTTCTCTGATAAATGTTTCACCAGTGCATCTGTATTTCACTGCCTTATAAGTCAACACAGGCTGGGCAGTTGTATGTGTATGACATGATACATATCCAACTAATATAGGTGAATGTAAAATAATCCATTACAAGTGAAAGTCCTGCATTAAAACCCTAACTTAAAAGTGTAAAAGTATTACTGCAGCAGTTAAGTATATTTTAGTTATATTAAGTGTTGCGTTATGCAGAAGAATGGCCTCTTTCAGTCACATTATTATATATTATATTGTAGGATTATTCTTACTGATCCATTAGTGTGTAAAGAAGCATATTAATGTTGTAGCTGGTTTAGGTGGAAGCTAATTATAACTGCAGTTTATTCTGTGACAATGCGTCATATCTTATAAACTGATCATATGTTCTAAACACGATATGTATCTAAAATCTGAATCTGCAAAGTCAAACAAATACAGTGAAGTAAAACGTCACTATGCACAGTGGTACCATAGCAAACACCTGACCGTGCTGTCAGATATCTGCAGCACCGTCAGACCTGTGAAACTCTGCCAGAACCCTTTAGATGTTGACTTAAAGTTAGTAATACCTGGTGAAACCCATTTAAGTGGGGCGCCCTGTTAGCTCAACTGGTAGAACTTGTGCCCCATGTAGCAAGGCTGAGTCCTTGCTCCAGCGACCGTGGGTTTGAGTCCGACCTGTGACCGTTTGCTGCATCATCATCCCCTCTCTTTTCCCCCCTTTTGTCTATCTTCTATCTTCCATATCTCTTTTGTTTATCTCATTGTTTCTTAAAAATGACCACAAGTTGGTAGTCAATCTCTACAGACGGCGTTGAATATGTAAAGCTGTAGGTAAATGGTGTAGATTAGTATTTGATGTTTAAAAAAAGTCTTCAGATTTCTGTAAGTTCATTGCAAACATTCCATTCAACGGGTCTTGTTGCTACATGACGCAGCGGTGTGACTGTTCAGGAATGAATATGATGCAATCCACTGTCAGATTTCTTGGCAGACGTACTGCTTGAACTCTTGGCACCGCTTGCATGATCATGTCAATGCTGCGTTACAGGACTCGTACAGAAAACAGGTGGTGATCGATGGAGAGACCTGTCTGTTGGACATCCTGGACACTGCAGGTCAGGAGGAGTACAGCGCCATGAGGGACCAGTATATGAGGACAGGGGAGGGCTTCCTCTGTGTGTTTGCCATCAACAACACCAAGTCCTTCGAGGACGTTCATCTGTACAGGTACAAGATGCTTCACACACCACCACAGACCAGTACAGTGATACAACACAGCTGGAGGAAGGAACACGGACTAATAGTCTATTTCAGTTGTGTAACTTGGCATAGTCAATAATCCAATTGTGTATAGTGTACTGTGCAGGTTGAGACAGTCTACAAAGGCTGCTTCCTGAGTAGCAGGAACTGCACTTTTAATTATCTGTAACTCATATCTACCAGCGAGCTGCGTGTGGTTACAAGTTCTGTGGGGTCATTTTTACACTGGTTCACGTTTTCTGACCCAAATATGTAACTGAAGACAAGAGTAGACAAGATTTGTCATCTTTAAGCAAAACAATTAGCTCGACAAGCACTTAGAGCCACACACAGCAAACACGTGCTCCTCAAAGCTCAGCGCCTCCGCCTGACCTATTGGGGAAAAATTTGAATGCTAACACACATCATGAGAGCAGGTGAGGCAGTTGACCCAGATCAGTGATAGTAAGTCGGGTGGCCTCAGTCTCTTAGGTGCACGTGTCTCTTCCTCAGAGAGCAAATCAACAGGGTGAAGGACAGTGACAGTGTTCCCATGGTGCTGGTGGGGAATAAGAGCGACCTGAGTACCCACACTGTGGAGACGCGGCAGGCGCAGGAGCTAGCACGAACCTACGGAGTACCGTTTGTCGAGACCTCTGCCAAAACCAGACAGGTATGTAGTTTGCACCAGTGCATGCATGAGCCTTGTTTGAGCAAATAGGACACATGCAAATCAGTACCTGAAATAAAACTGTTAATAACCAAAATGTTATTAAACACATTGAAATTCTGCATCTTGCAGGGTGTGGAGGAAGCTTTCTATTCGCTAGTAAGGGAGATTAGAAGATATAAGGAGACCAACCGCAGCAACAAGAAGAGCAAGAAGAACACTCAGAGACGTTGCATAATACTATAGCAAACTGCACACACCAGCAGCATCCTTTACAGCACTTATTTCATGCTCCCCCCTCACACACTGCACCCCCTCTGTCACTGTGGAGGGGTCCGGCACAGCTCTGGGCCGGGTAGCAGACGAGGCAAAAATCCGTTTTTTTTTTTTTACTGCTGTCACAGTTTCCACTTACAGTACGTTACCAAGATTAGCCATTTATTTCATCCACTGTGCTATTCCCTTCTAACACTGTGAATTCTGTTGGGTTTTTTTAGTTTTTGTTTTAAAGCCCAAACAACTAGAAACTGCAGTTACTTTTTTTTTTTTCTTATTGGTTAAAGTCAGAAATTGTCCAAACTTAATTTAAGTCTGTGCTAGAAAGATTGTTTTCTATTTTTCCCCAAGAACCTTTAAAGGGCTATTTGTCCAGCCAGTGTTTTTGTACACAGCTCAGCTCCTGTTGACTATTTAGGGGTCAAGGGGTCACAGTGGTGCCTCACCGCACTTTGCACTCTCACATCTAAATCTCAGAAGAGTATTTCAGGACCCAAACATTGTTTAGGGTGGTGAAATTTGTGATGTGTGATTGCTCAGTACAAATCTGACTTCATGAAGTTCTATTAATACTAGTGTCATATTGACTAGGATAGATTGGTCAAAACCTTTTGAAAGTTTAGAAAAAGTTGTTTCTCCCTCCATTTTTTTTCATATTTTAGTGTGTCCTCTGGGGCTTGAAACACACCAGCAATATCTTTTTTTGTGTGTTTGTGTCTCTCAGCTGTATTAAGACAGGGTCACCGCAGTATCAAAGCCTCAAAATTGTGTTCCAGACTCCTAGGCGCACTTTATTCATTTCCTGTCATGTTTTTTTTAATTGTAGAATTTAGGATTTAGTTAGTGCCATTTTAAAAGTTTCCTCAGGAATATAGTGTTTTATCAGGAACTGAGGAATAACAAACCCAGAGCTGTGGCAAATGATTGGTTGAGATCTGATGTGTCCATCACTTCACGCTATCATTAACTTACAGTTTCAAGTGTCAGCCCTGCTGTTTGTTCCTCACAGTCACTGTATTCCAAAGTCCACTTTTAAAGCATTGTTTTTATGTCAGTGTTGTTGGTGCTCCAAGCACTGTGTATGCTACACCACACTCGAGCAGAGCACGTAGCATATGCAGATATCTATGTGGTACTACCAACATTGAAAACCACACTGATTATGAAACCAGTGTTAAACTCAGCGACAAATCTTCAGAGACAAATCTTCAGAGACACAGCGGCACTCACGTTATTTGATCATACTTGATGCTGGGTGAGAAGGATATTTAATAGGGCATCAGTTTTTTGTTTTTTTTATAGCAATGTTTGTCTTCTTTGATAATGTCACCCTAAATGTAATGAATTTCTATTTTTGTAGCATTACAAACAGCTTTTCCCAATTTAAAAAACATTTGCATTAAGAAACCGCTGTCCACATATTTACTAAAGTTATATCAAAGTTCAGGGGGCTAACTCCAGTGAATCCATCCGTGAATGAACCCTGTACATAATGTAGTTCTATTGTTAAAATATGGAGTAACTCTAAAAACTTAATTTGATCCAAGCAAGTCTCTCACTGACAGCTATGTAAAACCTTTAATGCATTCTGCTGTAATGAACAAGTAAACGTCTTTTAGCTTTTACGTGTTGTCTGTTTTGTTTACCAAGGTGGGTCTTTACTGGTAGGGAGTTTAAGAGGTTAAATGTATTTTCAAAAGTAGATGTAGGACACAAGAAGAACATAGCTCATGCTAAGTAGGGATTGCGGTGCGTATACACCAGATCTGATTTGTAGATCTTTTCAGGTCTATCAAGAGCAAGCACTATGCCATCAAGTTAAAAACGATAGACTTTCTCTTGTGAGTTTGTAGTTCAGCAGCGCGGAAAAGATGTGGTTTGAGGTTTGACAGAGACAATAACCCAAAATAATTCCTCTTTTCATTTCTGTAAAAGTATACTCTTTTACTTTGATGTCAAGTTAAGATTGGGGAATGCACACATGTAAAGCTGAACATGCAGGTTCATACTGTTAAGCTCTTCACACACAGGCATATTGTGTATTTACTGTCTGTTGTGGTCAACAGTGGTTCAGCATCCTGTATGTAAATGCTGCTTTGCAATGACCTAAAATAACCAAAGATCACATGAGTCCAAAAGAAATAGATTGCTTTTTCCATTTTATTTTTTACAAAAAGACACTACTTAAAGTCAGTTTATTCATAGTAGAAAACATAGAAATAGTGTGACATATATGCATTTTTACAAGCGCCAAAAAAAAGCGTAGAAACAAATATAGTGAGCAGAAGAGTCCATGGTCATCTGAATTGAGGCACACAAGGAATGAGGGAGTGGGTCTGTCACCATCCAAAGCGAGACACCAGCTTGCTCTGATCATCCAAATCCTTCTGAACCTTCTTCCTCATGTAAAAGATGGGACAATCCCGGCTGCAGAGAAGTCAGGAGGGACAGTGTTACTGGACATGACAGACGGCCACTGTGTGCTCAGCCATAATTCTGCAGTAAACAGAGTTAAATAAAGTATGTGCTGTGTATGTACCTGGTACAGAGCACATCCTCATGGAGGGACCCTTGACATCGCTGACACTGAGTCCACAGGCGAGAGAAACGCTCCTCCAGGGTGTTCAGGTGAAATATCTGTAATTTACAACAGACATGTTAGATATGATTTTGGGGGGTGGGGGGGAAGGAGTCATGTTTGCTTTCAGATATTAACCCCTTAACTCTAACAAATTAAAACAGTCTTAAACCAGCACACTAGTCTACAGCAGCACAAACAATTACAAAGTGAGACTGAATAAGATTCGATATTCAAATAGACTGTTTAAGTGTACTTAAATTCATTTGATATCTGAGGAGCCACCAGTGGCAATATGATGCCTAACCCAGGACAGCTATTGCTTAAAATAAGATATTAAAGCTTTCCATCAAGCTGGGACCTAGCCGAGTCCTGTTAATAATTAAAACCAACATATCAAAGTATACGCCTACCTCCTTTTGGTACAGTTCAGACTCCTTCTTCTTACAGAAATCACACACAGCCGCTGCAACACACACACACGCACACACGCACACACACGTTAGATAGTGAAAGTAACACCTAACTTCATTAAAGGGGAACTTCTGCAGATTTTTACCCTAGTCTTGATCACTAGAAGTCCCTGAGTACTGTCGATAGGAAACAGAACGA
>NW_023339696.1:5208119-5231639 GCF_004916995.1 Morone saxatilis
GGTCGTTCTTTTTCCTATCGACAGTACTCGGGGCCTTCTAGTGATCAAGACTAGGGTAAAAATCTGCCGAAGTTCCCCTTTAAGTTGATATCAAAGTAGAAAACAAATCTTAGGATTGAAAAGAGCGCACACACACCATCCGTCTTGAGCACAGCTTTGCAGCCGATACAGGTGCTCCTCTTCTGAGCAAAGGCCATGAGGCCCCCGATCTTTGAGGTCAACACAGTCTTACAGCGTGTGTGGTCACCCTCTGAAACACACCAGAAAATCAACAGCAATGTTTAGACTTTAAAGTTTGAGAAGATTTCACATGTTGAGTATCATTTACACAAGTAGCACATCTACATTATATCTTTTGGGACAAGTATTTCATCATTTTAAATGTGCAGCTTTGACACCTGCTTTGGTTGTTCGCATGTTTGCAATGTTACATTTCACCCATTAGATTTCTGCATGTGATACACAGAAAGATAAGATGCTGATTACTTTCATGGTAAAACTATAAATTACTGAATTAATTGTTGTTTTTTAAGTTATGCTTTAATCAACTAACAGATCACTCCACACAACCACCATTTCATTAAAACACAATTAAGTTATTGAGATTAAGAGTGTGAGCTAATTGACTACATTTTAATAACAAGACTGATGTGTTTGGATTTGAACTCACTGAGCAGGACACTCTCTGCTTTGCTCTCTCCCAGGATGGGCTCAAATATTCTCAGCAGAGGCTTAGACAGCTGCTGCTCCAGGTAGTATTGTGTGTCGATAGGAATGGTGTTCTCCAGCACATAGATCGGGTCCTAAAGCAACAAGAACCAGGATCGTCATGGGGATATAGAAAAGCAGAGCAGGGAAATGAAAAAAACAAACATGTTCATTCATTTACAAACAAACACTACAGACCTCTGACTTCATGTATGCTGCTGCTCCCTTTGCAGCCTTGATGATGACGTATGGAACTCTGTCTCCCAGGTTGGGGGCGCTGCCGGCATCTCTTTTCCTCATCCTGTAAAACAGCTAAATTAATTTCACCCATGTAACACACACACACACACACACAGAGACACAAAACACCTGACCCCTGGTGTATGATTTGCATGAGTGTGAGGTCACTCTGGTTAATCAGACCTCTCAGCCAGCTCCACGTGTGCCTGTTTGCCAGCGTACTCCTGGGCGGTGCGCGTTAGCTCCTTGGTGATGACCAGCTGGCTGATGTCGATGCGGTTGCACAGTAGGTCCGAGATCACTTCTTTAGCGTGAGCCACAGCACCCTGGGGATCCCTGATGAACCATCACATCAGCTGTGATTACTTTTACTACTAATTAACAGCTCCTAGTGTAGTTTAGATTCAACCAGTCAATGAAGCTAATCGATACTGCATTCAGTACAGAATGTGTGTGTGTGTGTTTACTTGTCAATGAGGATTCTCTGCAGACAGGTGTTGATAAGGTTAGCCACCAGAGGGCAGTTGTCTCTGCGGACTGTTTCAATGCCTTTACAGTCCATCTTTTCATGCGTGTCTGCACTGGAGGAGAAATAGAGGCCTGCGTAGCGCTTCTTGTTGATCAGCAGGTATGGGTAGTAGACCTGCAGATGTGACAAAAAATAAGCTCTCAGCTAAGAGGAAGCCCCAGCCTGGCTCACTGCCATTTTAAACTGTTCCTTATTCTCAATAAGTTTCAGCCAACAATTGTTCCTCTGCATACTACAGGATGACATCAGTCAATGTTGTGTCGTTTCACTGTTACTCCAGTACTCAGAGGCCTCCACCCACTCTAACCATTCCATTTAAAAGACAAAAAAACTCAATGACAACGCCCACAGATTATGAAATTATTGCAGTGTTTTAATAAATCATGTGATCAGAAATGTTACCTTCTCAAACTCCAGTTTGATGGGCGGTGTGAAATGGGATGATACCCACTCTGCTGCTTCCTTCCCGATATCCATAGCCTCCCTCACTGTGCCAACTCCAAGCTTAACCATGACGGAGTCTGTGTCCCCATAAATAACCTTTAAAAGATTAAAATTAACATTTAAACAACATGTACACAAGGGGGTTCTTTGAAAACATCAGGAAGTAGCTCAGAACTCTACCAGTATGTCTCGATGTCAGTAAAGCTGATATGTTAACTCCCAGCAAAAAAGGAAAAAGAAAGGGTCAGTATTCTTAGTGCGCCGCAGCTACATGTACATCCTCACCTTGGCATCACCTTGATAACCATTGGAAATGGTGTACTTGGACTCCACCAGCTGTTTGGTTTGCTCAATCATCTGTCTTCCAAAACCAGTGACGCTCTGAATGAAAAGGAAAGATTAAATAAGATCATCACTAAATGAAAAGTGGTGTTGGAATAACCATTGGCAATGGAGCAAAATCATCAGCCACATTACAGTCCATGAGCTTCAATGGCTGAGACACAGGGATATAATGATACGCTATGATACGATACAATTGATGATGATATTGAACACAAATTATGAAGAAGAAAAAAAAAGAAAAAAAAAAAAAATAATATATTTATATATTAATTATAAATATTATAAATTATTATATACACCCAAACATTATATATATAATATATATATTATACAACATACATATATTAATTACAATAACATATATATTATATATAACAGTTATACATATTACACATTACCAATATACCACATATTATATTATATATAAATAACATAAACACTTACACTTTACATATATTATATATACAAACATTATAACATATACAATACATAACCACTTAATTAGCATATATAAATACATATATATTACAATAATAAATATAATATATATTATATAATATATAAATATATACATATATATATAATCTTATTATACTATATACGTGATGATATATATATAATATATACAGTATAATTATATATACATAGCCTATATACATATATATATGATATAATAGTATTAATAACATAAATAACATAACTTAAAAATATATATTACATACATATAACATATATTATATATATACAGCTATAATTATATATATATATATATATATACATACATTATAACAATATACTATTATATATATTAATAATATATACAACATATTAAACATACTTTACATATATATTATTATATATATATTAATAGTAGTAGTATATATCACACACATATATATACACATATACACATATATATATATATATATATATATACACACACACATATACATACAAAATATATTCTCTTCATCAAATAATTGAATCTTTTTTTATTTCTGAGATAGGGTATAAATTGTAGTTTCTTTATGAAACTGATGTCTTTGAGCCTTGATACAGCTACTGACTGGAGTGACGTATGACATCTAATAGGCAAACTCAAAAGTAGATAGCCCTCTGCTGTTTAAAAAGAGTATCGCAACTCATTTTTCATCTCACCAATTAGAATCTTTACATATTTGTATTACGATTTAACTGTCTGAGACAGAATATTTGCTACTGAGCAAATATTTTTATTTCAAAACAACTTTGTGTTCAATTCAACCTTCCACAAAACAGCAAGAAAGGCAGCCTTTATGGTTCATTTTTACACTTAGTTTGTCTTTGTGTTCTTCAGATTCCCACCTGTTCTGTGGTTTCCATTTCATCACTAATCTTTGCTCTACATCTTTTTTGTTTACCATTCATGCTCTGACTAAACATCTGTGCAGAACAGCGAGAAGCCTGGCGACAAGTAAAGTATAGACAACTTCATTTAGCTGCGTTTTGAGCCTGTATATGTACAATACTGTGTACACAAATGGATTTTAAGTACAATACAACAACACAATACAACCCGTGACTCCTTTTAACGTGTAAGTAGGATTTGCTCAGATTTTCCTTTTGAAAACTGAAGCAACAACCAATGTGGTATGAGTCACCCCTATACAACGCAATGCAAAATAATATGATGCTATGCAATTCAGTATGGTAGAGATAGTTTGTTTCTCAAGCTCCTTAAGAAGAACCAAAAAAATAAAACCATATTAGAGGAGAGGAGTCCATATAAATATAAAATCATTGGTCACATTTCCAAATACTAGAGGGGCTCTACTAATAGGTATATTTATATTTACATATAAATACACTGATTGTTACTGATGCAAAGATGTTTGAAACTGCTTTAAGCTGTTGGCACTTTTTTAACCGATGCAATCAGATCTTTAATGCTGGTGTACAGATGTGAATCTGTGAAGCTACCACCCATAAACAGCTGTACAGTCACTGTTATCTGGTGTGCAGAATTAGAGTTGAGTGCTCACCTGTGAGATCTCTAGGCATGGTAGCTTGCCCACCTGGGCACCTGTAAAGCCATAGACGGAGTTTGCGCTGATTTTTAGTGCCAGCTGTCGGCCGTCCAGCACCTGCCTCTTGAAAGGATCAGTTTCCTTCTTTAGCTCCGTTTTGGCCCTGTGGACGGACAGAGGGACAAGCTGAGAAGGAAGCCACGTGTGACATTCATGACTTTCATTTGTTTGTTTTGGTACAGCCATTTTGGATTTGTAAATCTGACACAGGCTTAGCAATTCAGTAGAGAGCTTTACTGTAGTATCTTAAATGTAACTTGCTGCTCTCCAGTTCAGGTCAATTAGATATTGTGATTTATTTGAAGATTTCAACCTCTTCCTGGCAGACAGCAGGTTCTCCAGAATCTCTGGTAGAAGTCCTTTCCTCACGGAGCTCTTCACAAACATATCACCAGTTGGGGTCTTGATGAAGTCCTCTGGCGAGAGGCTGAAGACAGACAACCACTTCAGATATTAGTTCATCTTAATACTAGACATAAACACATGTAAGTGTTTGGCTTGTTTAATTGATCATTAAAAAAGAATGAATCACTGAACATCCATTTTCTACCTTCTTTTAAAAATAAAAATAGACATATATGGTAACTCACATTTAGCTCTTAAGCCTAACAACAAGACAAGGTTCCCCAGTTCAGGTGGGAAAACAGAATTACAAAAAAAACATATATATATTTTCAACATAACTACACAAAAAACAAGAGCTCACCCTTGTTTCTCCACTGTGCCTTTCTGCAGCAGGGTAGTGTAGCACAGATTGTGAGCCATCATGATGGACGGATACAAGGAGGAGAAATCCAGAGTGGCAATGGGAACACTGTAATACCTACGGAGGAGAAGATGGTGATGGAAAGCTAAATGAGAAGCTCACACGTACCAAACGCATTTAACACCAGGAGCAGAGAGGAATCATACACAAACGGCAGATGTACATACCCTTTCTCTGGCTCAATGACAGTCGCTCCGGTGTAGTCTTCTCCTCCTTCCGTCTTTACAACAGGCATGACCAGGTTCTGTTTCATGGCCTAAACAGTACAGACGCTTTCAGTTTCCATCCTTAAATCCATATGCACTCATACACTGACTGTCCCATGCGTTTGCCTTTGTTACCTGTCGCAGCAGCTGAGAGACGACTTTGATCTGCTGTCCTCTTGAGAGCAGGTAGGTGAGAGGCACACCTGTCACTCTGGCCATCTCCATGTAGTTAATCACACACATCAGCTTCTGCAGCAAGCGCAGCGGGAGGTAGGCGTCTTTCAGGCAGTACACAGCCAAACGACGACGTGTTTGTTCGTTGCCATTCTGTTATGCAGGAAAAGGGGGAGGGATAAATGAGTCAATGTTATTTTTTTGAGAAGCTTGTCATTTTTTTTAAGATATGTGAATTCATAAAAAAAAACAAAAACATTTTAATATTCATTTAATGAGGCCATTTTATCTCTCCAGATACAACAAAGTTACTGGTTCAGGCTTTACCTGCAGATCAGTGATGATGGAGTGCTGCACATCTTCCTTCTGTTCTTGCAGGAAGTGATAACTCACAGCGTTTAGTGTGTATGAGCGCAATTTATAGTCCCTGAGGAGAACCTGAGAGAAACACACCAATCAGACTACGTGTGGTGTCTTTTCCTGGAAACGTTCTTACCTAAGCGATGCACCACATGCTAACCGATAGCAACTTAAATGTTCTTGAAGTAATGATTTACAATAGTAAGTTGCGGCAGTTAAAGCTCACCTGCAGTAGATCAAACTGCACCCGGCCCTCCATGTTAACGGTCTTGTTCTCTCTGCGACCCATTTGCTTGCTCTGGAAGTTTAGGTCTCGCAAGACTGACTTGATGCCTCGCACTCGGCCGAGGTAGGGAAATAAATTCACCTGAATGCAAAAGAATTTGTTTTATTCAGTAAAAGGGGGTAAGAGGAATAAATAACCTTACTCCAAATAGAAAAAACTAATCTGAAGTATTTCTCCAACCAATTCATTTTCCACCTATTTATGTACATTACTCCTAATCTGGTGTTTTTAAGCCTTGGTATTGCATATGAAATAGTAGATGAATCACCTTTAAAGCAGCTGCCCTGTTGAGCAAGTAGGGAAAGTCAAAGTTTTGGATGTTGTATCCAGTGATGATGTCTGGGTCCACTGTTCTCAAAAACTCTGCCCAGCTCTGCTCGCAGTGGTGTAAACAGACACGCATTGACAAGTGACAGAAGAACAACACATTAGAAAAGGCAACAAGGAAATCATACCAGAATATGAATTTGTTTCCGGGCCTTACTGAACCTCAGTGTGTGTACCTGGAGTAGCTGTTTCTCCTGTGTAAAGCACAATATCTGAGAGCCCACAATGCTCGCGCAGGACTGGAGGGTGAACACGGTGCGAATGAAGGGCTCTGTCTCACCCTGCCGCTGCACCATAGACGCTATCTGAATCACAGGGTCTTTGTCTGCTTCTGGGAAGATTCCTGGAAAGACAAGAGTTAACACCTAAGTAAAACTCTGCATTTGCTTTTCAGAATGCCAGAGAGAAAGAAAGAAACACACCTTTTCTTCCTGCACACTCAATGTCAAAGCTGAGGACCCTGAGCGGTGCAATCCTCTGCCAGTCTCCCTCTGCAGGGTGACTTATCAAATCTGTCCATCCTACATCCACCTCATACTGACAGAGGGTCACCTGAAAGACAAAAACAGGGGGTGAAAGTTAATGAACAACTGAAGTCTGTAAGAGCAAATATATGAAGGAACTCAAAAGGATATTAACTATGAGCCATGTAGTGTCCTAGCCATTTGTTCTACTGACAGGTCAGATTGTGTGATGAGGTGTGGACTACACCTACCTTGCCTTGGTACTGAGAATCCGTTACCCCCATGCTCTTCTCTTCACGCACTTTGTACTTGCCTTTGGGAAGTTCAATCCAGCAACATCCCACCACATCACTGTCAACCATAAACCTGACAACACAGAGAGGCACATTAAGCTTCCCCGATGTCTTTATTACCTGGAGCCATATATGGCTACAAAATTACTGAAGACTAAAAAACAACCTGTTTACCCTGACAAAAGTAAGACCACCACAATAAAGTCCACAGTAATCAGCTTACATGAGCCTAAAACATTCTGTGGGCAGTCTCATGCAGCAATGAGTGTCTCTTAACTGTGTTTTTCCTTCTTCTGTGCTCATTGTGTGAGTTATGAGCACAGAAGCAATGTTCAAAATAAATGTAGAGATTAAACTTGTGTTTATTGTCCTGACTTGAATAATAACATTCAAATTCCACACAATTCCATGACTCTTATGGTAATTGTATTAAAATTATTTGTTCACAAAAAAATCGTAAAAAAAAAAAGCCCAAAATGCTTTTATCTGACTATTAGGCTAAAGAGATTATTTTGTGTTTTTATACAGGGAATACACACACACACACACCTTATCTCAAAATCTATGTTGGCCTCATAGGGTTGGTAACCCTGTATGGGGAAATGTGCAAACTTGAAGCCCTGCTCCAGCAGTCTCTTTGCTGGAGCAATGAGACGAGGCATCGCCATGGTAATCCGCAAGAAATCGTGACTGCGTTTCCCATGGTAACCATACATGTCTGCAAGAAAAAGAAAATAAGAAGTTAAACTCCAAGAATAATGATGAAAATATCTTTTTGTAACTAGGATCAGCCAGACCACAATAATCTGAAGATACTTGAGTGAATTCCTGTGCACATCACTTGTACTCACTCTCTTTGCGGGTGATGTCCACAGCCAACACTGTGACGGAGATGTTGTCCTTATTGGAACGCATGTCCTTCAGGACAGCGGAGTTCAACTCTTTTTTAAATTCCCCCAGGTGACTAGACGTGAACCCTTTTCAGAGTAAACAGGAATAGCAAAACATTATAGGATTTATAAGAATGAATGCAAAGATTTTTCCCTCCCAAAAGCTGAAATCCTACAGAAAACTGACATACTCACAAGAGAGAAATGTTTAATAGTAATTTACTACTACTCAAATGACATATAAGATCAAAATACAAAGTCTTCAAATTCACATTTCCTATGTATTGGCAGAAAAATGACAAGTACTCACCACTTGGTGCAGGAACATAGAAGTAAGGCGCAAAACCATGGACATGGCAACACACACTGTTGCCACTGTCTGTCACTCCAAACATTCGAATGATCGGGACTTTTCCTTGTAACTGGCCCGGCATGCCTGCCACCGTTGCCCCTGCATTACACAAGTGGAAGAATATTAAGATACAAGTTCTTCTCACATACAGCAACTCTATTTGAGCATATGGAAATATTCTATACTCTTATTTAGATCCATACAACAAAGAAGCCAAGATAACACTATTTCAACTGTTATCTTTTTATCTCCGTAATATATACTCTATCATATTTAAACCTTTAACAACTGTAAATATCACAGAATTAGTTTTATGTATCTTGTTTCTTATAAAATCCCTCTTTTATAATTACCTAAATAATAGTCGAGATCAATCTGCTGAAACACCAGAGTGTCAGATGATGGGTCCAGTGAAGGAGCAAGAGGCCGTCGCCAACGAGGGTTAAGGTCTGCTGAGAAGAGGTCACCTGACAAAAAAAAAGGACAGAAGTAAAACAACAGGGCCAAACATACTTTATTTACTCGAGGCATGACTGGAGTACCAATTTTACTCTGATTTGTTAGAGCTACCAGCCATATTTTAAAAATTACTTCCTTTAAAGTTTGAAAATTCAAGTTGTAAAAATAACATGATTATTACTTAATATGTTCTGTTGAATAAATAAATAAATAAACCGTGTGCGTAGTTGTGCTTGTTTAAGAAAATGTGCATCTGTATGTGACATGGACTATACATAGGTTGGGTGCTATATGACTAAACAGCTTCAGACCCCAAAAATACCATTTTACTTATGGCCAACCATTATACGCTTTTCTGTGCAACACTCACCTACGGGAATGACATCATGGCCTGCCTGTCCCTCCATCTCCTCTGCATCCATCTCGGCTTCATCAAACATGGATAATTCCTCTTCAAACTGGGATGGACTGTCCTCCCATTCACCAGCCGTTTTACCCCGTTTGGCCTGGGATGCACCACCAACAAAAGGGCCACCATTGCGTCTTTTAAAATCCATGTCTGCAAGAAACATTGAAGGCAGAGGGCACATTAGGGAAGATGTTTACAGAGTATGATAGCAGATCAAATATGTACTCAGTATGAGGCATAACCCTCAGAACAACAGGTGGTGCTTATTACAACCTGAAAGAAAGCCAACATTTTGACAGACAACCAAGACATTACTGTACATATGAAATGTTAGACAGAAAATAAGCAATAGTTTGTGTATGCGTTAATATCCCTTACACGGTCAGTATATTTGACAAGGAGTGCATATGCTTGAGGAGGCTGTGGCGGGCTTACTGTGAATAATTGGTGATGTCAGGGATAAAACATGTTGCAGTATATAATACAACAAGCACGGGGTGTTTTTTAATGGCTTGGATAAAGTGAAATAACGAGATAAAGGACAGAACAGCATCAGAGGAGATACAAGTAGGCTGGACACAGCTCAAAAGTAAAGAGCGACACACTGTCTCACTAAATGAGAGGCAGTCTCCCATACTACACATTATGTAGCCCATTAGCCGCTGCTGTACTCCTCCTCCTTCATACAACACATTATACAGTTAGCATCATAACTAAAGTATTATAGATTGGTAACGTTGTGTCTTCACAAGCTTCTCAGGGTTGTTTTTAACTTATCCACGTATTAATACAGCACTCTTACAGTCGTACTATATAGTAACCTCACTATTACCAGCGGGTACGTTCATGTACAACTTGGGAAGCTGCTTTCTTTTATAACGAGCTAAATGCAGGGAGCTAGCAGGAGCGAGCGTAAACACACTAGTGTGGCGCCAAAGCTGATGTTCCTCTCCGTACGACTGATCTCATCTCACCGTGAAACCTGCCACACAACCATCGACCGAATGCGCGTTTCTAACTTTGTATAAGTTTATACAGACCTATCTTCTTCACGACAGCCCCCGGTTGACAACAGCTCCCGCCACTCGTCTTCAATTTGTGAACTTTCACCGGCGAAGGCGCGGAAAAATTTCCGTTTTGTTTCTAGGACCAATAGCAAAGGAGTGGACAGTGACGACACAAGTAAGGCGGAAACTCAGCGCTGAGCGACACGGAAGTTGGACACAGCTTGACAACACCTAGTGCTTGAAAGAAACCTTGCGTTTCCGGCAAAGATACGTCACTGTACGCAGCTGTGAGGGAGGGAAAACGGCTCAACGTAAAGAAGTCTCTACTGAGCAAGAATAACAATGTGCACTAAAACTACTCTTTCTTTCTACTTTTATTTAATTTAACTCTACTGACAAGAATAACAAGTGCACTAAACAACTCTTCTTTCTACTTTTATCTTATTTAACTAATGAAATTACACGCACAGCATACAAAAAGCAGGTAAACATCTTAACACTTTAACAAATGATTCCCCTTATGATTATTTTGAGATGTTTTATTGTTGACAGCGGGGTAAGTATATCCCCCTACCTGTATTGTAAATGTGTTCAAATGTAAAGTGTATCTAAAACATTTTCTTTATCCATCTTAAAAAATATAATTTGAAATTATGTCAACCTGATATGAGGTTATGGATTTTAATAATAAATAGTAAATATGAGGAAGATAATTGTGTTTTATTTTGCACAGATATGCAGCCCTCTAAAAGACAATGTTTACATTGAGTAATGATGAACTCAGTTTGTGGACTGAAGGTATAGACTGTATAGTCACACAATTACAAAGGGTTGCAATCCAAAAATCTAATAATGGGATTGCTGGTTGTCTATCCATGTTCCACAGTTGAGTCACTTAACTTGAATTGAATGGGTTAGTTTGGCTTTTTTTATTCACAAAGTCTCAAGAAGCCAGAAAGTCTATAAGTGAAGCCTGAGACAAATAACAAGATCACCATAAGACAATTCAGTCACACAAAAGTTTATTTATCGCACACACTGACACACTAATACAATCTATTAAAAACATCAGCAAGTAAAACTTTAAAGTACCCAAGAGGAATGAGAGTCTTCAATTTGTTTCAGTTCATTTCAGTAGTGAGGTGCGTAGTACCAGAACCAGTCTTCCCTGTAGTTAAGAGTGGGTATGAGGAACCTAACCTGTGATCTTGTGAACTCAACTATCTCTGCAACTAAGCCCACAAGGCTTTACAAGAAAAAACATACAGTGATACCTCCTAGGCGTCAGTCACTGACCATTAGGCCTTTTCATATACACTGTATGTCTGTACTTATTTCTGAAAGTTGTTGTTGTTTTCTGTCTCTCCCTGCAGACACACGTAAACAGTCAGAGGTCAGAGGTCATCCATAACACAGAACAACACATTTGAAGCTGGCAGGAGGATAGCGCCAGTCTCAGTGATACTTCAGTAGTGCAGACCTTTACAGGGCCGGAGATATGCTGACACCAGACCAGAGGGCCACTCACTCACTTATTTCTAGCAGCTTTATCACTATAGATCCTGGCTGTGTGTTTACTGTAGGATAGATCACAGACATGTGGACGGATTCGGTGTCTTAATGTCACTGGTCACGTTGTATTCCCCAAACTATGCTCCCCATGACCCTTAGATGACATAAATAACTCTTTTGCTCTCCTCTCGCCTCATTGGGAAAAAAAAAAGAAAAAGTGTCCCGGTTGGCCACGACTCTCCTCTTTTGTATGGATGAAATGAGAATTCACCAACCACTGCAGCTCCCTTTAACCTCTGCTCGGCCAATTGCGTCTCTCGGCAGAGGAAAACGCCCAGTTCCCGTCACGTTGTATACAGAGGCGGACACAAAGACGAGACTGAGGCCAATAAGAGTGAATCTCATGAATAATGTCTTCCTGAATCGCAGTGTATGGGCATCCTGCCTCTCTACGTGACAGCGGACCCACCAAACCAATGTGAACAGCTGACATTTAACTGAAGCCGCCGCCCCCTTTCCCTCACTCTCCGCTGCTTTCCTTTTTTTGGAGCGAGTGCGACAGCTGCCAATGTGTAGTTCATCTTCGTAAAGTTCGGACAAAGAGCGAAGGGTGAGTAGACATCAGTGTTTTATTTCCCGTAATGACAATAGTTCAATACTTCCTTAACGGGCGCGGGCGCGCATCAGGACGCTGTGTCCTCTGCGCGCTCCCGCAGCTGGTTGCTTTGCAGTAGCTGCTTCATGTCACGTTCGCCGTTAAACTCATGAGAAAACACACACACACACGCATGCATTCAGCCGGGAGGTCTGCTCTTATGCTGCTGCTGTCTGCAGTCTTTGGACGAGCAGCAGCTGTCTGAGAGGAGCGTCCTCCGTAGATTTAGGACAGGCATGGTGGTGGGTGGGGGGTCTTCTTGTTAAACCTGTAGGCCCGCTGGACAAAACAAATCAAAGTATTCGTTAAATGGTAGGACTTAGACAAGGGAATGATGGTGATTGACAGAGGGTCAGTAGTACATTATAAAGCATCCTTAAAGCGGTGGACTAGAAAGGTGAGTGTACCACTGAGAGCCCCAGGGAATCCCAGGGGGTCCCCGAAGAAATGAGCATCTAAGCACTCTAAGTCTGTGTACGGATGCCGGTTTGTTTAAAACTCGTCTCCCCGGTCCCCCTCTAGTCCCCCTCCTCTCAAAATAATGTTTTGCTTATCGTTGATTCTTTTGGATGTCTGAGCTTCCCTGTGCAGAATGAATGAAGTTCAGAGGTTGACACTAGAAGACCATCTTCCACCTGCAGAAGGAGGTGAAGTTTATCATTAATCTGAGTTTAAGATGTGTACATATGAGCGTGAGGTTGTGACATCACAACTAGTTTAAATGAATATGCAACTTCCACAAGTGTTATATGGAAATGGAGCCTCTAGCGGAGGAGAACAGCGTTTTCAGTTAAATAAGGAGACATATTTCATGTTTCCAGCAGTTAAACCTTTGAAATGAGCGATATTTGCATATTCATAGATTCTAGAAGAAGTTTTTTTAAGGAGGTAGTTCAACTTATTTTATGTTAAAACACCACATCAGATAGAAGAAAGCATTCTGAGTGTTTTTACGTCTTTAAACATGTCTGTAGGGGACGTTGAACTTCTATTTAAAGCTGCCTGATGTGAATATCTGAGGTACATGCAAATTAAGAAAAGTTTATCTGAGAAGATGTTTACAGCACGCCTCAATCAGGTTGGTGCTTTGGCTTATCTGAGCCTTTATCAGGCTTGAGCAGTAATGGAATGTCACTAAACTCATTATATACTTCATTATCTGGTGTCAACGACTATCAGTAGTTGCTCTGTCACTGTGGAATTTGAGATCAGTTTATCGGCACAATACACACAGACTGAATTTCTGGTGATTGTAAAAAACATCAAAGATGTGGACAGGATTATTGTGGAAGAGGATTTCCTCTCTGTCTAACTGTAACCAAGTATTTATGCACTGGTTAGTTTTTGTGTGTGTGTGTGTTTTCTTTTATATGTCTCAACTTCACACAAAGCGATTACAACATTTCATAGCTACATGTCAAAAAGTCACACGGTTTGATCGTTTGGATCAAGTTTATACCTGATCCATGCCCTTATTTGTGCCAGTTCCTCCACCTCTGCATCTTCTCTCACGCCACTCCCCCATTTGTTCAGGAGGTTGCAACATTTGTGCAAGCAGGAACTTTTGGTGCATCTTACAGCGAGCCAGCACGAGTGAACATTTCCTTTAAGTATGCTTTTTAAATGTCTCCACTGATAATGAGATCATTATAATTATAATTAGTAGTGTTAGAAGACGTCCTTTGACCGTCTCAGATTATATGCAGAACCAATACTGTAGACATACACACATATGTTAGATTACTATTACTCAGTGTACCACTTCAGTGCTGTGTGTAGATGACCAGGAAGAACAGCCGAATGTTTAGTTTATTAACTTAATGTTCAACAACATTTGTGATCACCAGAGAGAATGAGGATTTTAAAAGAACTTGGAGAGATTGTGTTTAGGTCATAGTAGTATAACGTAATACAGTAATAGTGTTATAAAATGGGGGTGTGGTTCATTGATGACATACTGTACTGGTTGCAGTTGTGTGAGAAAATGTTGGTCAAGAGAAAGTTTACATTGTTTAAAAAAATGTGTAATCATTTTGACCTTTAGCTGATGGTTTACCTGGCGGGACAGTGGCTCAGTGGTTAGCACTGTCCCCTTACAGCAAGACGGTTCGAATCTGGGCCGGAGCCTTTCTGTTGCATGTTCTCCTCGTGTCTGTGGGTTTCCTCTGGTCAAAACATGTTTGTTAGATTAAGTTGTACTCTGTGTGATTGTATTTGTGACAGTAAAGTTGATTTAATACCATATCCAGAGAAGCTTACATCAATAAATTAGATTTAAAAAATTCTTCTGTTTCTGTCATCACAGGAAATTGGTTTTCAGTCCTGATTTAAAAAAAAAAAAAAAAGAAAAGTGTAACAAATGTTTTTGCATCCCCTGATGTTTTATGATTTAATTCATTTGTAAAGAAATAAAAGCAAAGAACAGATTTCAATGTAAAAGGCATGTTTCTGAAGTGTGAATTGCTCACACATCGAGCGACAATCAGGTACTGTGTCTACACAGTGGTAAGGTGCTCCCATCTCAGCTGACCGTGTTCTGTGTTTACCCAGCATGCCGCTGGCTCGCAGCCTGTCTGTCACGTCCCTCTCCGGACTAGAGGAGTGGGATGAGGAGTTTGATTTGGAAGACGCTGTTCTTTTTGAAATTGCGTGGGAGGTCGCTAACAAAGGCAAGTGTCTCTGTCTTTTTGTATTTTCGTGTCTAATCTTGTATATTTACGCAGGTTATTCTCTGCAGGGAATTCTAGTTCTACCTGCCTAATATATATCAGGTTGAATCACATTACACCTTTGTCTCGACTTTGTGTGCGCACGTGTGGCATGTTTGCTGCATGCGTGAAGTTGGAGGCATCTACACCGTCATCCAGACCAAAGCCCGTCTGACCTCAGAGGAATGGGGCGAGAACTATTTCCTGGTGGGTCCCTACGTGGAGAGCAACGTGCGCACTCAGGTGGAGCTGATCGAGCCCACCAACCCTGCGCTGAAGAGAACCATTGACAAGATGAACTCCAGTGGGTGTAAGGTACTACCGCATGTACACAGTAAACACATACACCTCTGAGTTAAATTTGTGTGTTCCACTTAAGGACTTACTACACGTAGTGAGTGTGTGTGGGGGGGTTATTATAGAGTGAAACCCAGATGCAGATCAACTTTAGCCCCTCTTTCATTCCTGACCCACTTGATCTCTGCTCAGCCTTCTGTCCGTGACCACGTCTCTAAACCCTGTGACATTTCCTCGTAAAGGTTAGAGGTTGTATCAGTGTCTCTCTGTGTCTCTTTCTGAAAGACACACTCCAGAAATAGATGACTTGTCAGTGTGTGTGTGTGTGTGTGTGTGAGATACTTTTGATGCTTTGTGCTGTGTCACTCTGGGAGTGCTGTGGAATTATGGGTCAAGGCTGGGAGTGGTAGTGGTACTATTTTAAAGGGATACTGCAGCTCTTTCAATGGAGCTGATCTGGTTTACCTTGAATGACATGACCTTTAAGCTCACGATAGAGCAGCAACAGTTAGTCAGTGAGTTAGTGAGGCTGTCTTAGTTATTTAGGCCTGTATTAGTACATTAAACTAAGTCCCGCATTCTAGTCGTACTTTAAGCCTGAAGTGACATACTCTGATTGTGATTCTGTGTCAGCAAGCCAAATTTCATCAAGGTTAATCTTGGATTATGAGTTTGGAGTATGTTTTTGTTAGTGGGACCTAAAAAAAATACCTTTTAGATGAGAGACAGGAGGACCGTTTATCTACATATTCAAATACATATTCAAAAAGTAAATAGCTGATTAATGCATGTGGGAAAAAAAATATTTTTGTTGTAAAATGATGCTTCACTTAGTAATTAACCACAAATCATTTCTCACTAAAAGGTCCAGTGTGTAACATTTAGGAGGATCTATGGGCAGAAATGGAATATAATATGCACAACAATTTTTTCAGTATTGTATTATCACCTAAAAGTAAGAATCGTTTTTGTTACCTTAGATTGAGCTGTTTTTATCTACAGATGCAGTGGGTCGCCTTCCATGGAGGCCGCCATGTTGAGTTACCATGTTTTTGTTTGTGCGTTTCATGGCCAAACAAGGGGAGGGTGAATCAAGGGAGTTGGAATCTGCAACTACGCAGCTAGATGCCATTAATTCTTACACACTGGTCCATTAAAGTAATAATTGTAAAGAGAAATTAAACCTTATCCATGGGTGGTGTTTGGCAAAAAGAATTAATAAAAATGTTTTTCCCCCAGGTCTACTTTGGGCGGTGGCTTATAGAGGGCAGTCCCTATGTTGTTCTGATTGATGTCGGTTTCACCGCCTGGTCTCTGGACACCTGGAAGAGCGAGCTGTGGGAGCTCTGTGACATCGGAGTGCCGTGGTTCGACCGCGAGGCCAACGATGCCGTGCTGTTTGGCTTCCTGACAGCCTGGCTGCTGGGAGAGGTCAGCAGCTCACACTGAGAGAACTGCCAACTGCCAACATACTGTGTGTTCATGTGTAGAAGAAGACAGATTACCTGTAGTTCCTTGGAAAGTCTGATATGGTCTTAATAATAGAATATAAAAATAATAGGTATCTTAATAATCTAAAGGTTTGGAATATCAAAACCTAGGTCATGTGTGTAGTCTATTGTGACCCTGTTTTCTCCCATACCGCAGTATGCAGCCCAGTCTGAGGAGCCTCCACACATTGTGGCCCATTTCCATGAGTGGTTGGCCGGTCTGGGTCTGGTGTTGTGTAGACACAGACAGCTGCCTGTCGCAACCATCTTCACCACTCACGCCACACTGCTGGGACGATACCTGTGTGCTGGAAATGTGGACTTCTATAACAAGCTTGCAAACGTATGTGTGTGTGTGGACACTTTATTACAGGAATGTATTAAAACAAACACAAAGTAATAGAAAGCGATCATTTAACAGCCAAGTTGACTTTGATTCTCCTGTAGATACATTAAAAATACAATATCAGACAGATTATTATTAAAAATACAATGTATTAGGTATTCAACAATCTGTTTACTTCATTGTACTCTCTCTCTCTGGTGTTTGTGTCTCATTCAGTTCAACGTGGATAAGGAAGCAGGCGACAGACAGATCTACCACCGCTACTGTTTGGAGCGGGCGGCTGCTCACTGTGCCCATGTCTTCACCACTGTGTCACAAATTACAGCCATTGAGGCAGAGCACCTGCTCAAGAGGAAACCAGGTGTGTGGAGGTGAACTGATGTGTGAAATTCAGAAACTGCCTCAATGGTTCACTCTGTTGTCACTCGTCACTGGACGGGCCAGCAAGCAAGACTTACTAGTAACAATGTTAGCTACCCAGCTGATTAGATCCTTAACTAAATTTGAACAAATATCTTACTCCTGTTTTGCATTTATTCTTTGCCATCACAAACAGACATCGTCACTCCCAACGGACTCAATGTGAAGAAGTTCTCAGCCGTGCACGAGTTTCAAAACCTCCACGCTCAGAGCAAGAACCGCATTCAGGAGTTCGTCAGGGGACACTTCTACGGGTCAGACAGAGACACATCACAACATTCACAGCAGAGTCAACTTAAGAACTGAAATAAACAAAATAAGTTTTATTGCTCGTTGCATGTTTTTTTCACATTCTATCTAAGAAAGAAACAAATCCAATTCAGAAGGATATAGTACTTATTATGTCATTGTAGTGATTGTGAACATTGTAAGTGCTCACTCATCCAGCTCTTGTGACAGGCCTTTGTTTGTGTTTGTGGGCATCAGGCATCTTGACTTCAACCTGGACAAGTGTTTGTTCCTCTTTATCGCTGGAAGGTATGAGTTCTCCAACAAGGGTGCCGACATCTTCTTGGAAGCTTTAGCCAGACTGAACTATCTACTGAGAGTAAGTGTGGGTTACTGTGGTTGTGTGTGTGTGTATTTGTGTGTGTATTTATGTGTGTTTGTGTGTGTGTGTGTGTGTGTGTGTGGGAGGAAGGTGAGTCCTGTGTGTAAAAATGTAACTATGTATTCCTGTATGGTCTTCCTGTTGCAGGTCAATCACAGTGACGTAACCGTCATTGCATTCTTCATCATGCCTGCCAGGACAAACAACTTCAATGTGGAGACCTTGAAGGGCCAAGCTGTCAGGAAACAGCTCTGGTGAGGTTTCTTCTTATGTTAAACAAGGTGAAGCATTGAGATGAAGCTTCTAACTGAATTTGTACGTTGTGAGCCAGACAGCCAAAGTGCTGCACTCATCCATCAGACACCTTGATTTCATCTTGGAAAATGATTTGTTTTTGTCTTATTGTCCTTGTATTCAGTGTATTTTTAACCCTGACAGGGATACTGCTCAGACTGTGAAGGAACGCTTCGGAAAGAAACTTTATGAGTCACTTCTGGTGTAAGTTGACCACTTTCAGTCTACATGAAACCTATAAGATGTTAATAAACAAAATCCAAAGATTTCCCTTCAGACCTGGGTATATAACAAAGCTGGTTGAGTTTATTTATGCTAATAAATATCCTATAGTAGTTGTTTTTGGAAATGACACAAATGCATATATTATAAATATATATATAATATATTGATCAAGCCTACCATTCCCCAAGTTTCCTTTCAATCTAAATCAATGTGTTTTCATCAGTGGGCAGCTGCCAGATGTGTCGAAGATGCTCGACAAAGAGGATTTCACCATAATGAAGCGTGCCATCTTTGCGACTCAGAGACAATGCCAGCCTCCAATCTGCACCCATAACATGCTGGAGGACAGCAGCGACCCCATCCTTAACTGTGTCCGCCGTATTGGCCTTTTCAACAGCTCTGCGGACCGTGTCAAGGTATGTCAGTTGTCAGTAGTCCATAAATGATCTAAACCACAAAAAATTATCACCCTGGCACCCATGAAACGTTCTTTTCACCTTTACTAGGTATAGTTGTTCAGCCATGGCATCCTAAACATTAGACAGTAGATTCAATTTGTAGGTGAGCAGAAACTGTGTCACTACCCGTTCGGGAGAGCACATGATTTGAGTTTCTGCGTCATTATCATTCTGCACTGTGACTTTTTAGAGTGCATGTTGTGGCCAAGATAAATAATCATAATACTAATGCTGAATGGCTTTCCCTTTCTTTAGATAATCTTTCATCCAGAGTTCCTTTCATCCACCTCTCCTCTACTTCCAATGGATTATGAAGAGTTTGTAAGAGGCTGCCACCTCGGCGTCTTCCCCTCTTACTATGAGCCTTGGGGCTACACACCAGGTATGACTCACACACACTGATGATGTATTTATGTGTGCAGGTATGTATGTATGTATGTATGTATGTATGTATGATATTGAAATGTTAAACAGGCCTTACTGTTTCTGTCACCATCAGCTGAGTGCACAGTCATGGGAATTCCATCAATCTCAACCAACCTGTCAGGATTTGGCTGTTTTATGGAGGAACACATAGCAGACCCCTCAGCATATGGTGAGTTTCTCATACTTGTTTTAAACTGTTCTTAATAATACTCAAAGTCTTTAAAAAGATACATAGGAATAAGTGTTGCTCTCTTTCACACCGTGCTGTTTGTTTTTGCAGGTATTTACATCCTGGACCGGCGTTTTCGAGGGGTCGACGAGTCGTGTAACCAGCTCACCTCCTTCCTGTTTCAGTTCTGCAAGCAGAGCCGGCGCCAGCGCATCATCCAGAGGAACCGGACTGAGCGTCTCAGCGACCTCTTGGACTGGAGATACCTCGGCAGGGTGAGACTCCAAATCCAAAAGACTAATTTTGTGCATGTGACAACTTGAAGATGAAATAATGTTGTTTTTCTTGTGTTCTACTCTAGTATTATATATCTGCCCGTCACATGGCCCTGGCAAAAGCCTTCCCTGACACCTACATTTATGAACTCAATGAGCCAACCTCAGTAAGTTAATTATTCATTGCATTCATGGAAGTGAAATGTTTACACCTCCATCTCCACTGACAGATTTTGATGTCTTTTGGTTCTTGTCTTCAGACCTCAGGCTTCCGTTACCCGCGACCAGCCTCTGTGCCACCATCTCCATCTCTGTCCCGCCACTCCTCCCCCCACCACAGCGAGACCGAGGACAACGATGAAGAAGAACGCTACGACGAGGATCTGGAGGCCGAAAAGGATCGGGTGAACATCCGCCAACCCTACGCCCTGCCATTCAAAAACAAGTCTGCTGTCCACGGGGCCAATGGAAACAGCGATAGTGTCACAAGCGAGAAAAACTGAGACACACACTCTCACACACACATACAGTACATGCTAAACCTCACTAGTGAAACCTTACTCTGTGGCAATCGTTAATGTCATCCATGTACTCAAACAATTTAGAAATGAGTGCAGTTGTGTGAATGCGAGTGATAAATTTAATATCGGCTTGTTGTGAAAACTTGCACCACTGTCAGTGTCTTCCCAACTTGTGCGTACCTCAGAATTTTTAAGAATATATGTCTGTTTGATATGTTTTGTTATTGTTTCAGTAACACCAGCAGTGCAACCAGAGGTTTGCTTTGTGGAGTAAACGCAGCAGTTAGAAAGGGCTAAACGACAGCTCAACATGGAATACAAATCAGGATTGCTGGATTTTGTAGTGTACTAACACTGGATAACATACTATAGGTCTAAAGCATTGAAAACAATAACAGAGGATTATTATGAGTCTCTGGAGTAGTTTTGATATTTGATTTAAAGGTGGGTCAAAGCAGGGAAAGCAACATAACACTCCTTTATTCCCAGCTTGTCATCTTAACACATTTAAAGCAGGATCCGCTATTTTCATGGTAAAAAAACAAAGGCCCATGTAAAGAGTATCAGTTGCTGTGTGGACCCACAAAGAGCACCTGTTCTTTTTACTTGTGTTTGGCTTAAAGGTGTGATGATGGTTCAGTGTTTCAAACACAAATGTCTGCATTGTAGCATTTTCTTCTTTCTTTCAAATGCCTTGTTTACTACAAACCATCCCAGGATGGAAATTACATGTAGAAAGACACACATACACAACGACAAACAGCATCAGCAAACAAAAAGCTGTTAGTCCTCTCACATGGAGAATATTGTTTTGTTGTGTGTGTGTGTGTTTTCATTTTCTTTCTGCGCCTTATTGTGTCACCACCTTTCAGTGACGATCACCCATGAATAACCTCACACTCCTTTTTATCAGTCTGTGTGTGTGCTTGTGTTGAGATGGTTATTCCTGGGTTTCGCTGTGGGCAAGTATTTATTTGTGAAAGGAATAGAGATGAGACAGGTGGAGAAGAAAAGGGACTGTGTCCTCGGATGGCAGGTGAAGGACATGAGAGAAAGGGCTGGGAAAGGAACTCGAGTACGTCTTGATTGTTTGTCTGTTAATGAAGGAGGAAAATTGTTTTACCAGGCGTGCACTCACACTCCCTGTAAAGAGTTTTATCATTTGTTACAATCTTGCACCAGATGAACTTATAATAAAGTTTAAATATATATACCTATTAGTGTTTTACAAATGATAACTGGCTCTTCTTTATTTGTATGTATGCAGTTTATTGGGACACAAATATCCTTTCAAGCTCTCAGTAACATACTGATCCACACAACTTATCCACTATAAACCATCTGAATTTTCTGGAAGTGGATCTTCTTGCTGTGTTGTAGTTAATCCTACAGAGGTCAGCACAGATAAACTCGGCCTCCGTGACCTTTGCAAACTGTAAGAAAAAAGAAAATATGAACAGTAAAACAGAATTGACAATAATTCAATAGTTATTTGCAAGTCAAGATCTTTTTTCTAATTCTGACCTAAACAGTTTTATGAGCAACAGACTCTCCAGTAAAAAGTGGTGTACATTTGCTACAATTAAGTACAGTACTTAAGTACAATTTTGAAGTATAATTTTATGCAACTTTATGCTTCTACTTTACTGCATTTCAGAGGGAAATACTTCTTTGTTTTGGGGCATTTTTAAAAACGTTTTATTACTCCATTAATCTGACAGCTGTAGTTAATTGTTACATTTCAAATTAAGATTTTGCATGAAAAATGCATGATAAACATGTAAAATACAACACATTGCGTTTTGTATTGTTGCATTTTGCTTGTTGAGCACCTTGTTACATTTCAGTTGTATCCTTTAAATTTCACAAAAAAGCAACACCTTGCATTCGATGCAACCCCATCTCATAAACAGATCTGTTAATGAGAAATAAGATAATAAGATGATACTTTATTATTTACACAGCTGGTAAATTTGCAGTTTTCTATAGCAGCAAACTCAATGGTTGAATTGGCACTATTGCATGTAGGAAATATTTATATTGTATAGTTTAGTAAGCATTTATATTGCACACAAGTGAATTTGTCAGTATTGCTGTGTTGATTGTGAGGTCTGACAGCAGCAGGAAGGAAGGACCTGCAGTCTGCTTCACACACCGCCTGTGATGCAACCTGTCAGTGTTGTCAGAGCAACCTGCTTGGAGTGGGACATGTTCTCCATCAGTGCTCTATTCTCTTGCCATCTGCACTGGGTTGAGTGGGAGATCCCAGGACAGAGTGGACACAACAGGAAATGCAGTGGACGTGCAGGGTGAATGTGAGCTGAATGTTGTGTGAAGGTTGAGGTGGGTAGCCTCTGACAGGTTGGGAGTTTGGATGTAACCCTTTTGTAACGCTGGACTGAACTGCTGACTGGAGTTACAGAGTAAAACTACTCCCACCTCACCCAGGTACACCAGTGAAATACTACATAATATAATATATAATATATCAGTCAAAGGTCCAGAGAACTTTTGCTTTTTATACTAAGCTTTAGTAAACTTTGATGATGATATTTCTGTACTTTTACTTAAGTAGAAATTTGAATACATGACTTTGTATTTTGACTTTTAGGTTTTTAGATTCTCTAGTAAAGGATCTGGGTACTTCTCCACCAGTGCTAGTAGATACGTGGCAGGATCCATCAGGATATTTGACAAAGTGTTTGGACACTGTAATATAAAATTTTATGTATGATGTTGAATATTATAAAATTATATGCTAGAAATCAAGTTAATCACACAAAATGTAT
>NW_023339696.1:5231739-5250400 GCF_004916995.1 Morone saxatilis
ACCGGTTTTACTGAGACCCAACAAGACCATCCAGGACTCACCAAGTAGACTGTTCCAGAAGGAGTTGTATGTTGCGCTGCCGGTAACGGCTCCAAGTTTGGCTGGATTCTTCCTCACTGTGTGTACTGAGAAACCACCGGGCCCGGTCACTTCCACCTCCACCACATGATAGTCACTTAAACTGGGGCAGAGAGAGGTACGAAAAGTGTGATTCAAGCAGATGTGAGAGCCTGCATCAGATCAATCAGATGTTAAGAAAGACTCACGCTGTGTCAGACACAATCTCTCCCTGGACACCAGTAAAGCCGAGTGATCCTGCTGCCACTGCCGCTGCTGCCATGGTGTTAACGTTATTTGGAGCAAGTGGGCACAGCTCTGCCACTGAGCCTCTGAATAAAACACGTCTGCCCTCTTCCTCCATCCAATCAGAGAGGACGTCTCCTGTCAGCCGGAAGCAGGAGGGATGCTTGGACATTCTTATAAACAAAGCCTGAAAACAAGTCAAGAGAAAAAAGTTTATTAAGAACACAATAAGGTTTACCAGACAACACTCATATTCTGAGTACTAAAATAAAATAATAGTTAATTTGCCATTTTCTCTCTTAATTTTACCTAATTTTTTTATCTTGTAGAATTATCCTCAATATGCACAGACCAAAGTGTCACATACGTAAATGGAAAATGAAAAAGCAAAAGGACAACGGACGGACAACAGATATTTTTGAGGTCAGCATTTATCAGCTGTACAACACACTGTACAAGAATGCAAAATACAAACACAGACAAAAGTGGTCTTCTAGATTGATCTAATAGCTAATTTGGCATCAGTCAGTGAATTCCTTTATTGGGAATGTGTGCCGCTAACCCAACTGGACTAGTTGAAAACTATAGCTACAGGAGCTACAGCTGCACTTTCATTCCCAAAGTCTAAACATGCCTCAAACAAACAAATCACTCTAACACCACACCTGCACTACCCAAGTTTTACCTTTAAAGCCCCACTATCATTCAGCCTCTGGATGTCCTGACCTCCCCACAATGCACCACTGGGGACGTAAAGCGTCCTACCATACTGCTGAGCGGCCTGACGCAGCTTCTGGTTCAGATCAGGATCAGAAAGGGCAGAGGGAGAACCCACCTGAGAGGAGGAGACAAAAAAGGATGCCATAACTCTGTGATTAACAGTGAAAACTACTGAAACCTTGTGTCACCTTATTTGTTTTGGTTTGTGTGATGAATACATACAGCACCAACTTTATTTTAAGAAACAAAACAATACTACCACGTATAAATTCATACATATCAGACAGCTTGCAAACATATTGACAATCCCTAAAATATAGAAAACCAGAAAGACTGTAATAACTATAAATGTCCTCTTTAGAATAGACCAGTGTCCAGCCAATTGGAAATAAAAGTTTTACTTATAAACATGAACGCACCTTGTTGCCTGTTTTACTCTAATCTGATTTATTCATATTACAGCTGAGGAGCAGGAACATAAGAAGCCAACGCTTTATCAAGGCTAACCTTGAAATGATGCAGATTAAACAGCACGTCTCTGTTACACAGTCAGATGGGAATGGGGATTATATACTGCATATCTACATATAATGAAAACAATAGCTACAAAATCAAAGTAGTGACAGTGAAAAACAAATAAATCTCACCATGAAATGAGACTGAGACAAGAAGTGAAGCCCAAATTCTTTCACTATCTGTGGATGGCAGACCTCTACGATCACATCACATGGCCTGTAAAACACACACTGATTAGAAGTTTTAGAAAGATGTAACATTGGGTGCATGTTGTCTATGGCAGCACAGAGATAATATGAGATGCTAACAGTGTGTTTTGCGTATCGGTTTATGTTACTTGTGTGTGTGTTAGCACCTGTTTGCAAAGGATGACAGATCACCAAGTATAAGCTCATCAGAAACTAAACCTTTGAGCTTGTCAGAATTCCTGTTCCAAACGAAAGCCAGAGTTAGACCAAGAGCAGCTCCATCTTTAAGGATCCTCTCCACCAGGTACTGCCCTAAAGCACACACACACACACACACACACACACAGTAAGAAATGTACACTAGGATACTTATGGTGACAATACGATTTAGCAAAGGATTCATACGGATGTGTATCAGAAAGGGGTAGTTCAGACCTAAATGTCCGTATCCCACAATTCCAATCCTTTGGGAGGAAGAGCTGGTTGCCATGTCCTGTGCTGAGAGAGCAAACATGTGGAGAAAAGGGAACATTCACTTGACAGCACAAACCAAAACACACACTCATGATGTCTGCTTTTGACCTTACTTCTTATCTGATCTCCCTCAATCTCCTCTTGATCAGTGCAGCACTTGCCATTTATTGCTCCACTCACCAAATAATCTCACTCCCCTCTGGAGCTGCGTGTCTCACAACTTGAAGCAGAACAGCCGGCCCACGACTACAGGAATTGTGGGCAAGCACAGTACAAAGTTTGACTCAGAGAGGCCATAGTTAATCATTGCTAGTTCAAAGATGTGTGGAATTATCACACACTGGGCTCCTCCTCCATCTATTTCAGACACATTCAGAATGTCTTCTAATGTGAAACAAAGAACTACATTAAATGAAATATATAGCTTAGCTCTCTTGTTGCACAGTTGTTTTGTGTTGTGGCCCTCGCCTTTTTGAAGAAATCTAAATCAGTGTAGCATCTAGTGAAATCAAAATCAATTTTTTTCTTTATTAGAATTATTCTTTGATTAAAAGCCCTTTAAAAGGTGTCACATATCACACCTTACACATTCATTGGTTCTGTACAGCAGCAGCAATTTCTGCTTTCAAAATTGGATAGTGTTACTTGGTTGATGTTTCCAGCCTTGACATACAATAGTGACTCCATCAGAACTATTTCTCTTGTCACACGTAGTTACACTAAATTACACACAATCACTTACAATGTTTAGGAATATGACTCAAATGTGCCATAATTATTTTGTGATTAGCAACAATCATAAGACCTCACTGTAAAAAAATAAAAAATAACCTTTGTCATATATGAGTTTACTACTGCTTCAACTTTGCCCCTCATGTGTTGATGTCACCAATATATTCAAGTTGAAGAGGTGAAAGGTCAGTTGTTGCTCTATGAGAACTCAAAACAGGGAGAACATTGATTATCAGAGTGCAATCAGACAGCAAGAATCGGTCCAAAGTTCACTTTTGTGAAACGCGAACGGACTGAGAGACACGGCAGAGATTCGAGGCAAGGGAGACGAGAGAACAAGACAAGAACATCTGAGGATTAGGTGTTGGTAACCAGGCCAACAGTAAAGGCAGAACTGCAAAGACAGAAGAAGATAGAAGGAGACTAATAGGACAGCTTCATCTGCTGGAGCCCACAGCAGTGCTGACTCTGAGACAATGGACATCCTTGAGACACATGCCTATGACAGGCGGCAGAAAAGAAATATGGTACCTACAAACCATTTACAGTCATTGGTCAATAGTTGTTTATGTTACTTACTACAACTTTCTTCATGTGGATTGTCAAAATTTTCAAGATTGATTGTCAAAAATCATAATTTCAGCCTACTCTTGAAAATGTATGTAATATCGTGTCTCTCCCTTTCTTTCTCTTCATCCCTCTCTATCAGTCCTGTGCTCTCCTTTTTTCTCTCTTGCCTTTCTTTTTGTCCGCAGCTCTGTACTTCTACTTGTGGACTCCTGACTTGCCTGCGTCCATCACGTCTGCAGGTGTCAAATCAGCACCAACGCTCCTATTGGCTGCAGCAGTGCTGAGATGGAACGGAGGTCAGAGTGTCCTGGGTGTGGTGGGAGGACTGGTCTTCTCCGCTGTTGGTGACTGCTGCCTGGTATGGCCTGAGCTTTTTCTGCATGGTAAGAGCCTTGTTTGTACATGAGTGAAGGACAAATTGGGGCATTTTAAAATGCAAATTAAGCTGCAGGTTGGGCATTGGCTATTCTCACAGTGAAATCAATGCTACAGGCCTAATACTTATGTGCATCTCATATATAGTTGATAAATGTAATCACAATTACATTTAAAGTGATCAGTAGGTTCCCAAGTTTTGCATTGTGGATGTACTGTATTTATTTTACTTCAGTATGTATGTCCTTCTCACTCATCTGTTTCAGGAATGGGTGCATTTGCTGCGGCTCATCTGCTGTACTCAATCACCTTCCTCTCCAGTCGTTATGCACCATATTCCTCTTCCTCCTGGAATCGTTTTCTATATCTGATCCTGGTTATGGTGGGAGTAGGTTTTTACGTCTACATTTATCCATTCCTGCAGAAGGTGCCAAACTCAGAAATGCTAATTCCAGCTGTGGGGATCTATGTTGTCTTAATTACTCTAATGGGTGCATCAGCCATCAGGACCCGTCACACAGCAACACTGTTAGGTAGTTTGTCTTTCATGGTGTCTGACATGTCACTAGCTTTGCAGGTTTTCAAGGTGATAGCACCAATTGAGCACGGGCAAATTATTGTCATGGTGACATATTATTTGGCACAGCTACTAATAGCTGTGGGAGATGTAAAGGCATGGGAGAACAAGGATGACTTTGCAAAATGGAAGAGGTCCTAAACAGCATTCTTGTGGCATCCCTAAAGTTTTAAGTATCTCCTTAACCCTGGTAAAATACTACAACTGTCTATACGTACTTTTTCTAGGCCTTGGAGTTTTTAATAGGAACCCATCAAATACAGGAAAAGATGAACAGAAGATGAGTTCTTCTGCTGGTTAGCACTTGACAGCTACTGACTGAGTTCAAAAGATGGAGTAAAAGAGCAGCTTGCAACTCTTACTATGGGTTTTCAGTTTGTATTAGATTATATTCCGCAGTCTACAAACAAGATTGAAAGAAACTCAATAAATATCAGTTTAGAATAACATCTGTATTCTGTGATTTGTGCCAAAATATTTTAATCAGTGACATCCATGTTTACGTGTAGGTGGTGCATTTGGTGTCAATGTTTTCCATTTGTATGCTAGCCATTGTATGTATATAAATACTCCAACTTTATTTGTTAATAATAAATAAATATGGTGTAAAAAATAAACAATGATGTCCATAATTCTCAGTTACTTTATATGAGACAACTGACTAAAATAACTCGGAGACTTCAGACAAATCTAACTTACAACAATTAAAAAATAGTTGTATATGTAATTAAATTAACATTGGGAGGTAAACATTAACAAATGAAAAAGAAAATACTTCACATTCTACCTTTGATGGAGATGTTTGGTATTACATTTAAGATATAAAGAACTAAAAACACTGGACTAAAATAACAGCTGACTTCAAAAAGTACTTTATACATTACAGTTATTTACATAGTAAAATCCAGTTCCTGGATTACATGCAAAATATGGACAGCATCTGTCGCAACAGATAAAACACTGCTTAGCATCCATGAACCAGATCATGAATGTCTGTTACATCTTTGCACAATGATATCAAAACAAGTTAGACTTTAGCGATCCATCCCATTGTCATCTGACTGCTGCCCACGGAAACACGCAACCCTCAAACGCTCACAGAAGTCCAGTTCTTCCTGTTGGAAACAAAAAAGTTACTTTAAAAGTGGTGTTATGATTAAGGCTAATCCTAGACTATGGATTTGTTCAATTTAAATGGCCTAGAATTAAAAAAAAAAAAAAAAAACTTGAACCCAGTTTTACCATCAGGCTCAAAGACATAGGAATTACCTGACTTTCTTCTTTTCCTTGGAGTTCTCTGGAACGCTGTCTGAGAAACTCCTCCAGACCCATAGCAGGATTCCTGCAGTCTTTGAGACCCTGTGGACAGTCCTCCACCAAACTACACAGACATCAGAAAGGTATAATTACTAATGTGAACCATGAATTAATGTCAACTTGTGAGTGATGAAGACTGGGAGGTAGACAGGGTTTCTTACCAGCAAAGGGCACCGAGCACATGTTCATGGAAAGGTGAGTGCGGTGTGCGGAGAACAGATACCAGCTGCTGTACCATACCCATGGAAACAACTGTGTCTGTAGGAAGGAGGAAACAGATAGATGTCAGACCCAAAAAACAGGTGTCATTTTTATTATACTAATCATTCTAAGTTTGCCCAGTGAGAGGCCCAGTACACAACTAGGGTTACAGTGTCTGTTTAGCATCTGGTGATCAGAGCTGAAAGCGGGCATACAGGGAAGGACGGTCCCAGGATGCCCTAATTTAACACCCAAACTAACAGATCTGTTGTGGCTCAACTTAGTGTGGTTCATCAGTTAACAGTCTGGATTTTTTTTGCCTTTATTTAACAAGTAAAACCTTAATGAAATTAAAAATCTCTTTCAGGATCAAAAAGATATGCAAATATAAAATCATGCATAACATAGATATGATAAAAGAATGACAATTAACAACAACAAATAAATAAATAACCTAACTAGCATCTTAAACATAAATTTACATAGATAGATAAGGTGGTTGTAACCCAAGATGGAGGTTACAGTGAACCAGCTGACCTGGGAGTACAAAGAACAGTGATGTGTGAGAGCTGTACTATTAAAATACCACATGTGTTTACTGACATAACCAGCTGATAATGTTCTACAATTAAACATTGTGAAGTGGTTAACCTCGTCCTCCTCTGCCAAAATAAATGGAGGTCCCTTCCTGACTAAAGCTACAGAAGATGAAAACTCCAACAAATTTTACTTGTTAACTCATTTAAAGACACTATCCTATCACAGAGACTCGTCTTCCAGTGTTGAAGAGCGACTAAACCTCAAACAAAAACTAAAAATCCACTGTCCTGTTTAAATGCCTACTCATTCATACCTTTCTGTTCGGGATGTGAGGTGAGCAGGCTGAGAAGAAGGAATGCCGACTTGGTTCTGAGCTTCTCGTTCTCCGACTGCATGCCTCGCATCAGCACCGAGAAACCATCGTGGGACAAGAATGCCTGAAGTCCTGCCTCCTGCTCTCGAACCAGACCTAAAGTCACAACAGGACACAGTTACAGTTTTGTTCTGAGGTAAACAGCTTGAATGCAAACAGCATTACAATCTCTTCCAGTGCTGTCTTAAAACCAATTATGTTTCCCATTAAGCTGCTATTCTACATCAGTACTAGCTAGTTTCAAGTGGACAGCATTGGGCATTAGACAATCTCCGTAACGAACTTTTGTAGCTGTCTTAGATACTCACACGACACAGCGTAAAGGGCTTTTACTCTGACGGTGGGGTGGGGGTCTGAGTCTGTCAGCTGCAGTAGTTTCGGCAGAGCCCCAATGCTAAGCAAGTGGACCTGCACCTGCGGCATGTTCTGGGCACAGGAAGCAATGAGCTCAGCGGCACGCCACCTCAGCCCACTTTGGACATGACACAGATACTGGGAGAGGCACAGTTCCAGTCCGCCAAGAATCATGAGGTCTGTGAAGCAGAAGGAAAGCAGACACAGTGAGGAGAGACAACAAGTAGTTTTATCCATAACCTCTATCTAGCTAGTGACTCTACGTCCATCCTAACATCTAATACAATAACACTCAGTTATTACAAACCTCTGGCATTGTCCAGGTTCTCACACAGCTCTGACAGCACCTCAAAGGCTGATTCCCGCTCATCTTCATCCTCCTCATCCCTCTCTTCCTCTCCTTCTCTCTCCGTTTCACTCATTCCTTCTTTGCATAAGACAGCCAAGCACTTCTTCATCTGCTCCACTTCGTCCATCTGCCCTTTGGTGACTTCTGCGAGAGCTTCTCTCAGCCACATTTTCCTCTGTAACAAAGAAATGTACAAGAATGTTTGACTGAGCCCAAACAGACACACCGCATGCTGTAAGACTAAGAACAGTACATGTGGCTCACATCATGTCTCCTTATGAGACTGCTCTTAGATCCTGACGAGAGTAACTGAGGCGGACTAGAAATGAGCCAGCAAGGTGCGTACGTGTAAGGCTATCCGGCCTAGAGCTGTAATTATTAGTTACTTAATCTATTAGTTGCCAACTACTTTGATAATCGATCGTTTTGAGTCATTTTTTAAGAAAAGAATTTCCAAATTCTCAGATTTCTGCTTCTTAATTGTAAATATATTCTGATTTATTTTGTCCTCTATGACAGTAAACTTTGGGTTGTGGACAAAACAAGACATTTGAGGACAACAACATGGACTTTGGGATGTTATGGACAAAACAAGTCCAAGTCCACTAAGCGATCAATTAATCGCAAATTAACAGACAATGAAAACAACCGTTAGTTGCAGCCCAAATCTGCACAAAGCCTTCTCAGATGTGACACTTATAGTTAACAGGTATTTACCTCCTCTGACATGGGTTCAACAGGGGCAGGGCCCTCTGCGGCTGACCCAGCGTCCACTGCCAACTGCAGGACCCCCTGCAGGTTCTGGGGATATCTCCTGTCCTGTCTGTCTTCTGCCATGATGGACACAGCTGAAGAGAAGAACAAGAAAAATCAACAAGACAAGGACAACTGGATCTCAGACATGATGTGCAGTAGCAGTGGAGAGGATATGAGACTCACAGTAGTTCACCTGAGTTTAAAGATACTAACACTACTCTGACACAGACACAGAAGCCCCACATAAACCTAGCGTAGCACAACTAGCTACAGTTTCTTATGTAGCTACGGGTAACACTGAATCTCGTTGACAAAATGCGTTTATTCCCAACTTACCTTTTCAAGAGTCTTATAAAACAGCGTTGAATGAATTGACACGATGTCTCCTTTTGAGCTCAGAACAAGTGAACTCCCCTTTTAAACACAGTAACATGAATGTGCTAGAACTTTCTGGCTAGCTGCTCTCTCGAGTATCAAGGAGGCTGCCATGCTTTACCGTAAACTTCACAACAAACGGGAAAGTTCAGTGTTTTTACAAAGTGTCTTTTCTCATTTCAAAGTCATTTCAGTCTGCACATTTTTTTTTACACACATTTAGTCCAGCAAAATGATAATACAGTGAAACTGACAGTAATACGATCTTAGAATTTAAAGGGCACAAAATCAAACTCTGACATATTAGTGTGTTTACGGTAAATCAGTGACGATTGTACGCGCGACGTTCAGAGAGTATCAGTAAAAGTGAGAGGAGCACGCGTGAGACAACATTAATGTAAGATAGTTATATAAATATAACTGTATATAATTTGTAGTGGACACATGATTGATAAACAGTATAAATATACTACATTTAGATCTTACCACTTGGACAACAAAATCTGTTGAAAGCAAGTGAGAAAGTAGTTACAGTACATTTTTTTTTACAATGTAACAGAGAAGAATGTAATGCGTAATTATTAGTACTGTTATTATTAGTAGTAGTAGTATTATTGTTATCAGTAGTATTTTATTTCTACCATACCGTTGTATGTTGCCTAACTCTGCCTCCTGGGCCGACAGCTTCGGCACCGACCCGTTACTCTCTTGATCTGTTTCTTCTCTTTGGCTCGTCCGGCTATCCATCCAAGATGGCGGCGCTTGTGGGTCTGCGCGCATGTTTCTCCGGTAAAACTGTTTAATGTTTGTGTAAAATGTGATTGCAGTTGCAACAGTTCGTTGATTGCTAGCAGTCTGCTTTGTTCTGTACAACAGAACATGTTGTTGCGTCTGCACAGATATAAAGTATCAGGCCGACAGAGAGGATGGTGTCGATAGCAGAGCAAGGTCACGTTACCAACGAGTGGTAGCTAACGAGGTTGACAACAGACTGATGAGTGATAATTGAAACTAATTAGTATAATAGACAGCTACATAGGTACCGAAGCCCACTTTTTGGACACATAAAAGCAGCTTATTTGAAGGAGAATGTCGAGTCTTTGTTTCTGGTTCAAACTGGTTAGCTTTATGTTAGCTGCTGCAAAGCTGATTTTAGCAACCTGATGTAACCTGTGTGGTTGTTTTAAACTGATACAAAACCCAATTCCATCATGATAAACTACTGATGGACTTTGATCAATGCAGGTGCAAAACATCTGACGCTTTCCAGACCTGCTTATGTGACAGTATGTGAGAGTTTTTTAAATATAAAATGACAGTGATGTTTTATCATGTTACTTACTTGCATAACTTTTGGATGAGATTTTGGATGGGCAGTCAGCATGTGTGGGACACTCAGTGCTAATAGGGTATGGGTGGCATCGCTATCAACAGATCTCTTTGTAGGCAACAACAAAATGTTCATTCATTGACAGCCAAGTTGAGCGGATGTGGGACATAAATATATTTTTCATTCAGACTGAAGAGGAAGAGCAGAGTTTAAATGTCTGTCATAGACTGAAAATTCCTTCTCAAAGTTGCAGTGCTTAAATTGTGACAAGAAATGTTTACACATAGTAGTGGAAATTACATGAGTAACTACGCAGGGTTATCCTGTCATAAACTAAGTTTATAAAACTCTCATATTTTGATTCCCTCTCCTCAGCCCTTCAGCTTACTTCGCCAAGCCTCGTGCACAGCTCCTTCAAATTGGTGAGTATTCACACAAACTTCAGTCCACAGACAATTTAACATGGATCGTGTAACTTCTTTTTTTTATTATTCTTTGGCTTGTCTTTGTCTTGCAGTGTGCTGTGCCCCTGAGTCGGCGGACCTTTGCTGCAGAGGCTAAGAAGACATACAGCAGAGAAAAGCCCCATGTGAATATTGGAACAATTGGCCATGTTGATCACGGCAAGACCACCCTGACTGCAGCCATCACGAAAGGTAGAATCACATGATGTCCTGGTTTTACGCTTACAGTGGCCCAGATGATTGTAAACACACTTTAACAAACATACAAGAACTCATGGACAGTACATACATGTAATACAATACATTTTTCTAGTTTTGTGAAACAAGAAATCAAAAAAATCTGACCTTTGTGTCTTTTTGTCTCCTCAGTGCTCTCTGATGCTGGTGGTGCAAACTTTAAAAAGTATGAGGACATTGACAATGCCCCTGAGGAGAAGGCAAGAGGAATCACCATCAACGCCTCTCATGTAGAATACACCACAGCCAACAGACATTATGCTCACACAGACTGTCCTGGTCACGCCGACTACGTCAAGGTAATCTGCTTTACTTCTACAAAGCACCAGCCTGTCCTAGAAAGCGCTGAACATGAAGCAGCTTTGTTTTTATTTCAGCTGATCAGAATCTTTGCTTTTCTTCAGCATTTCACGCTTATTAATTTACTAAATTCAAAACATAATTAATCCCCTTTAATCACACCAATCTTTTTCCTTTTTCAGAACATGATTACAGGCACAGCTCAGATGGACGGCTGCATCCTGGTGGTGGCGGCCACTGACGGCCAGATGCCTCAGACGCGAGAGCACCTCCTGTTGGCCAGGCAGATCGGTGTCGAGCATGTGGTGGTTTTCATCAACAAGGCCGACGCTGTGGAGGACAAGGAGATGGTGGAGCTGGTGGAGATCGAGATCCGCGAGTTGCTCACGGAGTTCGGCTACGATGGCGAGAACACACCCATTGTAATAGGCTCAGCTCTCTGCGCCCTGGAGGTGAGAGGACCGCTGGCAGTCATCTGTTTTACAATTCAGACAATACTCTGAGCTACTTGGTTTGATCAGTTAAGTAAAAGTAATTGTCCAGTCAAAGAATTGTGGATCTGTAATGTGAGGCATGTTGGATGTGTTTTTATCCCTTTCAGAGCAGAGAGCCTGATCTTGGTGTGAATGCAGTGATGAAACTGCTGGAGATTGTGGATTCTTACGTTCCTCTGCCCAAAAGAGAGCTGGATAAACCTTTCCTTCTGCCCATTGAAGGGGTTTATTCCATCCCAGGTGTGAAAAAAAAACAAAAAAACAGCACACACTTCATCTCAACACTGAACTGTACAGTTAAACCCAATTAGGAACAATATTTGTGGCATTAGTTTCTGCTAATACATCCATAACTTTAATGTAGTTGTGTTCAGTGGTGAAATGCTATGACTGCTTTGCACTGCTACCTCTAAGCGCTGTATCTCAGAAGTCAGAGTTTGATTCAAAATTCTAATAAACTGTGTGTCAATTGTGTCCTTAAGGTAGGGGTACGGTGGTCTCGGGCACTATGGAGAGGGGTATCATCAAGAAAGGAGACGACGCTGAATTTGTGGGCTTCAGTCGCTGCTTCAAGTCAGTGGTTACAGGTGAGTGAAAGAAAACTCGGAGGAGGAGCTCCTGTGCTGTTTACAAAGCACAAAACATGACAAAAATACAGGCAGGTGACAGTAAAGCAAAATCCTGAATGAATGGACACATTTTACAAATGCAGATGCTTCCATACGGGGTACAAGGGTTTACTAAATGGTTGGATATGAGTGCGTAGATGATAAGTGTCTGATCTACAAAACGCTGACGAGGACTAATATTGGTGTGTACAAAGTTACGCAACGCTGTGTGAGTATCGGTGTATACACAGGAAATTCACCTCGCTGTCTGACCTGTCGGGTTCAGGTATCGAGATGTTCCACAAGTCTCTGGACCGGGCCGAGGCAGGAGATAACCTGGGCGCTCTGGTCCGAGGACTGAAGAGAGAGGATGTGAGGAGAGGGATGGTGATGTGCAAACCTGGATCCATCATGCCCCACCAGAAAGTCCAGTGCCAGGTCTGAGAGCAAGTTGCAGACATTTGTTATTAATTAACTTGTAATCTTTTTGAACAATGTAAATGGCTCATTTTTAACTGTTGATAGGCAGGTTAAAAAGGAAAGGAGCATTTAGAGAGGTACTCCACCCTAAAGCGTGTTTTTAGAGCTGTAAACTCAATTATATGACTATACTGTGATGAAACACGTCAACTCTGGTGTTAAAATGTACATTATTACCAAATTTATTTTAAAAAAATGCAATTTGTGGGTTAAAAATAACCCTTTATGTTTTACAGCAAATGCTGAGATGGAGTTGACCGTTGGGCCAACTTTACGTTATAACATTTATATTAAAATAAACAGTCTCTAACAGTATCCTCTAATCAGAGGAGGGCAGCCCACCTTCCCTAGCCCCCGCTTTGAGTGGGAGTCTTCAGCAGCTGCTCATTCGCTCTGACTAACAGCTGTTTCTGCCCACGTGTCAGGATCACACACTAACGTACTATTCATAGTAAATATGACACCAAATTGAGTATGTAGTGCATTTCAACTGTATGTGCAAGAAATGCCCGAAATATTTATTTTGAATATTTGCTTCGAGTTGATTTAACTGTGTACATTGCAAATTACCCCCGCTGAAGAACCAGTGGGGGTAGCCACCACGCCTGCTTCGAAAATCCACTACTTTATAAGATAACTTATTTAGACAAACGCTAAAATAGCTAACGTATCGACAGTAGCTGCTTATTACTGCCCACTCCATCTGTGATATTAACATTTATCTTAATTAAGGGAGGGAGCTAGCAGAATTGAAGGGGTGTAGTTACACTTTAAAAGAAAAGTGGTGGAGGTTCTAAGTATTTTGGCTGGAACATAAAATAATAGAAAACATGAATAGTTTTGTGAGGAGTCAGGATGTAACTAAAACAGATATAAAACAATATGTGATTTTGTGTGTTTTTTATAAGTTTTTGTACTTTCTGTATTACAGGTGTATATTCTGAGTAAGGAGGAAGGAGGCAGACACAAACCGTTTGTCACAAACTTCATGCCTGTCATGTTCTCTCTGACCTGGGACATGGCCTGCAAAGTCACTCTGCCCTCTGGCAAGGTGTGTGTGTGTCTGTCAGTAAATGGATGTTTGTCCACAACAGATATTATGGTTATGGTTATGTTTCTGGTCAAATTACCTCTTTGTTCACATAGAGCAATGCTATAAATTGTGAGAGCTCTGTGTATGCACACCTGTTAACAAAAGCCTTTCTAACTGGGGTTTGTGCCCTCTGCTGTACGGTGCTGTGTTACATTAAAATCCCAGTTTGATACCATGCAAAAGTAGAACATACAACCCCAATTCACACGCGACTAATATCACACAACCTTCGTCATTTGTGGTGGAATTCTTACTTTAAAAATTACAGACATGGCAGATTCGCATGGGATTAAGATTACAGACAACCTAGTCCCATGCGAATAGGGCTTCAGCATGAGTTTCTCTCAGTGAGAATATGGTGTTAACATACACAAGTTTCCAAAAAAAAAGTTGAGCTTTCCAAACATAAACTAAGCTATAAATTTGTTACATTAAAGTAAACAGTGTGGTACAACAGCAGGATTTTGAAGAACAGTAACCACTCTCTTGTCTTTCAGGAACTGGTGATGCCAGGCGAGGACACCTCTTTGACGCTCACGCTCCGCCAGCCGATGGTTCTAGAAAAAGGCCAGAGGTTCACTCTGAGAGACGGAAACAAAACCATTGGCACCGGTCTGGTCACGGACATCCTGACCACTACAGCTGAAGACCAGTGGTGGAGCTGAACAGAAATTTTGCAGGGGGGGTCAGGGAGGGAAGATGGGACCCTTGTCTGTGTCTGGTCAAATCAAATAATGATAGAAATATTCAAATACAGTTCATAAACCCATGCACAAACGTAAGATAGGAGAGGATTCGAATAAATGCATGGCTCTGTTGTGCAGATCCACCCAACCAAAATATTTGTCGATGTTAAACACTGTCTCTGCGTTAAAAAGGCCAGACTGTCGAAATTATGTCATTTATGTAATAAAATGTATTTAATATAATCCTTTTGTTTTGTGGTATTAACTATTGCGAACCAGATGATTTTCAAAAAAACAAACCTAAGAAAAAAACAAAATATTATAAATGAGCAAGACATATGTTGCTATGTTACATTCATGCAGATAATAGATAAAACTAACTAACACTTGGAATTGGATACTACTGCATGTTACATTGCATTAATAGGCCACATGAGGGCAGCAAGTAGGTGCTTCAACAGCCTTTTTGCACATCTATTGACTGATTATTAATTTTAATGAACAACATACAGGTACAGTATGTTGCTCAACTATGTTTTTTTGGTGAGCCATGAAAATGAGTTTAATCCATTAAAACTAGTAACAAATGTTTTTGTTAATCTACAGTTTGTTGTTGATATATTTATGATTATCAACTAGATGTATCCTGAGAGGTGATGGATTAAACAGTCTCTCCTTGTCCTGCCTGCAAGGTCAGATAAAGGATTATTTTATTTTAAAAAAAAGATCCCCTCCAGACATATATTAAGACTTATATACAAATAATCAGCTTGGAACAGTAGTGTGTTTGATATGTTCACTCCATAGAAAGATTTAAGAAAATTTAAATCCATAAAAATATATCTACTCCTTCTACCTCATTTAAATGATAGATTCTATTAATATGCAGATGTTGATGTCTAAAGTTTTCCTGCTGGACACAAGATGTCTCCTACTTCACAGTCCATTTTCAGCAGATGTGCACTGGTGGCTTCAAGTTTCTACATCACACTGTACAAGTTGCATACTGAACCAGGACTGACTTCCTAACTATTTGTGATGTCAGAATCCTGCTCAAAAGCCCCCCCCCTTAAAATCAGATTTTCAGTGAGCACAGAGAAACTTTCAGCAGATGAATGTGAAAACAAACTGCACATACATCACTCAAACATCATACTGTAGGAAGCAGAAGAATAGCTAAGATTGACTTAAACATACTTTAAAAAACAGCTACTGCACATTTAATGAAATATCTGATAAAAGGTTAGTACAATTAATAGTGAAAATTTAAAATAGATATATGGATGTATATACGTATAATAAAATTATTGCCACGACCAAAAAACAACACAATATGGTACTGTACTATAATAAATCTAAAGCTTGAATCATGATCAGCTGAGAATCACAAAATGCTTATTTTCCATTTATAATAGACCATTTTCACAGCAGCCATTTTGACATAAAAGAGTAGGGTAAACACAGATGTGGTACTAATTAAGCTTCTGTTCCATTCAGGTCAAACAGAGTCAGGGTGCTGCTGTTGTGCATGTTGGCTCACTGGATAGGCCCTGCTACACTAAATGGAACAGAACTGTGATTAGTGTCATTGGTAAGACTTGTGTTTATGTCAAAAAGGGTCTTTTATAGATCAGTCTGATTTAGCCTTTCTAGACCAACCCTAGATAAATGTCTAAAGGAAATCCTCTGAGTTGTACTCTTGGTGGGTGCTGAGCTTGGATCCAAACCCACCTGTGATCTGGAAATCTCTGCTGTGGCTGAATCTTCGACCTGGCCTCTGTAGAAAAAGTGGCCACTACCTAGGAAACAGAAGTTGGTTTCAATAGTCGACACACTTCATCACTCTGCCTGCTCCTAAATATGAGGAGGACAAGAATATGTAAATGTACATACCTGATAGCCAAGCATTAATAAAGAGGACTCCAACTGCAATGTTATACTTCAAACCATAAAGGGTGACTCCTCCCTAAGGAAAAACAAAATACATCAAAGTATACTTTATTATTTAAGACTCATACAACATATTATGTTCTTTTACATAAGCTAACAAAGTCAGTAATACACTAGCAGTCAGAGATGGAGACTTGAGTCAGTGTTTTGATGACTTGAAGCTGACTTGAGACTCGACTCGGAGTTGGAAGTGAAATACTTGTGACTGGACTTGGATGACTCAAATGACTTGTCTGTGCTCATTTTATATCTTCAGTAATATTACCGTATATGTAGTGTCTGTGTAGCAGTACGGTAAGCCAGCACACACTGGGAATGGCATTGTTAGAATTGGATGACTACCGGGCCAGTCAAGCTCCTCATGATGCTACCTGATGTTCGTGCCTTTGTTTGTCATTTGAAGATTCATTCAGATCCAGAAGTGTCTGTGAGGGGTTAATTTTAACTAACATTAGCTAGATACAATGCATTCTTTAAACAACCATGTATTTAGCTAATGTTACCTTGATAACGACTGATATCACTAACAGTTAACATTCTGTCATGCTGTTCATTTCTCACTCAATGAGGAGATAATATGATACAGTTCATCGCTCCAGTAGAGACCCACACACTTGAAGAATCTGACACTGCTGTGGAGACTGCTGGTGGAACAGAACCGAAGACATTTTAAGGTGGGTTTTCCATTCATTGTCGCCCATCTCAATCTCGTGTAAAGGATTCAAATATCACCTTCTGCCTGCATGGTGCTTACCAAATCTGTAAACTTCAGAGGCCAGAAGAGTTTATCAGTGTGTTTGGAAATAGATGACGGTGCAACCGATGATTGAATCTGAATGAATTGTTTAGCAGTGTTATAATTGTTCTGCAGTTAAATTCTAACAGATTGACCTACCGAAGGCATGGACAGTAGGTCATCAGGAGATACAGTGACATCATTTCGAAGCTGGAGAAGCTGATTATCACCTTTAGTGTGGAGCTTGAAGAGCTGGAAGAGGTGAAGAATTACCATGAACAGAAAAAACCAGTCAATATTCGCCACTTTGTATTTATAGAAACCCTTGCATGGCTCATGATTCTGTGCTTACTTTCTGCATGGGCTCAATCAAACTCAGGTCATATACCATGAAACCATCCACACCTGCCTTGATCTCCAGCAACTTTAGTCTGAGAGGTGGGAGAAAACAGTGTCACAGCAGCCAGCATATTTCAATATAAAAATGCAGGCACTGTCAACTCAGCATAGGATTCAAACATCGGCAGTGTAAAGGTACGCTGATGATTCTGTATACTATGTGCTTAATTAACATGATGTAACAATAACGGGTCTATTTGTAAGGCTATGTTGCTTTTCAGGGGCTGAGAGTGATAATGGCTCTCTGACAGAAAGCGCATCCACAATAAATCCTGTTACTCAGTGAATTTGGATTTTCTGCACTGCAATGATTTTAGCTTTCAGTCTCATGCACGTGTGTGTGTTAACAGTAATGCTGCTACCTGGTGACAGTATCCAACACTCTCCTGTAGGATTCACTGAGCGGGTCTTGAGGCAGCAGCAGGGCAGCCATGCCTCCTGTGGCCAGTGCTCCCCTCCGGTGACACGTCTGAACCAACAGGTCCATGTAGCTGCGCAGAAATCGCTTCTCCATGTTGACGTATTTACTGCGGTCGGGAAGGAGGAAGGCCTGTCGGTGACCTGGAGGAGAAACATCACCTCTTGACTTCAGTGAGACAGAGATTGCCCTTTTCACCATAACTGTATGTGGCTACAATTTCCTTATTGTAAAAGATTATTATCAATAATATATAATATAATGTATAAAATGCACACCATCATACATACAGTATATGAACACTAATTCTGACATTACAGTTGACCCTGGACCCTACCTCAAGCAATGATTGGGTTCAGAGGCTCAGTGGAAAACACAGAGGTCATAGGGATGTCAGGAGCAGCCAAATCAGGGTCATAGTGAGGGTAAACCCAAGCAAACTCAGTTTATCCATGAGTTTACTCTTCTATTTTCAACTCTATCAATCAATGACGCAGAAACAAACTGGAGTTTACCCAGCTCTGCATTTACCACTACACCCCTGAGCTAAAAGCCACAATGTCTCACTCACCGAACTTATTGACAAAGGAGGCAGAATAATCCCAGATGCCACAGTTGAGTCCTGCTGAATGGTCCCGCAGCTCGTAGAGAATCTCCTCCATCTCGAAGGCTGCTAATACATTTTCAATCAGCACCGTCGCCTTGATGCAGCCCAGTGGCAGGCCCAGCTACACACACACACACAC
>NW_023339696.1:5250441-5250604 GCF_004916995.1 Morone saxatilis
CACACACACACACACAAATTCACTTACTATACTCTAGTGTGACAATAAGTGAGTACAAATACACTGCATGCACAAATGTATTATTTATTTGACAGAACAGCCCATGTTAGACAGAAAAGGGGGGAGAGAGGGGGGATGTCACGCAGCTAAGGTCCACAGGCCA
>NW_023339696.1:5250652-5253693 GCF_004916995.1 Morone saxatilis
CCTTGGTACATGGAGTGCCAGCTCTACCAGGTGAGCTACTAGGACAACCCCACACAATTATATTTTGACAGAAATGTATATATACATAATAGTATAAGGAGTAAAAGGTTGCTACAAGATCAAAATTTAGGATTACATGTGCATCGTTTCACAACTCTACAGTTGTGCAGAAGTTGTGTTTTGATCAGTGTCTGGAGGAATAGGTGCTTATTGATTGAACTCATTCTTATGTCTTATGACATAAGTATAGTTACATTTTATATCTAAACTTTTAGGCTTCTAGTTCTGCAGTATTCTTAAGGTGTCTTGCATGCACTTCTCCCACAGATTTTACAATGATATTTAAGTCAGGGGACTGTGAGGGCCATTCCAAAACCTTCAGCTTGCGTCTCTTGAGGTAGTCCGTGGTGGATTGAAAGGTACATTTAGGATCATTATTCAGTTGTAGAAGCCATCCACTTTTTAGCTTTAGCTTTTTACAGGTACTGTGATGTGTGTTTCTGGAATTTGCTGGTATTTAGTGGAATCCATTCTTCCCTCCACCAATGTTTCCTGCGCCACTGGCTGCAACACTACAATACTTTTTACATTTTACATCTATTCAGGTGCCAGGTTAGCTCAGTGGGTAGAGCTGGCGACCCATGTACCAAGCTTGCTGCAGTGACCCAGGGTTCGAATCTGACCTGCGGCCCTTTGCTGCGTGTCATCCCCTCTCTCTGCCCCCATTTCCTGTCTGTCCTATCAATTAAAGGCATAAAAAAGCCTAAAAAAATAAAATATTACGACTGTTCTGTGCTGCATGTCTGTCTGTCTGCATGGGAGAGGAATCCCTCTTCTGTTGCTCCTCCTGAGGTTTGTTCCACATTTTCCCGATTTAATGTCTTTTGGGTGGGGGGTTTGCTTATCTAAATAGCAAGTCGAAGGATAGAGGGTGTCGTATGCTGTACAGATTTTGAAGCCCAATGAGGCTACTTGTGCTGATATTGGGCTATCAGATAAAAGTGACTTAACTAGATGACTGATTATGTGCATAAACAGTGACGTGTGTGCAGACCTTCTGTTGTGTCCAGACAAATATCTTGTTCCATAGTCTTGCCTCCATTAAGCTCTCCACCTGGAAAACAATGAGAGACCGTATAAATGTGGATTATATTCATATTACACAAATCATCACTGTGTGTGTGTGTGTGTTACTTTTGAGAGGTAGAAAAAGGGTCCACTCTGGTTTTTAAACAGGGTCTTTCCACAGTGGAACATGAGGAGTCCAAAGTCAAAGAGAGGACCAGGAGCCTCCTTCCCCTCCACCTGACAAACAGCCACAATAACACAGATGTCGTCTTCACATATGGGCTGTGTTCTTTTGATTAATCATATGCTCATTTAGCCTATAATAATGACAAATACCCATCTCAAGTTGCCACAGCACCAAACTGATACTGAAGACTGCTTCTTTCGTCTGATGGTATTCAATTTACATTCACATGAATATAAAAGTTTTTACTGAAAAATACAAATATTTATGTGACCAAACAATCAGTTGTTTCAGCACAATTTAACATATCAGTTCCCTAAAAATACAATACAAGCATTTCGTGGCTCAGAAACAAACACTGCAATATGTTACTATTATTATTACATTTATTTATATTTTTGTTTTGTTTTTTTTACTTGCTTTCTTTTCTCTTTTTGTTTAACTGTCTTTTTGTATTTTATCACTACTGTTTTCATTTTGTTTTTGAATTGACAAACTCAACTGTTATTATGAAATGTAAAGAAAATGTAAGGGAATGCCCCCTTCACTTTCATTATTATGCTGCAACCAGTAGCTCTATAGCTCACTCTGTGTGGGTGTGAATGCATGAATACGCGCAGCTATTGCAAATTTACACTTGAAATAATATTCTATTGATTTCGGTAAATTAAATATAAAATCTATTTCCCAACATAAAAGTGTGACTGTTTTTTCAAAGCCTTCTACACAGCCAGGAATACAATCATTTAAAAGATTTGCTGAAGCATTTATTCACTGATTATGTTATTGCTGAAAAGGTTGTAAAACCTTGAATTCTATTTAAAAAAAAATTTTTTTAAATTGACAGATTACAGTGGCCCCTGTGTGAAATCAGAGGAACTTTATTAAAGCTCAATTCCAAATCCTACACACTGGCCTTAAATGACAGAACACACTGACAAAACACATTATAGCTCCAGTTGTTTTTCTTCCACAAACTCAAACCATTCATCCATTCAACCACCACCAACATGCACTGAATAAATAAATGAACTGGGTGAAGTGAAGAAGAGGAAATGCTTTAGTACCATCATGTTGTGCTCCACCATGTTCCAGGCACGGGGACGCAGCATCAGCACCGGAGCCTGAGATATGTGTGGAACATCTATCAACAGAAGGAAGGAGGTGTAGTTCATGAGCATATCCACACACATATTCTTGTCCCTGTGCAGTAATGTAGCTGTACCAGCATGAATTAGTAATAACCACTTACTGGGAAACTGGTTGTGAACCACCTTAAAAACATTATGAATGCCTTTGATCTGGTTGTGATATGTGGGGCAGTTCCCATCATCAAAGTCAACCTGAAACCAAAGAAAGGCAGAAGCGTTTTCACTGTCAGGGGACAGTCCGAGAACAGGACTAGGACTGTGTCTGAAATCATTCATTCATTACTCCATATGTAACAGACACTCAGTAGCTTACTCAATAGTGAGCTGTAAATGGAGATTTCGTACACTTACTAATCATCATAATTCTGTCTCATCACAGCTATGGAGTAGTGCAATTTTCACATCTATGAAATGCAGTGCATTGCATCGTGGGATTGTAAGCATAAGGTTTTTTTGTTCCAGTGTGGAATTTTTAAGGGGACTACATAGTACATAGACTGCATCTGTTCAACCAACTAAATTATATGTATTGGTATCTGTGCTCGGAATGGGCAGGGCTTCAATATGAAGTGGGAGGAGCTAATCCTAAATTGATCATTTAATCCTATAGTCTCTAGCCAGAGCCTTCAGTTACCAAG
>NW_023339696.1:5253793-5263570 GCF_004916995.1 Morone saxatilis
CAGGTTTTACCAATGATACTAATTAAGGTTCAGTTCCATTCAGGTCAAACAGAGTCAGGGTGCTGCTGTTGTGCATGTTGGCTCACTGGAAAGACTCTGCTACACTAAATGAAGTTGAACCTTAATTAGTTTAATTAATTGGAAACACCTGTTTTACCCTATTTTATGTAAAAATGGCTGCTGGAAAAAGTCTATTTAAACTCATATACTGGACTATATAAAATCACACATAGTCCAATAAACTATTGAATGGAACTTCTAACATGTTATACTGGAAATGTTTTGGGAAATGAACCAATATGACGATGCAGAATTAATTATATTCCCTATGAGAAGTGAGCAGAGACCAAACACATCTCTGATAGATGGAGACAAACAGAGAGAGAAAACATCCTTCATGTCTGACACTGATTGAGAATGAGACTCTACAGGAGGGTTTTTGATGAGTGTTAATATTGAAGGTACAGTGTCCTTTAGCAGATCATTTGGGTGTGATAAGCCGGGCTGACCCTGTTGGTGTTTGCGCGCACTAAATAGTTGGTGTCCTCTCTACTTGTTCATCCGCAGCAGGAAGTTCTCCAGTTGCTCTGTGTTTGCTGTAGGTATTTGAGTCAGTGCCTCCTGTAATCCAATCAACCTGTTGCTGTAATCAAATACTGTACGTCTGCAGGAGTCGAGGCTGGAGCAGCTAGTACTGCTGAGTGATGTGGTCAGCTGGAGGATGAATGTCTCCATAAGCAAAATAACTTAAAGAGATAGATGATCAGGCAGTAAACACTAGTATATACTGGTGGTCAGTGATACTGGCTGTAACTGTCTCTCAACAGCGCTGATACACTACATGTAATTCAAACCAGCAGCCACCGGTGACTGATGTTTGCTGAGTCATGCCAAGACAACGTGCCTCAGGAGATATTTGTGCTGTTCATGTTTGTGTTGTTGAAAACAACCTGACAGAGTGTGGACAGAGGCAGAGGGGTGAGGATGAACTGTTGAATGAATGAACGGTTTGTAACACACAAATGTATTATACTGTGGTTGTGAGGTGCCTTTTAAGTGTTAATGTAATGTAATGTATGAAATACTATAACTCCTCCTGTGAAAAATGAATGATTAGCAATAAAATCAGTAAATTATTATTAAGATCCTTCATTTAAGTACTAATACAATATTGAAAAAATATAAGCGTAAGTAAACATGCATAATATTATCAGCAAAATGTGTTTAAAAAAGTACTTATAGATAAATTGCCCCTGTAAATGACACATTATGTCATTATTAGATTATTAATACTGATGCATCTTTACTGTTGTGGCTGGTTAAAGTGGAAATAGTTTTATGTACCAATCAGAGTCACAAAATTTCATAAGATTAACATATATTAATTAGAAAAAAAATATATATACATAACACACTGTAAGGATTTGTTAATGTATGTAATCATGGCTTTAAATATTATTATAGCTTTGTTATACTATGTTATTAACCTTTTATTAACTGTTTATTCATCGACTAGCATGTTTCTTATGAGACGTATAATTGTTGACCAGCACTTGAAAATGTCCTTCTCATGACTACTTATATTAAATTCTGATTTTATATAGACATTAAATAAGGGGGTTAAAGTAAAGTGTTAACAAAGAGGATATTAATACTGAATGTGTGCAAACAGACAAATCATTTGCCAACTTTTACACATCTTCTTTTTTTTAAGTAACGACAATTCCCAGGGTCTCCTTTGTGCACTTTCACACGGGGCAGTTAGACACTAGTTTAAATTACAGTCTAATCCACCCTGGTTTCTAAAACCAGTTTCCTCAATCAGATTTTCCCAGTCAGGGTGGGTTTTTCCATCCATCGCCCTCCATTCACAAGTTCATTCCTCGAAACCTTTAAGCAGTCCACACCCTCAAAAGAATAACATGACACTGCCTTAATGATCTGATTTTGCTGTGAAGGGAAAGGGAAACTGTAATATAATATCTAGAAGATGTTAAGACTGGTTTCCTCTAGTTGTTCTGTCTGGATGATATTTCACGTCCTCGGTCAAAGGACGACGAGATTGAAGACATATTTCCAGCCAATCCTCAACATGGACGTCCTTTCGCAGCAACACTGACTGATTCTGACCAAAATCTCTATACGTCAATCTTTCCTAGACGGGTAGTTACATTCCTGTAAGAAACCCTTCATCTTTTTCAACACACAGACATTAACTGGAAATTCTTTTAGCTTGTCCATGACAATAATTAGAGCATACAGACTGTGTTAACTAGTGATCACAGGGTCGGTGGTTCAATCCCCACCTCCTCCTGTCCACATGTCAGTGTATCCTTGGGAAAGACACTTAACCCAAGGTTGTTCCCCAGGCACAGCCGGATAATAGGAGAAAGTTATGTCAAGAAGTGCATTTGCCAGATCAAATACAATATGTGGATCATCAGATCTTCATGCCGGGCTCGGTCTGCCAGCGGGATTATCCGCTGTGGTGACCTCTGTGGGAAGCAGCTGAAAGAAAAGTAATGAACCTCATTGAGAGCTTTTGAGGTTCACTTTTGGTGTCCATTTCCTCTGATTCATATCAAAAACAAAACTTTTTAGTGGGAAACTTGAAACTTCAGATATTTTCTTCCATCAGTAACATAAAGTAGCTCTATGGTGGAAAAGTTGCTATGGTCTCAGTCAGAACTGACAGTTCCTAGAAAATGGCGGAACAACGTGATTCAGGTCTGAAATGTCTGTATTTACGACTTTAGGAAAGGAAGTGCAGCTGTTGCATCATGTTACTTCTTTCCACCCTCCACCTCCTTCTGGCAGCTGAGGGAGACCAGCAAAGAATAGAGCTGCTGCAATTAAGGCTGAATTTGCCTTTCAACAGCCCACTCTGCATGTTGGAAGACTGACCCTCCACGGCTTCTCATCCTCCAACACTGCAGAGTGGGTGGGAAGCATCCCAGTTTATTCTCAGTGCTCCTTCCATCACACCGCACCTCTCAGAGGATGCAGCACTCTTAGTAAAGTAACAAATTATACATTTCATCCTTCATTGGGCACTAAAATAACTTCCCGAAAGTTAAATGCATGAAAGGGTAGAACAGTTTATTCTGTTAAATGTCACTGTGATGGGACTTGTTGTTGCCAAGATAACATTTTAATATATCACACACCCACTCGAGCTCTTTAGCTGACAGGTCATATTAAATGGTAATTGAATAAAACCAGATTCTTGGATTGACGTACCAACACAAAGACACAATGATGTTCTACTTTTATTTGTGCATTTTACAAGAATTCTAAGCATTTCCCATCAGTAGAAACTCTGATTATGTCTTGTAGAGAAATATATCATATATAATATAACAGTTATTGGTCTGGTCAAATATTTCACTTATTCATTATGTGTCAAACTTTTTGTGCTTTAAAAACAACAGAAAATGTCAGCTGATACAGATAGATGATAGAAAGTGTCACATTGCAGAAGTCCACACAGATTTTGGACAATTTAACCAAACCTATATTCTAATTTCCTATGTTTTGTGTGTGTGTGTCTGTGTGTGTTTGTGCCTGTGTGCATGTGATCTCTTTGCCAGTGTTCAAGGTTACAGGGCAGTGAAATCAAGCGGGGCTGCCAAGTGTTGTTTGTATGTATGCAAAGACGTGCCTGATTGGTTGCATAAGAGTGAAAGAAGAAACCTCTGACCCCGACCAGATACCATCCCACCGCCAAATCACAGCCATAAATTACAGTCCATTTCTCTGTTTATCAAACAGCTCGCCCCCACCTTCCCTCCCCGCTGCACTTATTTGTTATAACTACATTCAGCGGGAGCTTATTGTAAAAGTATCCCTGTAGTGTCTGTCTACCGTGAAGGAGAAAGAAAACTGCTGGCTTTGTGAGATATATTTTATTGTGGTAATCAACAGGATTTTTTTTTTTATTTGTCTGTCAATTTATAAATTGTTTGTCTCACACAACAAACTAAACCCCTGTGAGGAGAAAACAAGGTGCAACTCAGAGTCAAGATTGCTTCAAATGCATTTAGTGGAAGACAAGAAGAGGTCAGTAGACATTATTTCAGTCCATCAAGCAAAGAGAGTATTTCCAGTTTCTTGCTTTGCTCAAGAAACCTGTGATATTAACACTGACTTTTTAAAATAATGTATTAATACTTAGTGTCTATTAAGCCAGAAAGATCCTGAAACCAAAAAAATAAATAAATGTATTTACAATAACGGCCCAGACAAATGTACAAATTAGAGTTCTTCCCTCGTACTCTACATGCCAAAGTCCTTGACCCTGCTCTTGGCACAAATGCCAGTGGAACCACCATTTGTTTTCTAGGGCAAACCTATTGTGATATTTTCAGCACAAGTCAGCAAGATATAAATACAAATGTGTTGAAATATGCTGAAATGGCAGTCAGGTGTATAAGTTAACCCACATGGAGCTTTTAGTTTGAGAAATGTGGAGGGCAAACTAATTCATCTCACCTGGGATAAGTGAAACACAGTGGTGCACAGTCTGACCTAATATCTTTATCACTTCCTATTAATAATATAGGAAGAGAAATAATAATGCCTCAGGCCAAGAACATAGAAAAACAACATAAACTATTATATGACATCAATGGATTGAATAGTAGAACCGAATATACATTTGATCTATTAATGTTTTTTTTGGACAGCGTTGATTTCACAAAGGGAATTATATTGTTATTTGTATCCGTGTGTGTAATCCACCACAACACAAGCAGCTCAGAGTGAAACTAGGACGCTCTTCCCTCAAAGCTGTGAATGTCTATATGAAACATATGAATACAGTTAAGCCAATGTTTTTACATTAATATACTTTAATAATATACCAAAGGGTCTGGTTTGATTTGTTTACACTCCAGATAGACATTAGTTTCATTATTGTGACATAATCTTTAAAGTCATTTCTTACTTCTTCAAGGTAATTTTTTTGTCATGTATTATCTGATACAATATCTATAAAGACATTACGATGAGACTATACTCAATCTAAATCTGAGTAAGAACGTGTTAGAACATCCTGATTTTACTGTCACAAAAATATATATTCTTCACGAGTGATTACAGAACATGTGAATGTAAGAAACGTGTCCCTAGAATATCTAAAACCTTCAAGAATCAACGTTGGCTTTCCATCAATATGCAAGCTTTTGAAGAGATATTCTGAGTACTGTATTTCATGTTGAGTGCCAGGGCTTCCCTTTGGTCAATATTTGTTTTTTTGGATTGACGTTTTAACTTAATATAGAGCACAGATGTGTTGCAGTATTACTCCACTCTGTCTCCCATGGGCCATGCATGTGACAGGGTTTCATTTCAGATGACTTTAATTAGACTCCTTTATTGCCTGTGGGGGCCCTCCAAATTGTGTCAAGTCTTTGATAACCAATATGTGCGGAGTTACAGTTAGATTATCCTGCTCAGACTGTGTTTTTATGTCCTGAGGTTACAGAAAGGGTTTAGATTATTTGTCTTTGGTTATTTCTAATTTTGTTATTTTTAGATACACACAGGTCATGATTATGGTTGTTTGACCTTCAGCAGCACATTTATAAAGAAAAAAGGTGTTATGTGTTAAATACAGAGGTAGTGTACAGCTGTATTGTATTTCCCTTTAGAACAAATATTGCATTTAAAGACCGTGGAGGATGGTGTTTTTTTTTTACCTTGTCCCAAAAATACAAGAGCAAGTGTATAAGGAATAGATTAACCAGTGTGTTTGTCTGCTCTAAAGAAAGCCTCAAGCGTTAGCTTGTCCGACAACAACTTACTAGTTTACCTGCAGTAGTAACCTGACCCAGTGTTACCTCCAAGAGTACCCATCATGTTTATCCTCAAAAGGCAACATTTCACTAAAAAAACAAAACAAAGCAAAACCAATTCCTTGAGGACACTTACTTTTTACCTGGGACCTGTTCGCTTTATGCTAACGCCCAGGACACACTGCCTGCATGAGCAGTGTGTGAGGCTACCTTGCGGCTCACGCACCTGTGCGTTGCTGCTGCTGCTGCCAGCTCTACCTTTCTACATTAGTCTGCCTTTGATAAATACAATACAATAAAGGCCTTGCTAACAAAAAAAAGTATTCTGTCCACAGGAACACAAAAGTGCCATTATTCTAATATAATTGTGAAATATAAGTGCTTCCAGATAAACAGTTAGTGGGGCTAATTCTCCAGTCAGGTGCTGTTAAACCAACGGCACGAGATGATGTAACTAAAAGGGCAACAGTTAAACTTCAAATGGTGGAAAACTACTAAAAATACTTAACATCTACTCAGGTCAAGTGTTTCCCACAATATTAAGACAGAGATGAATAGTTTTCCCTGTTAGTATGCATATATGATGCACCAAGTGTGTTTTCCCTTTTTGTGATGGAAATGTTTATAACTCTACCTTGTCATGTGTCTCTCGTAGTTGCATGCAGTCCATACTATGTATGTATATCACTTGTATGCCAACTAACCAACTCATCATTGTATTATGTAGAATATTTAGAGTCTTATTGTTAAGTTCTAGCATTAACATAAAAATCCACTGTTGATCTACTCTTCTGTTTTTACCAAATAAGTCCTCAAGGTTTCACCTGCAAAGTGTCAATTTCATTCCACACTCAGTTGTAAGTCATATATTTGAGGACTGTGAACAGCACTTACAGATACTCTCACCAAAACCATGAAACATTTCTCAAATTTTCATACAAAACTATGCTATTGTCATGCACTTCATTACTAGGATCATCTGCAAATTGAAACATGACAGTTTTATTTGCATTTGATAAAGCTCAATAACCATCTCAAGGAAGCAAAAAGTTAATCCAATGAGAAAAGTGATGAGCTTCATCTATGCTTGTATGACAGAAATTAGAAATGTCTGTTTCTCCACCTGCAGCAAAAATGTCTTTAGTGGTATCCTCATGTCAGTAGAATGACAGTCATAGGGCTCTTCATGACGCCAGAAACAAACTAAACAAGCAACAGCTAAAAGTTACATCTCTGATTCTCTACGGGAGGAGATTTGATCACGTCCAGGAGTGGTCTGCTCATTCACTAGCTCTGATGAACACTTTGTGTCTTTCTGCTCATTTCCCTCCTCCTCCTCCTCATCCCTGCTGATGAAGACCAGCTCATTCTCATAGCAGAAGGAGTTGGCGCCAGATGTTGGGAATTTTCTCTCCTCCATGTCCTTTGCACTGCATCTGGGGGTGGATGGTACTTCAAATGTTTTGTGAAAGTAGGCATAATCTATCCTGTACTGGCTCTTCTCTTCAAAGATGACAGGCTCAAAGCGGTGACCCCACAGGATCTCTGACGGCAGGTAAGAGCTGCGTGCTTGCGTCGTCATAGCTGTGGCCTCCACCAACCCTTCAAGTATGATTACTATCTCAAAGTCAGATGTTTCCAGATCTTGCTTACTGATGCCAAACAGTGGACTTTCTTCATCAATCTCATGTATAACAGTGAGGGGTGCAACCAGAAACAGGCGGTCTGTACCTTTGTCATAGCCTACATTCATGTCAATCTGATCCAGGGGGATATATTCGCCTTCCTCTGTGTAACGGGGCTTGACGAGCTGGGCTCGCACATGAGCTTCCACAATGTGGCTCTTCCTTAGATTGGCAACCCTGAACATGAGGCACAGTTTCCCATCACGCAGAGCAATGACTGCATTGTGGCTGAATAGTAGAGTCTCTGCACGCTTTTTGGGCCTTGCCATCTTGGCCATGATGGCACCAATCATGAAGGCATCGATGATGCAGCCCATGATGGACTGAAAGACCACCATGAAGACAGCAGCCGGGCATTCCTCTGTTACACAGCGAGCTCCATACCCAATGGTTGTCTGGGTCTCAATAGAGAACAAGAAAGCTGCCACAAAGGTGTTGACCTGTGTCACACAAGGAACAAAACTGTCGTCCTCTCCGGGATGGTCCATGTCACCGTGTAGGAGACCGATGACCCAGAATGCCAGGCCAAATGTTAGCCAGGACACCACAAACACCAGGCTGAATAGCAAGAACATGTATCGCCAGCGGATGTCCACACAAGTTGTGAACATGTCAGACATGTACCGCTGTGACTTCTCATCCATGTTTGAGAAATGGATGTTGCATTGTCCAGCTTTGCTGACAAACCGGCTGTGGTATTTGCGTCTCGTATGAATCTTGCCATTGCCGAAGCTGCCGACTGCAGGCATGGTACTTAGTCTCAGGCCTTCTTCTTCACAGGACACGAAGCTGTGATGGTGGGCCCTTCCCACACTCATGCCTCAGTGGGGCACAGCCACGTGGCTTTAGCCCAGCCCACAAAACTACCCAGGCTCACAGGAAGTGCACAGCTCCGTCCAAAACTGATTCAGTGTCAACTGGAATTGAAAGGTGAGACACAAAAGTAGTTTCCTGTAAAGGAAGGACAGGTAAAATGTTAGTGTCTGCCCACAATGTAAATTTTAAAAAATGAATGGATATTAGATGAAAAGTGGAATAAGAATTAATTTACCTTTGTTTAACCAGAGGATTAAGACAACCATACAGTAATCTGACATATTTATTTGCACAATTGCACATCACATATTCTCTATCTCTCTACTCCAGCACTTCACCGACTATAATTACTTTTTACTTGTAAAGCACTTTGGATCCACTGTGTTGTGTGTAAAGTGCTACAGTATATAAATAAAGTTGAGCTGAGCTGAGTTTACTACTACTACTACTTCAGGACAGACTTCTTCTACTCATGATGTACTTACAAATATCCAGACTCTCTCAGGAGTCACTCTGTCACTGTCAACTCTAATAGTTTTAGGACCTGTTGTCTAATAATTGCTTCTGGTAACAAAGTAATGCCAAAGCATGTTGTATTCTCACTTGATCATTTCCCCCTGTTTAATTAGAAACAAGGCTTTTGACTAATTTTTGTCTCAACATGTCACTGATGGATGTCATTTCGAAGCTGTTTAGATGTTGATTAGGTTAAACTGCATCATTTAGGACAAACACGATAACGATAAAGTGATCTTCAAACTGCTTTGTATGTTGAAAACTAGTTTTCAGGGTAAGATCTTTAACCTTGCTGTAAAGAATACTAGTTAATCTACTACATTTAATTCATAGTATATCCTTCCATAGCCTATATTTGCTTTTACCTACCTCTCTTTCTCCCTGCTCTCTTGGAAATACTCTAGTATATACAATACATGTTTCTCTGATCAACAGGGTACAGAAATAGCCAGCTAATCCAATGCCCTGCCATTTTATATGACGTATCTTCTGTTTCCTCCAGCTGGCACAGCTATTAGAGTCACTGGAGTACTGTGATGAGACTGTGTGATTCCCCTGTGAGGCTGAACTGGAAAATAATATGGGCTGAAAAAGACGGGGCAGAAAATTGGGTATCACAGAAAAGCCTCGGATACAAATGGTTTGATGGTAGGAATCGATGCGATCAGGCACATTATTGGAGAAAATACTTTTAAAAAAGGGGAACATTATCCTGATCAGTCCCATCTGCAGCCTTCAGCACATGCAGCTTGTGCTGTGTTGATGATAGAAAGAAAACTTGTCATCAAGTTTTTTCAAGCTTGTTGCCTAGTGTGAGCACTTGTATTACACAGTGTGTCAAGACATTATACACCGATCAGCCATAACATTATGAGCACTGACAGGTGAAGTGAATAACACTGATTATCTGGTTATCATGGCACCTGTCAGTGGGTGGGATATATTAGGCAGCAAGTAAACATTTT
>NW_023339696.1:5263670-5275150 GCF_004916995.1 Morone saxatilis
CCTTCGCACGTTCAGTGCTCGGGCCCTAATTAAAGCTGCAAGCAGCGTTGGGCGGGACCTCGCACTCCACGCGACTCGGGGTTCGCTGCGGCCGCGTCACGACCGCTTCACGTCATCACGCGTTTCAGACACCGTGCAAAAGACTCCGGCATTCATAGCGAGACTCTTCACTGCGAACCGTGGAAATTCAGCGCCACGCCACGGACAAGTTGTTTGATGATCAGTCAATATTTGATTAACTTTGATCACCATCGTGTCTACATTGCAGTGATCGAATTNNGGCACGCGGTTAAATGTACAGTCACAAATAGCACAACTTTTGATCACCAATGTGTCTAGATTGCAGTGATCGAATTTGAAGTCAATCTGATAAAATCTGTAGGAGGAGTTAGTTAAAACAGAAGCCCTTAAATGCCAGAAATGGCATCACAGTTTGAGATTCGATTCAAACTGGCCAACTTTGACGGCACGCCATGGACACGCCCTTCAACGTACAGTCGCAAATAGCACAGCGTTTCTTCAGCAACATTTTCTGACTGTACTGACCAAATTTGAAGCAGAACCGACAAATTCCCTTGGAGTAATTCGTTCACAAACAACGGGAAAAAAAAGACTTTTTTGAGCTACAGTAGCTCTACAGACGAGCTACTGTAGCTCAAACTACTAAAACAGTTAATGCTGGTTCTGATAGAAAGGGGTCAGAATTCACAGTGCATCACAGTTTGTTGGTATGGGGCTGCAGAATAATGTTATGGCTGATCGGTGTATGTTTGATATAAAATATTTAATATATTAACTTTGTGAATGGGTTCTATTTATACGTTTATACCTTGCATCCTGGGGTGTCTTAAAAATAAATCTTCACAAATTCTATATAAAAATACATCCTACCTTCTTCTCTTTATGTAAAGTGGCAGCTTTTTTTAATTCCATGCTTTGTGCACAAAATTTTAAATCTTCCATCCAATGAAATGTACTGCAGATGGAATTACAGATTTTGGGATTGGTGTCCCACTGGACACAACGCAAATCTTGTGTAAGCGGGCAGTTTTTACTTTACTGCAGGTGGGGACCAGGAAGTTGAGATAAAGATTAAATCGGCAGACAACAAAGTAAGGCAAGTTTGGCATTTGGAGACATTTCTCAGTTGTTATTGACAGTAAAATATCATCTGTCAATCTGCAGCACAGAAGACATAAAATCTCTATTGTACCGGAGTATACACATAGCGGGAGCAGATGGGAATGGTCAGAAACCCACCTGGAGCGCGCGGGAGGGATTAAGTGAAAATAAATTATTAGAAGCAGGTTTATCGTCCTACTGCTTGAATATTATTAAGTTTATAGTCTAAAGAACTCAACTTTGTGATGAACAAGAGTCCATAACCAAGCTAGTAGCTTTGAGCTAAATGCTAACATCGACATGCTAACAAGCGTACAATGAAAATGCTAACATGTTTAGCAGGTATAATGTTCACTGCTTAGCATGTTTGCGTGCTAACATTAGCTTATTAGCACTAAACACAAAGTACAACTGGTGGGATAATATGGTGACAAACCAAAAGCATTGGACAAAATTAAATTTAGACGTAATGATGGCGCTAGATACACATTCATATCCCCCTCATGAGGGATTCATCCTCCACAAATACAAACTTCTGTGGCATCTGATAGTTGTTGAGATATTAGTCAGATATAAGTCTGGACCAAAATGGTGGACCAACAGATAGATGGGCAGACATTGCCATCCCTAGCCATCCATACGTCTAGAATGGCTGGAAATCAAATGTATATACTGTATCTGCATTAGGACCACAGACATTGAAAGATGCTGCAGATAAATGAGTTCCTGAGTCTTCAGCAGCGATAGAATATCTGTGTCATCTTATTGATGTTAAGCTGTTCTGTACCATTTTATTATTCTAGGTTTAATTCACCAACACTGGCTGCTGTCTGTGCTGATGGAAGGAACTTCACTCATTTCAAGTCATAAAATAAGATGCTGCCACACCATTGCACTGCAGACTACAAGGACCTAGAGGAAAGCATAGTTGTTCACCAAATGGCTGTGACATGATGTTGTTGATGTACTGTTGTCTTTTAGATAATTATTATCATGATTGATTTTGATTAAATTATTAATCTTTTAGGATATCTAAGAACTCATAGGATCACAAAATTGATTGGGTAAACTCAGAGAACCAGGTGGAGGTCCTTCAGATAATTGTTTTTTCTTCAAGATGGAGTCAAACACCAAATAATGTACCTCACTGCTCTAAGAATGTACAGTAATAAACCACCATTCAAAATGGGGTCATAAAGGCTGTGTGCAGGTGTCCCCACCAGTGATACTCAGGACAGACTATAGCCATGGATATTAATATGCTGATTATACAACAGAACAGGTATGTAACAAAACAACAGGTAATCAAAAGGAGATTTTAAATGATTATACAGTTTCTATACAGATTCAATTTGAGGTATGTTTCAAATCCTCAGCTCAATTGTAAGAATACAACCATTAGGACGACGATCGGTTTGTCTTACGCAGTAGTTGCTGTTTCTCAATGCTCTAGTTGCTAGGAAGCAGGATGTTGAGTGTCCAAAGGATATTAATAACTAATACTCTGTGCGACTGCTCCTCAGCGCTCACAAGACCCACACTCTGCCTGCTGGGCTGTGATCTTAGTGCTGGAGCAGAGATTAGTCTATTTCTCTGCTGACGTTTCTCACAATAGAAAATATATTTGAATTGAACAATGAGAGACAGACCACAGGTGCGGAAATCTATTAAAGGGTGTTGGCTACAGTATTATATTTATATATTATCTGTCTAAAATCACAAAAAGCTTACCTTGTCTGCAAGTTCCCAATAAATGTTTTTGTCCAGCTTTCCTTTTCTTCTAGATCTCCCAGTCTTTTAGCCAAACTGCTGCATGTTTCTTCAACTCTTCGCTTCTGTTACGGATAGAACCACTCTATCCTCCTGAAGCAGAAAGGTAAATGGCCACAGAGTACCATCATGTCTATGCCTCCAAGTTTTAACGCTTCTCTTTCTCCACTCAATGAGGAGAGCATTACAGTCACTCCCACTGTCAAGTCCTCCAAAGTAACTGCCCGACTGATATCCAGTTGATCAGAAACAGACAAGAAATTAGAAAATGACTTTAGTGGATCACTAAAGTCATAATTTTGTACCCCGAAATAGCACAACGACTTGATCACAGTCAAATTAAATGTCTGTAGAGCTCACATGGTCTGTAGGGTCCAATCCAATCAAAAAATCAATTCCTCACAGCTTATTTTAGATTGGTGGCCAGTCGAGAGTCTCACACTTTCTTGGTATATCTGCTATCTGATCTTGTTCTGCTGCAGATCCCACTCTGTATCCCACATCCAGTGAACTATTGCTCACTGCTCAGCTCTCGTCCTCCCCCTCCCTTTCACGGTGTCACTGTAGATACTTGGCATTTGGAGACTACATGCTCTTCCCCTACCAAGTGTTGCACCAGTGCTGGTCAGCAATGCTCAGAGTTGAAAGAACCAACTGGTTTATTCAGGACTGCTGCGTACTAGAGAGACCACCTGAACACATACGTTTGTTAAACTGATTTGTCCAGGTTTGATCATGTTAAATATTTCTTTTTCTGTGACAGTGTGGCTTCAGAGAAGGGTCAACACCATTTCTGTGTAGAGTAATATTTATTTGGACCACATTGGGTGTATTATTGGTCCAGACTTCTAATTAGGCTAACTACCATACTCTGTAAGGCTGTCTTTATTTTAACTGAAACCAAACATATCACAGAGTGGGTGGCGTGGTCTCCATTTTGACTCATTCAGAAAGGAAGGCACTTCCTGTTGAACGTCACTCATTTGTCTTATGTGTGTGTGTGTGCATGCCTGGTTGAAGGAGGAAATCAGTGAATAATTTGTGTGTCACAGGGCCAATAAGCAGTTGTTCCCTTGATTATGCCAGTGGCTGTAAGATTGTACTTAGACACAGCGGTGCTTTGAGTTAAAAGATAATGTCAGCGTGCTAACATGGTCACTATGACAATGCTAACATGCTGATGTTAAACTGGTATAATGTTTACCATGTTCACCTGACTGGATGTTAGCATGCTAACTGCTGTTTGCTACTAGCACAAAAATCAAAGCACAGCTGAGGCTAATGTCTTGGGAATTGGAATAGTTTTGCAGGTATTTGGTCAGAAATCAAAGTCTTAAAACTGAATTTTTGACTTAATGATTAAAAAAGCGAGGATCACCAAACTTATTAGGATACGTCATCTGGGAACCATGAAGGCTTGTACCAAATTTTGCGCCAGTCCATGGAATAGTTGTTGAAATACTAAAGTTTAAAAATCTAAAATGTCTACCTCATGGTGCGTTTGAAGAGTCAGAAGATCACGAAAGTCATTAGGATTCATTACAATGTCTGTGTTGTTGAGATATTTCAGTCTAGACCAAAGTGGTGGTCCAACCAAACAGATGGACATTGCCATGACTGTAAAAACAAAGTGTAAATAGTAGCGTGTGAGATGTTTAACTCTGGACCAAAGCACAGGACAGACACGCTTATGTGCAACCAAAATTAATTTCCAATCAGTGCTCTGTGTGCAGTGTGCAAGCTACAGTACAACCCGCCACCACACTGCTCTGCCGGGGGAACTCTTTTCCAACCCTAACCCTAACCCTAACACAATCAGTCGTTCCAGTACTGGCCTGACCCAGATTCACTAGAGGCCGTCAAAGAGCAGAGAACAAGGTGTGCGTGACACTGCGATACAACTGCCTCCAAGGAAGCTAAGCTATGGTAGTCTGAGTATCAGTTTTCTGATTATAATAGGAAAAATATTTGACCTTTGTGAGTGTTTGTGCTGTTGGATCTGTGTTCACTAAAGCAGTAAGACTATTGTATCTTCATATCTTCAGGAGCATCAGGAGCACGAGCGTACACATTTACTTACAACATGGGATAATGCATCTAAGATATGACACTGTTCATGACATAGTGTTTCTTTTTAAGGGCCATTTTTTCATAACAGGAGTAACTCAGGCTGTCCACACTATGTTACTGTAACTGTACTGTTATTACGATGTCAGGCCTTTAAATGGGTTATGGGTTCAGTTAGGAGATGGCAGACCAGATGGGGATGTGAAGTGTGCTATAGGGAGAGAGAGAGTCCAGAGCCCAGCTGATACCTCGCACCCATCAAGTTATTTAAAGGCTGCCTCAGTGCAGCAGGAGAAGGTGTGCCGGGCTCGACCACACTCAGGACAGGAGCTGCAGTGTTTTCAGATAATCAGTGCACACTCTCCTGATTGATTTTCTAGTGTTGTGTCATGTTGTGGTTATCCCTGTGTGTTACAGAAGACACCAGTCAGAGCACAGGATGTTTACTCAAAGCTCATGAGCGTAACTGGTTCTGGCAGGACACTCAGGATCAGGAGCATGGCAGGTACTCCAATTATACAACTGTGTAACCGTCTGTTTAGTTCAGTCTCACCAGCACTCCTGCTGTTCATGCTCACTTGCTGTGTGTTTCTGCACTTCCTGCTCATTGTTCTATTATCTATAGCTATATGCAGTATGTACGACGTGCACTGTAATTGCTGCTGGGAATATAAAATCAGTCACACAGTTAATTCACCCATTTATCTGCTGTTAACTCTTGTGCCTCCTCTTAAAACATACATTTGTAAAATCTTTGAGCTTATTTCACTGATTTTTTTTCTTTTCTTTTGGAGTGAACAGAGTTTATTTCAGCTGGAAAAAGTACACATTCTTGCACATTAGGGGCAGGTCAGGTGAGATGGTATCAGTCAACATTTTTCTAATTTCTGATGTGTTTTATAGTAAAGAAGTTTTACATTGACTCACTGCTAATTCAGAGAAAAAAAATGAAAATGTAATTTTACAAATCTGCCTATATGAATTGTTTTGTGTTAAAGTTATGGAGTTTCTTATTTAGTGTCCACATCTTCTTTACTGGTAGATGATACAGCAGAGAGCATAATAAGGAAATGAAAAGTACCATGAAGTCAGCTTTTTTTTTTCTAAAAAAACCAAAATACTGCATATTTAACCTCAAGCAACCAATTGCAGCTTTCTAACTTTAGAAAACAACATGCAGAACAACATGAGTAAGATGATCTGTGCCAAATGCAATGGGGGGAACATAACAAAATCAGAAACAGATTTTAAATTGACATCAGCCTGTCATATAACCTGATTAATGAGAGAAGACCCAGTTATTACTATGTTTGCCCCATTATTACCTGATTTCCCACAAATTACTATGTGTATGTTACTATGAATGATATGCGTATGTACCATGGTGAGAATGGAAAGCTTCTTATAGTACTTCAACAATAATATAGTGGGTGGGGCAAAGGTTAACGGTTTTACCCAAGTTATTACCCCCTTATTACCTTGTTATACAACGTAAGGTGCTACCACATTAGGTTGCATTGGCCCTGTGATTCAGGGTTTTTTCAGTTCTTCTTCAACTTGCAATATAAAAAAAAAAATCTTTCTGTCCATTGCAGGAATAAAGTTAAACCTCTAAAGAAATGGCTGCAGGCCTGTGAAACACAGCAGTAAAAACAAGGAAGCGAGAGAACAAACACGAACGCTAGAGATACTGTAGAGAGAGTTTCTGTTGGCAGCCAGCACTGATAAAAACAACCTGAGTGGGGGAAGAGAGGCGTTGTGCACCCACCCAACAGAAAGAAATGCTGCATATACACAAGATACAGGACTTTTTTTAGGGAGCTGTTCACTAACCTTCCTGCTCCAGTTAGGGAAAATATGCTCCGGACCAGCCTAATCAACATCCTGCCACATAATAATAAAGTGCTCTCACCTTGTGAAATAACACAAGGAGACCACGTTAGTCTCTCTTACTGTGAGGCTGCAGTAAACCTTTCTGTTTTTCTTCATGCACGTGGATAGTGAAGTTTGTTTTTCCACACTGAATGTAGAGCCATTTTTTGACCACATCCAACCAAACATGTTTGTTTCTGACACATTTTACTCACAGTACATACAAGAGTTTACTGTATTAAAGTGCTTCCCCAAATACCAATCAGCCTCCTCATCCTCCACGCCGACGTTGCTGTTGCCAAACTGACATCTGTGCCAAATTTATATTTAACCCAGGTGAACAATGTAGAATTTATCCATTGTCATGGAAACACTGACACATTTGAGTTTGACCAAACAAATTGCATGTAGGTCACACGCCTCTGGACCTGATTTTGTAACACTGTGATCCAAATCAAACTGGGTTACAAAAAAAAACCTGTCCATGCAGCTGTTTGCTGTTCACACAACACAAACACAGACCTGTGTCACATGTGAGAGTAAAAGTAAGCAGAGTTGTGGTGCTGTCAGTTGCAGTGTAAACACAACTGAAGTATATGATTGGGGTAGCAGGCTGTGCTCACTGATCTGAAGGCAGCCGCGGTGCTGGTTGCAGTAATTGATCTTTGCATGACTAAATGGGCCACTTATTTTTGCAGCCTGAGCAGGTGCACCTGTGTAATGGTGTTTCTACATCAGCCGCTGATCAGTCATGAGGGCCGGGAGCGTTTGTGGGGCAGCTCGATAAACCCTGCAGGTGCACACTCACACACACTTACACTCACACACATATGTGTACACTACTCTACAAACAAAGGAATGCAAAAACAAACTGAGACAAGTTTAAATATATATGAGAATCACTTTCTTTATTCTGTTTAAGATGTTATAATCAGAGTAAATGTCACATAGGTAAACTGTAGAGGAAATAATAAAAGAATATAAAATAACATATATATATATTATATAACATATAGTATGAGAATAAAGCAATGAGAGAGATATTTATTAACGTGTTTGTCGGGTTTTAGTTTGCTTCAGTTAAATTCAGTTAACCATGTGAGTTTATCCAGATAGATATCAATATTAAGAATACATAAAAAAATATGTTAAAACAGGAATTATCTTGTTGAATGGACAGAATAGATATAACACCAGGAACCCTAACTTTATCAAACATACAATTCATATCAGAAACTAAATTCTGAGCACAGCAACATACAGCAGACTGATACCAATAAGAAACAGAACAGAAATAACCTGACAGCCTGATAATATGGGATACTTGAAACTCTAATCATGCTCCAAAGTTTCTGCATGCAATCACCCTTCAGAAGTAGACTTCTTTATATTTATTTCTTTTCTAAATATACTTTTTGACTTTATTGACAGGACAGCTCAAGATAGACAGAAAAGGGGGAGAGAGAGGGGGGATATAAAGGGCCACAGGTCGGATTCAAGCCCATGGCCACTGCAGCAGCAGTACGTGGGCCACCTGCTCTACCAAGTGAGCTACCAGGATGCCCAATTCCCTGAGGTCAATGTGACCTCCTTAAAATACTAATTTAGTCTGAAAAACAGCCCCCCAAAAAAGGAAAAATAAGTAAATTAAACTTAATTAAATTTAAAATTGTCGATAATATTTGATACATTTTCTGACGTTCAACTAATTAACTTTCAGTTCTAGTCCAATTATTAGCTTTTTCCAGAGCTTTCAACCACATCTTATATAAAAGATAGAAAGTGCATTTTGAATGAATGTTCATTCACATAATTATTTCATTTTATCAGTGACAAACTTGGTCAATCTAGTGAATGATAGTAAGAACTCCCTCTGCCCTGTCTGGGTTAATATTCTTCATGTATTTTAGGATGAAAAATCTTACCTACCTGATGTAAAAACCACGTTGACGACGTTTCAGAGAACAAAATGGTGTTTATGTTGTTACAGCCAGCCAGAAAAAGCTCACAGGTGCAGAATTATTTCCATGATGGATAACTATAAGAATCAGCTTTGCTCTTTCAAAGTGTCGACTCACATGACTGGAGTGGATTCACACACTGAAGTCACAAGGGAGGGAAAGATGAGTGTTGGGTTTTAATGAGGTGTGATGTTCCTCTTTAGGAATATGACTCCAAGGAAAACAGCAGCATCAAGATTTGGGTCTTCTGCAAGGACACTGAGAGCGAAGATTTACAATTTACACAGAAATCAAATCTCTGGAGACGCTGAGATTTATTGTTAAGGATCTGTGTTCGACAGAATAAAGTTGGACAGGCTAAAATAACCTAAAGTAAGAAAATACACTAATAAGGCGCTGCATGTAACATTATAGATAATTCTGAGGGAACATATCTCTGAGCAATGTGAGGCATGTGTCTTAAAAGTCAACAGCATGTTCAGCAATGGTAGTTGATTACCAAAGGTTGGGGATCTCTGTGCTATGAAATCAGGGACTCCTGACTTTTTTTCTTCTGTATGACAGCTGGTCTAATGTTGGAGACCCTGCTGAAGTAAGTTATCTATTGCATGCTCGGTGCAGACTTGATGCTCCACTAATGAGGTACAGTATGTGTGTCCCACGTGAGAGCAGAGAGCAGTCTGTGTTTTCCTGCACCAGCCTCCTCATTAGCTGCCAGGCTCCTGAGAGCTCAGGTTGATACTGTGTCGCACACTGTCACTGCATGGTAAACTAGACAGTGGGAGAGGTCTTGGTTCAGTTTTTTGTTGACCACCCATCCAGGCATTCACTCTGTGTGGTTATCATGTTCCCACCAACTCAGCTATATCAACACTTGGGACACTTCATTTTACTGTAAGTGGCAGCGAGACAGTTTTGCAATTGAGCGTCATGAGTTTGGCATGTTCTCCAAAAACGTCATCAGGCTGCTGCTAGCAACACCTGACATGAACTTTAGAACAGCCCATAATGTGTGTGACTCAAGTCTACATGTAAGCTACACGGCCTATTCATCACTTCAGGCAAATCTTGACACTGTTCTTTAGTTTTAGTAGCCAATAATTTCTCTTCCAAACGTATCAGGAGAGACTTGAACAGAGGTGGCAAAAGTACACACATTCTTTACTCAAGGAGAAGTACAGATGTTTGTTTCAACAGTGACTCTGGTAAAAATAGTGCTGGTTCAACTTCTTTACTTAAGTAAAAGTGAAAAAGTCCTCTCTTGGTTTCTCTAAAGGACATTTCTACCAGCACTACCAAATTACAGATATTAAAATGTAGGGAGTAAAAGTAAAAAGTTGTCTATACTGAAATATTTATTAGTAGTATTTGTACTGTACTACCCACCTCTGCCCATGAACTAAATATATATGTGCATATGTGACAGAACTGGCTGTGAAAACAAATCAACCTCTGATAAAATATCTGATATTATAATATAAATGTATATATGTATATATATGTATAATATATTTACAGCATGCTACAGATAATAAGTCATCAATGTGCCATTAATAAACTTTATAATGTGTTCTGCTGAATGTTTTGAACATTTACACTAAAACACTATTGTCTATCTTCACATAACTGAATGATACCAGAATACAAAACGTCCACACATTATGACTAAACTTTCCATTTATTAATAGAAAATAGTAACCTCTAGAAAATAACTGTCATTATTTTATTTTGCAGCTCAAATGTTTTTGGTCATGAAACACTGTAGCTGTCGGCTTGTGTTTGCAGCAGCTGCAGAGCAGGTTTTAAGGTTTAAAAACAGATATAGTTACACCGACGTAATCTCTGTCGCCTCTGCTAGGAGAGTAAATGTTGTATTATGCTACATCTAGTGGTACAATATGTTAATAACACTTTTTACATAACTGATGCAACACACTGAGTTCTCTTTCAGTAAAAACACAGGCAGTGTGTCTATAAGTTGCACTGTGCAATGTGCTGAGCACCAAAATATAAAGATAATTTCTTTGTGATTACTCTGTATTATTTAACAGTAAACTTTTAGAAACGTTTATCTAGAAAAAACTGTTGCTCCCTCTAGTGGTTGTATGATGCATCTCTCTCTCTCTTTCTTGCACACACGTTTCAAAAGCACATCAGCAACAAATAGACCTTTTACACAGTAAAAAAAAGTTACACATAATATAACACATATTGTGTAACGCCAAGTTACACATAATAGATGGAAATACATCTTCTGTCTTTAAACTGGGCTAATCAAACAGCAGTTTTACTCTGAAAAGTAGATGTTTGGATCAGAAAGACTCAAAGAGCTTCATTCTTTCTTGGACAGAGAGGCCTTCTTTTAAACTCTGCAAGCCAAACACAATAAAAGAGAAGAGATAAAAGTAAGTTAGTATGCCTGAAATACTTCACACAAAAAGGTTCCTTTTGATGCAGCAGCAAACTTTACCTTCGATCTCACTCCTCTGATCTGACGTGTGAGGGATGATGTTTTCTTCAGAATAGAAGCTTTACTTGTGTTTGTTACTGTGTCTTCTGCGAAAAACAAGAGGGTAGGAACATTTTGGGAAATATAGTTACACCCGGTTTGTATGCTAAGCTAAGCTAATTGACTGCTGCCTGTGGCTTCATATTTACTGCACAGATATAGGAGTGGTATCAATCTGG
>NW_023339696.1:5275250-5283267 GCF_004916995.1 Morone saxatilis
CTATCAAATAAAGGCCAAAAAAATAATGCTTTAAGTTTAAGTTTTTCTACCTTTAAGGTAACTCCAAACATGCATTTATTCAACCGTGTGCTGACAAAAGACAGGCTTCACATCAAAATAGGGAGCACGATTCACTAACCAATTCAGGAAATGTTAAACGCTTGAGTGTGTTTGGGTATAAATCTCATAATATAGTAATTGTAGTAGTAAGTATAAAGTGTCTTACCGAGGTTCTGTCTTAAAGCGTCTCTGCCTGGAGACCAAGTAGCGAAATTGAAGTCTTCACAGAGTTTGTTGACATCGTGACGGGTTTCATCCTGGCTGTTCGTATAGAGGGCCTTGAGCTTGTTCTGGGCATATATCTTGTCCTGTTACACACACACACAGTGAGAAATCTTTTTTTTGTCGTAGATAGTTGCTCTTTTCATATAAATAATATATTATCAGATAGGTAACAGACAGTAAAGTATACAATTACATCCTTTACATAGAGTATGTGATACATTTTGTATAATTTGTATAATTTTTTGCAGCAGCCTTCACCTAACTTTAACTTTTAACTTCATCACGTTGTTTTCATTTCTTTTACCTTAAATATTTAGGTTAATATTAAATGGAAGTGGAGATATTTGTTCTTAATGTTACATACTTTTCTGTATGTTACATACAGTCACATACTGTGTTTAAAGTATGAAGGCAAAATATTCTTTAAAGACTACTTTTGTTATCTTATCTTGTAATCTAGCTAAATAAATCCCCGGAAGATTTCAGTACCATTCGAGCAATCTTCAACTCATCCCTGAGAGAATGAGCTTCCTGTCTGAGAAAATGCATTTCAGCTTCCCTCGCCCGCAGAATCACCTGTAACATAAAGTATCATATTACGGTTCTACTGTAATTTATATGTTGTGTGTTATAGTAAAGGAGGGACAATTATAAGTGCGGATATGTAAATGTATCATTATTCTTCCTTTCGCTTCCTGCACTCTATATATACATGTGTTTATAAAACCTAAAATTGGATTAATCAAAGCTATGTAATGTGCAGACTTTATGCGGAGTTCATGATGTGGGACAAAGATAAAGGTTAAACCTTTCCCAACACTTACCTCCATCTCATAGAAGTCATTAACTGGAGGGGCAACATTTGACTGCTTCCCGTTTAGTGAGAAATGTAGCTGAGACATTTCATCTGTGGCCTTCTTAAAGGATGACAGAGAGAGAGAGGATACACTTTAATAATAAATAAATAATAACTTTTGATAATAAACTTTATATATGACTTTGGAAACACACACACACACTGTTTACAGCTCCGAGATGTGGATATTTTGGGTGAATACAAATGAAGAAAAATCTGCTATGCTGACACCTTTGTAAAAAGAAAATGTTTATACCTGCTTCTTTTTGAGCTCCTGGTTTTCTTTTTGGTACTGCATCAAGGCTTGTCTCTCATCTTGCAGCTTCTGGTTCAACTGAGAGTTTTCCAGGCATTTCTGTGTGTGTTGAACCGACAACACCTCAAGCTCCTTATGCAATAATTGGATCTCCGTCCTGCAGTCGCAAAACAGAAGCACAGATAAAGACAAAACCTTCCTAGGAGGGAGCAATATATATTTGGCTAAAATAGTATTACTAGCAGAAAGAAAAAAGCTATTATGAGTAATTGGGGAGGAAATAGCTGCCAGACACAGACAGGCCCAATGGCTAGTAACTGCTGATTAATTTATCTTTAGGGGAAAACTGACAAACGAAGCACAGCTAGAAGAAAAATGGGAAATATGACAATTATTTTGTTTGATTATTTCACTCACATTCAGAGTTTGCTCTTATGATTAAATACTCAGCTCTCTAGGTCAGACTTTTTTTACATTTTTTTATACTTTTTTTAAAATAATGTAGCCCATTTAAATATTTCTTTAGCCAAGTACCCGATCAGCAGCACAAAACATTCTTGGTAGATAAACTAGTTCCTGTATGAAGAGGCACAATTTAGAGAGAAACATGTTTGTGCTTCACTGAGGACCTTCATACTTCATTCTTGGCGGCAGGGAGGCAACTGCAGTGATCAAACTCTTCTTCAGAGGTTTTATAGCAGCTGACAATTAACAATTGCATTAAATAATGAATGTGTATAATGGGAAGAGAACGGGGGAGCTCACCCACCCTAGAGGGGCACTAATGCTAATATATTTAGAGGAAGCTGTATATACAGTGAAGTTAGGACAGACAGCTGTCTGTCCTAACTTCAATGTAAGAGAAAAAACAAGTGCTGTGGAAAGATCTTTAGTCACTCACTCATGTTCGTTGTGCAGCTGAGTGATGTCAGCACTCTCCTTGATGTGCTGAGAATGGCGGCTTTTCTCCAGCTCCTGTTTATGGGCTCTCCTCATTGCTACAATGGCTGTGGAAAGATATGACAACTTGTATAACTGCTTACCAATGTTGCCATGAGGAACCTCTGTTCATAATCTAATGTATAATCATAATCAAGCTTTTTCTAAAGTAATTATTATATAAGTCTTCTTTTTGCTGATCTCAAAAATCTGGTCACCCTAAAGAAACCTATATGTCACGTTCATTCAACATATGGTTCAACTATGCTATTACAAAAAAATCCCCATCAAAAATACAATAAAATAAAAAGAGTTTGTATTGACTAAATACGCCTACAGTGCTTTTATTTTTGTATGACTTCTTCTTTACCTGCCATAGTGGCAGCCGTCTCTTCCTGCAGCAGCTGATCTTTCTCCTTCAGAAGTGCTGCCACCTCTGTCCGATGCTGCTGCTGTAGATCACCGATCAGCTGCCTGTGCATTTGCTCCATGGCAGAGAAACTTTCATCACAGGATGCCTATATTGAAATTCAGAAAAAGTCTGTATTGATATATTCTGTATATATAAGTAGAGAGAGATTCTGTATTCTTATATAGTAGTTGTGTGTGTGCCAGTTAATTCTTTTTCATGTCATACTTAGCAGTGCTACACTTCAGTACTGTACTATGCTCTTCACTGCTTTCCCTTTCGGAACAGTACCTTTCCTACTGTAATAAATCTTGAACAGATAAAATTAAAGGAATCAATTAGGATATAAGATTTCAAATTAAATTAAAAGTAATGAAAGTAAACTTTTTTACCAAGGTTGATCTGTCAAAAAAAAGCTCCAAACACAGGTACAGTAAGAGACAAATTCTAATGTTTTTTTTTTTACTTTACTGGTAGTGGAAAAAAAAATCTGTGAATTTTTAAAAAATAAGACAAGTATCTGACAAAAAATAAGGTAGCATTACCTCAAGTCTTTCTCTTACGGCATCACCTCCCTCCATTTGGTTCCCGAGCTCATTCTGGTCAGGTAGGGAGGAGATACTTTCAGTGAAAGCAGGTGCCTCGGTGCAGGTCTGTTTCTCTTTTGAAACACAAGACTTGATATAGTAACCATGCAAGTGTTTCATCTCTTCTTCGTGGATTTGCTGCAGTTCCCTTATCTTCTGTTGAAACTTTGCTTCCAGTTTTTTCATCCGTTCCTCATGATAATCCTCAATTTTCCGTATGTCTTCCATGAGTGTCTGGTTCCCAGTCTCTACAGATGTTATCTTTTGCTCAGCACGCTCTAGTTCTTCTCTTAATTCATTATTGTCCTCTTGTAGTTGACACAAGGTGTGATTAAAAGCCTCCTGCTCATCCTTTAATGTGATATCCTGCTCTTTACACAAAGCCTGCAGTTTTTCCTGTAACACCTTACTTTGCTTCAACTCCTGCTCTATATCCAAGTGCAGCCTGTCTGACAAATAAATCAACTTTGCCTGCTCCTGCATCCAGTTTAAGTCAGCTGCAGAAGCATTTTCCCAGTTGCTGTCCACACAACTCTCTACTCCATCGGTATCAGAAATCTCCTGGCAGAGTTTGCGTAAGCATTTTGCCCTTCTTTGAAGCCGGGATAATAGTCTCTCTAACCACTCCGGTTCTTTCTCTGCTTCTACCTCTTTGGTATCAGATTCATCCTTTTCAGCTGGTTTTGCAGCTCCTTCTGAACTTCTGCCGTCTACCAGCACTTCCTCCTCATAAGGAGCCAACTCGGGGGGATTGATATCTGCCAGATCTTTCCTTTGAGCCTCCATTTCATTATTTACTTGAGTCACGCTTTCATATTGCTGCTGAAATTTTAAGGCAGCATAAATGAGCTCCGCTTCAGCACAGACACTACCGATGGCCCTTTCATTGTTGTCACATTCTGCTCTTCCAGTCCTTTTTAAGGCTATTCTTTGGGAGATTATGCTTTTGTACCTGTGTGCCACATCCCCCTCATCCCCTCTTGGTACTAGTTGTCTAATACCATGCTGACTCTGAAGGACTGACATCATTTTTTCAACTACAAATAGTTCCCTCATTAAACACCTCCCAACACTTCCCAAGTCATCCTCTGAGAGTAATGTATTAGTGGGTTTACTATTAGCACTACCGTGGCTCTCAGCTCCAGCTAATGTCTCATCATTGAGGATCCTGTCCTCTCCTTTGCTGGCATTATGTGATTCATGCTGTTGTCTCTCTGCATCTTTCTCTCCTTGCTGCAGGCAGGCGACAACGGTGGCTAGTTGCTTCTCAAGGTCTGTAATATTAATCGGGGTAGATAGAAGCCTCTCTCTGCAGGCTTGAATGATGTTCAGAGAAACCTGAAACCTACCAACTAACATCCTGCAGCGGTTTTCTGTCTCGTGGGCAAAGCGCTGGCTTTGCTTGGCCTGACTGTGAAGCAGCAGACTGAGGTGTTGAGCAGTGGCTCGGCTCCGAGTAAGCTGAGAGCAAAGGTGGGGGTCCTGGCAGCTGATGTGGCTCTGGTGTTCCTCCAGTCTTTGCATGATGTCCCTTAACTTTTCCTCTGTTACATACAGCTTGGTTTCGAGTGCCTGGATCACAGACATAAACTTTTCTGGGTCATCTCCAGAAGTGGCCATGCTCTGACATGATGAGTCCATCGAGCGAGAATGGCTTCTTGAAGTTTCATAAGCATTTGAGCTGTCTGTTGCCTTTAGCCTGCTGTCATTTTCAGTGAGAGGATCAGTGGTCTGTTGTTGTCTCTCATTTTGCTGAGCAGGCTCTGAGGATTCATCCTTCAGCTTAGCTGAAGCACAGGTGCAAGTTTTCAACACTTCATTTAGCTTCACTTCTGTCTCCTCCAGGCTATTACCTAAGACTTCCATCTTCAGCAAAACCTCACTCAGCTCTTGCTCCTTCCTGTCCAGGAGTCTCTCGTAGCCTTCTCGCATGTCCTGTGTTTCAGTCTCCTTTTCCTGCACCTTCCCTAGGACCAGCTGCAGTTCCTCACAGACTCTCTCATATGAGTGCTCAAGATTGTAGTAGTGTGTCTCATCTGTTTTCAAGCGGCTCTGCAGCCTGCTCACCTCCCCATCTGCCTCAGATAACTGGTTCTGCAGCTCTTGACAGCGACGGTTGAGCTGCTCTCTTTCCTCTTTAAGTCTCTGCACAGCAGATACTGTACACACTAGCTCCTCCTGAAGCTGTTGTTGAGCCTTCTCAATTTCTCTGGTCCAGGTCTGAGTCTTACTCAGGCACCCCACTTGCTCTTCAGCCCTGTCCAGTCTCTCCTGGAGGTCTTGCGAGTGTTGCTCTGCCTGTGCCAGGCTAGCAGCCAAACTCTTCCGTTCTCTCTCCTGACTTGCTTGAAGGAGCATGAGGTGCTTCTGTAGGCGAGCCTCCTTTTGAGCCTGTGCCTCTTCATTAGCACGAAGTTGAGTTGTCACCTCTTGGAGATTTTTATGCAAGCGATCAGCCTCTTGCTGGAGACTGTGGAAATTCTGCAACTCCTGCTGCAGCTGTGTTGAGCGTGACTCAGCCTCCCTCCTCTTCTCCTCACTGACACTCAGCTGGGACTTCAAGGAGGCCACACAACGCTCCCACTCCACTTGCAGCTCATGAAACCGCAGGCGGTCTTGCTCTAGATGGGCTTGTGCAAGTGCTGTGGCATCACCTGTGACCAGTAACTGTGCTTGTTGAGCTAAGAGATCGACTCGTCGCCGTAGTTCAGCCTCTCTGGCTTCCTCCTGAATCCTCTTTTGAGCCTCCAGCTCAAGGCGAAGCTCATGGTTCATCTTCTGCAGTCGCTGTAAAGCCAACGCTCGTTCCGAAGACGAGCTGGGGTTTAAAAGAAGATTGTTCTACAGGACAACAGTGAGCTTAAATTAGGACATGCTGATATACACCTCTCCAAGTCTATTTACAGTACACAATATGGCAGCAGGCATAAATGAATCACCTTCAAACTAACTAATGCTACTAAAACACAGTGCCTATTTATATGTTTGAGTTGTCTTCTGTGTTATACCTGTGGATAAACCCTTACCCTTTGATGAATCTCTCTCTCTTGCTGTAGCTCATCCTGCAGAGCCCTGTTTAACTGCTGGAGACGAGACAATTCCTTCTGTGTTTGTTCCAGCTGTAGAGAAAACAAGTATTTGTGCTTTTTTGTTTTTAAGTGATAGAGACAGCTGAAGGTAGGAAAAGGAGAGAAAAGAGAGTGGATGACATGCAGCAAAGGGCCACAGGTTGGAATCAATGCTGGGCTGGTCCAGGTGAGCTACTGGGGCACACGCTCTACCAGGTGAGCTACTGGGGCAGCCCATATTTGTGCACTTCTGATATATTCCTTACAATATTGAGTTGCCTGTTATTTCTCACCTCTTTGAGAAGTTGGCCAGTTTGCTGCTCACAGGGAAGCCTTTCCTTCACTTTTGTGCACTCACAGCTGAGGTTTATTGATAGTTGTTGCTCCTCACTCTGGGCTGTGGTTTTAACTTGCTGCTCAGTTTCACTCTGCATGTTTCCATCAAAACACTCATTTGAGCGGATTGTTGTGGAAGTAGAGCGGTCACCTCCAGCTCCTTCAACGCATGGCGACACATCTGTCTCACCTGGTGCACAAAAGTTATAAAAAGAAATTAACTGTATGTTGCACAATGGAGCAAATTTAAGCTATTTTTAAAAAATATGTGATTTTCTTATCTGTCACAGTTTTTTTAAAATGACTCACCAAGTGTACATCGATGATAGGAAGCACCTTCTTCGTCCTCTTCCACCTGCTGGGGAGGATTGATGGGGGAAAGAGCAGGACTCTGCTCTCTCTCTGGCTGCAGTTTAAGTTTTTGTTCTTCCTGTTGTCGATGTGTTTCCTCTGCACCCTCACTGGTTCTGTCCTCTTTAGAAAAGCTGTCTTGGTGTTCATCTTTCTCCTGAACCTCAGCTGATTGTGAGTCTGGTTGCTGTGATTTCTGGTCAGTCATCTGCTCTGGGAGGAAGCTTTGACAGATACAAAAGAAACTTCTTTAGACTATACACAATTTATTTTGTATGTTTTGTATACATAAAATAGCTGGTAAGTTAGGATACTTAAAGAAATAAGTCCTAAAGGCAGATACAATGAGATCTGGAACAGTGGAATATATTTGTATCTTACTTTATCTTTAACACTAATCATGCAGCACTTTTAGAAATATAATAAAACAACTTTATTTACCTTGTGACGTCAGGTGTAGGACTGGGCCTCACATTCTTTAACACAGCTTGGACCCAGTTACGCCTCATCCCAGAAGTCATAGCACAGAGTGTGTATACTCCGTCTCTTGTCTGTGGAGAGAGAGACATTATTCATTACACACCTTTAAGTGAAAGGCAGTGGATGTGTTGGATTTGATTTACCCACAATGCATAGCTTGACTCCCACAATGCATGTCTTGACTCCTGCTACCCACTGCTCTTTAGTCAAGCATCCAAATTAAGATTTTTTTAAATATTGAATATATTTCATGGTTAGTGATGTGTGATGTAACTTAGTTTTTGCAAGTGCAGTATAGTATACTCTGAAGAAGAATTAGATGTGTATATAGTGGTGAGTAATGCATTGTTACTAGTATATACAATACGAAAACAATACACCAGTAAGAAAACAGGAATATTGACAGTTTTGTCTTAGTTTCGCAATGGTGCCCAGAACCAGACAAATAAA
>NW_023339696.1:5283362-5290347 GCF_004916995.1 Morone saxatilis
ACTAAAGTAAATGCCATATAGAGAATTGCAGATAAGCATATTACAGACAGCAGAAAAGAGCAATAATAGACCCAAACCTCCATGAAACAGTATGTTACAGTAAGTAAGCATATTTCCCTTCAGAGTGAAATCCAGCTATGATTGCAGTGATGCAGATAAATAAATATTTTACAAAATAAAGGGGGAAACACAGGGGTGTTGTGGGGTTTACAAAGAATACACAAAGGACATCACTCCTTCATCACAGAGGAGCCACAGAAAAAGCCACATGACTGGGAACAGATTCTTTACTTCCACACTAAAACTGTAGAGGGAGACATTTCTGGTAGAAAAGCCAAAATGAGCACAGTTGCAGATTAGAAGCTGGTGTATTCTTTTCCAGCACCAACCAGCAACTTCAACCAAAGATCCACGATACCAGTTGGTTAGACACTGCCACATACAATTTGACCTTCCTGCCTGTGTTACAGCTGAATAACTTTATTTTACTGCTCTAAACATTTATTGAGACATTAACGTGTGGGTAAAAAGAAAACATGAGAATTAAAATCTACATAACTGATTTAAAAATATAAAAACTTTTGCTGTCATCCTACCTAATTAAGAATATGTGTTCAGTTCATGCCTTGTCACACTTGCCACATATTACAGAGCACATGTGATGACATATATGTTATCAGACTGTATGCATTACTAATTTATTTGACTGTAAATTTGAGCAACTATTGAACTCACATGAATTTGAAAACCACAGTTCTTCTGAGTTGGGTAGTCTGTGATGTCAAAACATGTGGACAAGTTTATCTCACCATCCACATCAGCTGCCTGAAATTAACAATCAGGGAACAAAGCAGCTTAGGGGCAAATATCTATAACATAAACCTCCATTCAGACATTCACTTATAGTTAATAAGTAGAGTTACATGTCTGAGTGCCTGATTTTTACCTATGCACATGAGTTTCTTTATCTTTTATTTTTTAATTTAACAAAGCAGATTATAGCATTAGCATTATACCTCCTCAGCTATTGAATCTTTGTAGGACCTCAGGATTTGGTCAGTCAGGACAAACCAGTGTTGCTGCCACTATATAAGAGAGACACATTCACAGTCAGAGCAGAACAAGATTATTAGCTTGTAATCATGCCACTGTTCTTATCAAATATAAATATATACTACTGCTATATAAAAGTGACAGTGAATCTTCAAAGTCACCTGTCCAGATGCATTCTGCCGCATCATCCATCCTTTCTTAAAGTTGAGTAGGTCAGGCTGAAGAAGAAGCAAAGCATCTTATGTGCTACGCAATAATTTTCTCAATCAATGTTTTTTATGTATGTTAACAACCAAAGTAAGCACGCTGAAACATGCTGGGACAATGTGTCAGGATCAGACTAATAATAGCAGAGGTCTTAATATCTCTGCGCTCAAGGGATTTCAGCCCACTGTAACGAGGGAGGGACGAGCGTTTCAACTCCTGGCACAGAAAAGGGGGTATAACAACAATTGAGGTTGTTTTTTGTCTTTTTAACTTGGTTTACAAATCATCTTCTCTGGAGGATTTAACAATAAACACAATTAATACGGAGCAGCAGTTAGTATTGTTCTTGTATGTAGCTTCAAAAGTATTGGATTCCTTATTCACTTCAGAATAAGTTTAACTGAGCACTTAATATATCAATGATAGGCCATTTTTTCTATAAAATACTTTTTGATCCATGTTTTCTTGATGGTATATTTCTCAAAATAAGGTCTTAAATAAAGTAATGTAGAAAATAAAATAATGAATTGAATGTAAAACATTTCCAACATTTAACAAAGAATATAGAGTCGTCAGCATATACTGAAACTGTCTCCATGTCTTTTGAAACCTTACCTTAAAATGAGATTAATTTGGAAACAAATTTTTAATGACAAGATAAACACAAACAAATACCACTAAAGTTTGAATCTCTTATACAAGGACTCTGATTATGATATTGCTATTATAAAATTATTTTTACTTAATGCAACTGTCTTAGCATGATTGTGACATTTCAGGCATTTTATAGCTTGATTTTTAAGTCACAACTATAATTACCTGTTTGTTATTCAGATTTTCTAAAATATTAAGTCTATAATTACCTGTTTGTTATTCAGATTTTCTAAATATATATAAATATATTTCTAAAATATTTCTAAAACATTTCTAAAATAGTTCTAAAATAGAACAAATAAAACAGATTGACAAGGAAAGGAAAGGGTAAGAAACACTGCAAACACACAAACCAACAAAGCCACATCCTAAAAAAGGCATAAATCCTTGTATGGCTCCAGTGAATAGGAACTTCATCATTCAAAAAGGGGATGTATCATTTGATGTTGAATAATAGCTCCATGAGACAGTGTCTTACAATTCTTATGTTTGTTAGGTAGAACACAAGGGCCCAAGATGTGGCATGTTTTCAGTGGCCAGCAAGAAACTACTACACTTATATACTTTCTTACTGTCTAGACCAGCGGCTCCCAACTTCCTTTAGGGACCCCTTTTCTATCATTTAGTAAACTGATGACCCCTGCTGTAGGGACAGATTTTATGATATTTCATATTATATTCAAAACAACAAAACAATTAACCCAAACAGTGAACTCTGTTCAATAAAATTAGTACTATTGGATAAATCTTCACACATACTTACCGCTTCTTTCTCTCTTTGACAAATTCCAGTGTTTTCTTGTCCCTGACACTTGATCATTGCTTTATTAGACAATTTACTTTTCTTTACAGACATGAGGCAGATGCTGAGATATAGGCCTACTGTGTATATTTTTTACATTTCAAGAAGACCTTGCGACCCCCCCATGAAGCTTTGGCGAACCCTACTGGGGGTCCCAACCCACACGTTGGGAATCCCTGGTCTAGACCAGTAACTGAATCACTTGAAACCAAGGTACAAGCTGAGACAGTGCTGTGATTGCCTCTGAAACCAAACTAATGTGGTTTTAGTTCTACCAGGTGAATGCCTTCATTTGGCTTTTAACTCAACTATATTTCTGATAAGAACAAGGAGATTCAATTATTACAATCACTGCTGTTTGCACCTTTATATGGAGGGGCTACATGCGTTAGTACCAATCGACTATGCAGGAAACTGTAGAACAGTTATTAATGTATGTAATATGCTGATCAGTACACACAGACAAAGGCAGAAAGCCAGCTTGACATTTCTAGCCCGCAGAGCCTTAAATCCAGCAACAGCGGTTACTCATAATAAATTATACGCAAGTAAAACTAAAAGTACCTGTTTCTTTACTTTGTTGGAGTCATGATGACATTCAGCAGTGGAAACCAAATAGGAGGGAGACTCTGGTGGCTCAGAAGAGCTGCTGGTTTTCATTTTCTCAGTATTATCAACATGACACTGGTCTTTGTTATCCCTTTAATGATTAAAACATAAATGAAACAGATTGTTATGGTTAGTACTGACTGCCGATCACTAACATTCATTAATTCCTTGTATGTGAAAACCTACTTAGCAATAAACCTGTTTCTGATTCACTTGGTATTTCACAAAGAAACCATAAAACAAATCCAGGAGCCCTCATAAAAATTCTTAAGAACAAACCTGATCTGCTCCTTAGACGAGGACAGCTGGACAGAATTCAGAGCTTTCTTTTTTGTAGTTTGTCCTTTTTTTTCTTGTGAACTTGGAACTGCATCTGGATCTGTTTCAGAGACAACAGTAAAGAAATAATAGCTGTATATATATACACTGCATAAGACAATTTACTTTCTTACAAAATAGAGCTTCTTTGTCAAAGTGCAACTTAAGAAAAAACTAGTAGATAGCATAAGTAAAATCAGACACACATTTAGATTTTTCGAAATATAATATATAATAATAATATAGCTTAATTTGTCTACATATTCTGTAAATATACTTGAGCACTACACATAACACACAAATTAAACAATGAAATTACCGTCTCCAGTGGATTTCTGGTCAAGTCTGTTCAGAGAGCGGCTGCTTCTCATGAAGGGAGCAGCAGTGAGAGAGGAGGTGTGGAGGGACGAAAAGCTCCGGCTGCTGCAGAGGCGGATAGCTGGTCCGGCTGGGCGAGACCCTTGTCTAGTACCCTGGTGGCCAACGCAGCCTTGGTGGCTGATGCTGTCTCTTTTCAAAGAGCCACCAGCCTTACTATCACTTGCAGTCGAGTCACTACCTCTGCTGCTGAGGCTGTGGCTCCTTCCAAAAGCAACACTGGTTCTAGATTTACTTCTGCCAGCATGTTTACCTCCACTAGATACAGGTACAGTCGATGCTGTTAAGTCCTTTGAGAGAGAAAAAAGAAGAGCAAGAGCAGATGTTTAACGGGGATTGTGTAAGAAAATAAGTCACAAAAGAACAGTTCTGTGTGTTTTTAGTTTTGAGAATGATGATATTTAAATGTCAAAACATCACACGTCCTGCTCACCCCCACATACAATCTAATCACTACTGAAGAGAACCTTTTAATCCTCACAAGAGCTCTTAATTTGCTTAAGTACCATTTGACTGACACTGTGACCATGAACAAACGCACACACACACACACATTACATTTAATCACACTTGAGCATTGGAAAGCCATCAGACCTAAGCAGTCTATTCCAGTCTGTGGAGATGCAACCTCACCAACTGCAGAGGCAATCAATCTGAGGCCGGACCACAAGACAGAGAAATCAATTAGAGGAGGCTCGAAGAGTCCTGACTTAGCGGCTTGTGCAGGTTGTAACTGCGCTGACTTGAACTTCGGCCATTAATGGCAAAATAAATCAAACCAAATACATGCGTTCCTAGCAAAAACCTGCAGACCCTCTGGGGAAATTGTGTCCATGTTAAATGAACAACACAGAACATTAATATAGTCCAATAATTTAATTTACACAGTTGGCATTAACTGTGCTGCTGGAAGAAGAGGAGTTATTATAAAGTAAGTACTTCAACCCTCACAAAACCAGGTTAGCAATTTGCCTCAACACAAATTAAAACGTGAAATCCATTATTTTAAATGACACAAAAGACTGGCTGAGCAGATGTGTTACATTCAGCACACTTTTGCCTACAAAATGTAAATGTCCTCTGTTAATCTGAGTTAATTTGTTGTGGTAATGTGTTAACTTTAAATTGTTGAATTGTAACAATACTGTTGTACTCGCAAAAATCATAAATTGGAGCATTTAACCATGGTCTTTATTGTCCCTTCAATTTTAAGCTATCAGGATTAAATATGCTCAGTGTTTTTAGGTATACAGAGCGATATTACATTTATTCTAGAAGAATGAATACAGTGAAAATGTAAAAGGCATATTTTAAAAGTCACATGTTGCCTTTCTATCATGACACTATATTTCTCCTTTCAACAATTCTTTCAAATCAGTGTAATAAAACACTCATCTGTGTCTCTGAGAGGCTTCTTTCAGACAAAATTGAATGCTTAAAAGCATCACAAAATCACAAAACAAAGTAACTGTGGCACTTACCTTTCCTCCTGTCTTCTGTGTAGGTTTGTTTATCTTAGAGTTTATCAGGGTCTGAGGCCACGTGCTGTACGTAAGAATAAAACAATTATTTGGGGTTGACAATATTTCTTTTTAAGGATGAAAGCTTACATGTGCTGATAATTTTAGTGTCATAAAATGCAAACAAAATGTTTACTTGTAAAGCAGCAACTGAACAACTTGAGGATGTAACCCAAGTTGATAAAAATAGTATGTAGCTGGAAAACACGTCTGTGATATGGTTTATAGGGATAATCTGTGCAGTTATTTTTCTCATGGACACACAACCTTTCTTCTGTAGGCCTAACAGACCCTGTAGCTGCTATAATGACACAATTAAGTGCAGTTCAAGATAGCCGACATTATTACTTTACAAAGGACAAGCATTCATCTTAAAGTTCTACAGTGTGACAATGCAACAAGCCCTTTCCCGTATTAGCCTCTAAAAAGTACTGGTGGTCAAATAACTGCTGCAACGAATGGTCTGCTTAGCTGCTTATGTGACACTGTGATTACTTCAGAGGAGATGGAGGAGCATTTTACACGTAGTAAATTAGCGCCTAGCGTTAGCAGGACTGTGCCAGGAAACATTACATGGTTTGGCAGCAGTGTGGGTGTAATGTAGAGGCTATAGAGCAAGGATTAAAAAATGTTTTAATCTATAACACATCCATCTCTCTCACATCAAGAAAGTGAGAATTCATTGCCAGGAAACTGATCACATGTAGACACAGAAGGTACCACGTAAATAGTAAATACACAAATGAATATGCTCACTGTTCCTTCTCATTATGATGTTAATCCCGTACTTTAATTAAGATGTTGATCACAGCAATGTCTGAATCTGTTTACATTTATATTTAGACTAATCCATCTAATTTCAGACCAAACATAGCATAAAAGGAAACAACAGATAATGCTCACTTACCTTTGCTTCTTGGACATGATTTTCAGCAGCACAATGAAAAAAACACTGAATGAAACTATCGCGATAAGAACTTCTGGCTGATATTGTTTTCCATCTGCGCTCCTTCTTACTCTGGCAAAAACTAGAGAGAACTAATCACAAATAGGTCTATACAACACACACACACACACACACACACACAATCCTATACACAGTTGACAAACTCCATTAGAGTTTTGCAGGATTAGGCCAACATCTTAACAGGATTACCACTCTGTAATTTTAGTGATCTTGACGCACGTCTTTGGAGTTTAGATCAAGACACAGTATTTAATTTGCTTGAGCACAATCCACAACAGTAGTGGAGAGAAACACATTAAGTTTCTCTAGTCCAACTGATAAAAGGTATGACTGCTGACTGTGCATTTGTTCTGCTGAGGACAACCACACCGCGCTCACTGTAGATCTGTGACCAGAACTCAACTACCAAAAACTATTTGAGATATGTGGTGGAAATTTGACCGAATAAAAGAAAACCAACAAAGAGAAATTTGTCTT
>NW_023339696.1:5290447-5290761 GCF_004916995.1 Morone saxatilis
TAGCTAACTTTGTCTGTCTGCCATATGGTGCTGAGCAGGTGGTGCACAGTGGTTCTTTTTTCACTGAAAACATACCTGCTGTGGACACTATACAAAGAGAGTGGTAAGAGTGAACAAAACAATAAAAAACAAACAGCAGCTTGGTCTTTCTGGTGGCCAGAAAACCGAAACAGCGTGCTAAAATAAGCTAAAAAGCTCAACAGCGCTGAATTTGTCACTACAAGTGATCCTTTCCACCCATTTGATATTGTGCCCTTTGATCTTGTTATTAAAAAAAGATTATAGCAGCTTTAAGTGTCCCTTCTGGTTCGGTT
>NW_023339696.1:5290786-5291101 GCF_004916995.1 Morone saxatilis
AAAAGATGTATAGCTTCAATCCAAAATTATCAGTATTACCTTTCCAAAGCTCAGCCAGTCTAATCTGAGAACCTAGAAGGTGTTTCTTTCTTTCCCATTTTTACATTTTGATAATGGACTAAGCTTGTTAAGCTTATCTCAGTCATTGTGCATCTCTCACAACTCTGGCACTGTCTTACCCGTCGACTGTTGTAACTATTAACACTACTGCTGCTGCCCTTGCATCATTGAATCTCATCAAGAGGGAGTGCAGACAAGAGAGAGGCGGGGGCCTTAGAAAAATTGTTGCCAGGGAAACACAGCCTCTTATTCCTA
>NW_023339696.1:5291152-5300294 GCF_004916995.1 Morone saxatilis
GATGGATGGATGGATGGATGGGTAGACTATACTCTCCTTAATTCCAGAGTGTGTGGGACACCAAAGCATTGCCTTTCCTACTTCTGGGGGTTGTAAACTACACCATCCACTTCTGGAATTACATATCCTCTACCTCAGGACTTTTATGTTGACTGCGTGTTCCCTTCAAGTAAATTGCCTAATGCTTATTGATCTCTCCACGCAGTGAACGAGCAAAGGTCAAGTATTGCACAGTATGCTAAGGTCAAGAGAGGTGACCACTTGAACTAAGACTGAGGTTAATACTTCTGGACAGTGTTATGCTAAACTACATCTTTTGAATGAGATTGCTTTTTCTACCTGAGCCCGACTTTGCTTGGTAGTCTTCAACCCTGTGACCTTTAAAACTGAAGTCAACACTAAAAGGCCTTCAGAAACTCACGTTGTGTACATTTTCTCATGTTTGGAACCACAGAGAAGTAGTTTTAGGTACGGTGCTATGAAAAAACAGCTCTATGCAGCTGTTGTCGTGACTATTAATGGATTTATCAGATGAAATTGAGAGCAGGCACATAATTTTACTCCAGCTTGAGTGCCCTGACTGCACAATGTGATGGATTACTATTTTCAATTTTGCTAAATAGATGACTGCTATAGTTTGCTGTTTAAGCTCCATGCCACCTGGTTGCACTTTCAGTGCTGCCTAATCTGATCCATACACAAACATCAATTTCCATCTCTGTACTTGCAGCAAGCAACTGCCAGTTAGTCTCAGTCTATTGAGATTCTACAGATTCTACTGCGTTTTGATATATTATAATACAGTCTAATCAAAACAGGATGCTTAGTGAGGAAGTGTCATCCTCATAAATATGCTGGTTTAATAGTCTAAATAGTAACACAAGGAAACACCAAAATAAAGTTTCTCAATAAGAGAGTGCTTGAGAGTGACTTAGGAGTTAAGACTGCAACATCCTGGCCCCAAAAATAATCACCACACAGTCTAAAGCACTTCTTGTCTCTGTTGCAATGTGAACAAAATCCCATACTAATGTCAGGTGGTAACAACTAAAGCATTTCTATGACAATTAGCAACTCAGTGTGCTGAGGGATATGTGGTCGAAAGTTTCAGAAACTATGACTTGGATTATGTGCTGAGAATTTTCTTTGGTCAGTCGTCTTCTTTAAGTCAGTGGATATCTACTGAAGGGATGAAGAAAAGATCTTCCCTCATTTGGTGTCTTGATGATGACTTCCTGTAATGTGTCATCAGTCTGTGTAAGTACGGTGTTTAAAGCACCAGTGTGTAGGATTTTGTGGCATCTAGTGAAGTTGCAGATTGCAACCAACTGAATACCCCTCACCTCCCAATCCTGTAGGAGAGGCCCTATCTAGGCTAGTGTTTGGATTGTTCATTCTAGGCTACTGTAGAAAGATGGGGGTTCAACGTGGCAGCCTTCTGTAAAAAAAACTAAAAAAACTACCTATGAATATTGTATTGCATTTCTACCAATAGATCCTTCTAAATGTTACACACTGGACCTTTGAGTATTTAAAGTCAAAACAAATCAATCAGATTCCAGGAAGACTTCACTTTGATATTGGCACTGCCACTTAAGGAGCCCCATCATGAATCAGTGTCATGCTAATCAAATATTAGACTACTCTGCAGTCTCCAGAGAGCAGACACTGAGAGAGAGGTCTAGCCAACTGTAGGGCAGTCTTTAAATATAGTTGCTTTTTCAGCGACTTTAGAGCTGATGAGTATTTCAGAAAGAGGTGGTGAGAGAGTCAGAGGGTCTGGGGTGGGGGGGGGATCATAGAGTCATTGTATGCAGACATTTGTCGGTTTTGTTGAGAGTCTGTGGTACTTAGTTCATGTTAGTTCTGCTCACTGAACAGGTCTTTCTTTAAAAAAAAAACCCCACTGGTGATTATTTACGCTCTTTCTCTTTCCCTTTCACTCTTCCTCAAACTTTCGCCCACTCTCTCGACACACCCCTCTCTCCACCCCAGTTCACTTCAAGCCCCTCTTTTTCATTCACTCATCTTCTGAGGACCTTCTTTGACACTGTTGTGGCATCAGCCATTTTCTTTGGAGTGGTCTGCTAGAGCAGCAGCATCACAGCAGCCGACAAAGAGACTCGACAAACTGATCAAGAAGGCCAGCTCTGTCCTGGGTTGCCCCCTCGACTCAGTGCAGGTGGTGGGAGAGAGGAGGATGATAGCAAAGCTTATAGTTATTTTTTTATATCCTTTTATATCCCTGTACATATGCACATTACTCTGCACTTTACTGCTTTTTGTACATCTGGTTAGATATTTGACTGCATTTCGTTGTCTTAGTACTAGTACTTTGTGCAATCACAATAAAGTTGAATCTAATCTAAATTAATACTAAAATCCCCAGTGGATATACTCCAGGAGCTCTGATGTATTCATCATGTATCAATTCATGTTCAACCAAAATAACTATTTCTCTCGCCAGGTCTGAACCGATAAACCTCACCTTTGTACAATTTAACTAAGCACGTCGGGGAATAATGAAGTGAAACTTTTCCCACAGTCCTTGAATGCAGCATGTGAAACATTTGCTGTTTCTTTTAAAGTTTGGTGCTTTCAAGCCACTTTGTCCTTAAACAGTGATAATAGCTTTCTGAACTCTTGTATATTATACCTGTGTGTAACTTATATTACAATAATGCCCCCCCCGCTCTGACAACCCCGGCGCTGATTGGCTGGATGTCACCTGACCTCACAGCTGATTTCGTTGGATGAAGTGTTTTGCTTTGACCGTTCATCATCTTCATGTTCATGTAGCCATTTCTGGTTAGCCTCGCTGTAGAGTAGCATAGCCACCGTCGTCCACCGTAGCGAGCCACCATGGCCCAGGCAGCACAGGCAGCACAGGCTCATGCTTTCGACCCAAACACCTCTCAGATCCAAGTGGAGCACGATAAAAAGCGTCGGCAGTTTGTTATAAGACTAAATGGTAAGTTCAACATGGCAGCATTAGCGTGCTAGCTGGCTAATGTTAGCTCAGATGTTGGTGTAGCCTTTTCCTCGCTGCCAGCATCGTCGTCGTGTCCTCTTTGATAACTCCAGCTGCCATTCCGGACCCAGAGGTGTTATTCATCTCACACAGTGGGAATGTCACGGCTGTATTCAGGCGGTGTTTCGTGTCATGAGCTGAACAGACTTAAGTGCTTTGACTTCCTCGGCTTGTTGTTGTGGCACGACGACAACATTTTCATCGTTTCTTTCCTGGAAGCCAAATATGAAACCTTGAACAGCATTCACTCACAAAGACATCCATTATTCTTCTGTGTGAAGCTGCCTTTGATCAGTCAGACCCATATTTGGGCTGTGGCTCTTCTGTTTGTTTAAACTGTCTCAGCCTTTGTTTTTGGCCTGTGAACCTTTTGGTTTATGAAACTAAAATACAGGTGTTTGAATGTTTTATGTGAGTTATGTAGATGATCTCGATCATTACAGCCCAGTGAGCAGTGAGACGTGTTTACAGCAAAAAAACTGGAAGCCATTGTTCCCCGAATGAAGATCTTTATCAAACTCTGTCTCTCTCCACTTAAAGCTACATTATCCTTTCTCATTTGCCCAGCACTTGTCTATACATGGCCAGCTGACGTCTTATTTTCTTGAAGTTATGGGCTACTGACTGTGCACCACATCACATGGTATCAAACCAGTGACCCTCTTGTTTTGAGGTCAAATTACTCATGCCATGTCATATTGAGCAGCCATGTTGCAATATTGTATTTAGACAGGAAGCTGCTACAAGTGGATCCATAACTTAGGCAGAGGGCTCACACTCAATATTCCAATATTTTATACTTAATAGAGCATAAGATTGTATTACATGTACGAGGAAGCTGGCATGCCACAAGTTTTTGTGTCTCGTGGTTGATTCACACTGAGCACTTTTTATTAACATGCTATATTAGCTTTGCCCTTAAACATTGACAATCGTATGCAAGTATTATGAGTAACCCTTAGCAAGGTGGTGTCAGGTTGGCGTTTGTACGCTGTAGGAGAGGGTTGGGTGCACACACACCTAACTGAGAGCTTCCACTTCTGTCTGCCCTCAGGATCTCATGATCGTGCGGTTCTTCTGTACGAATACGTTGGGAAGAAGACGGTGGACTTGCAACACACTGAAGTTCCAGATGCTTACAGAGGGAGAGGAATAGCCAAGCACCTGGCCAAGGTAAAAGGGTTTTGTTCATCAGAGTTTCTCTTTCTGTTTATGTCTTAAAGGCCCAAACATATAAATCTTAAGTATGTCTTAATGGTGTTTATATTTACAGATTCTACCTTTTTTCAAATTTCTGACATAACAAACCTTTTAAAGGATAGAAACTGTTTATTTAGATATATCTGGGATACTCAAGCACAGCTCACACGGTTGCATTTCTCACATTCCTAATGATACAACACACACATAAAAATAAATGACCACAATGTCCGTATGAAATGCCTGTCAGAACAATTTAAATGTGATTTTGTGCTTCTGTGATGGCAGGCAGCGATGGATTTTGTGGTGGAAGAGGATCTGAAAGCCCACTTGACCTGCTGGTACATTCAGAAATATGTCAAAGAGAATCCTCAGCCTCAGTACTTTGAACATATTTATCAATGACCCTACATGGCGCTCTGACAGAAAAGAAGGAGAAAGAGACTCCTAGGTGATAAATACTGTTTGGCAGCATGCTTTGGAGTTATAGAATGACAATACAACAAAGGACCTTCCAGGCATTGTTAAACATGACATTGAGCGACTCTGGAGATGAATGATCTCACGGGGAAAGACGTCCGTGAGCTGAACGCTGGGTCGACGGGTCAGTTCACTTTCAGTCACCAGAAACAGGAAGTGAATCAGCTGGTCACGACTTGTAAAACCATGAGCGAATCAACTAACCAAAGCTGAAGCCCTGTTACCTCAGACAGAAACCTTCAGGACGTATACCAGTCGCTGGCTGGGAGCAAGGGTTAGGCATGTAATGAGAACAGATGTGAGTCAAAATCGTATGTTGCAAATTTTCTGTCCTCCTGTGGACTCACTGGTCGTGAGCAGCGCTACAAGATGACCAACCCAGGTGTCTTTCTCTGCAATAGTTTGGAGTGGAGCAATGATGACTTCACCGTTGCTCCAACTGTGATGACTTTTATATTTTGACTCACTTTTGATATTCTATGCTTTGTTTTTGTCTTTTTCTTTTAATTCTTTTATTTTAGGTGTCGGCATACATTTGGTGGGTAAAGGGTCATTTTAAAAAAATATAATCTATATTTTGCAGACATTCATTTTACCAAACTCTCAATTTGTGCTCCAGCGTTACTGTATCCACTTCCCTTTCTTCCAGCAGCTGTCCATTATCGGAGTCATAATCGATTAATAAAAGATGCAGGGACTTGTAAACCAAAGAACACAAACTGAGGATGTCGAACTCTGGAGCTGCAATCCTGCCTCAAGACAAAACTCATTATTTTCCTTACTGTACATGTTAAATGTTATCAACACACGTGATAAATTGGGTCTGGAGCTTGTCACTGTGGTACAACGCCTCAGTGTGGCTATGGATAAATATCTTTAGCTCAAACCAGCATTTTAAACACAGCACTGCTACATTCAGGGCAATTACAATCCACAGTGTCCACTATCCTTTTGTACTGTCATTCAGGGAAATGACGCTGGTTGGTCGAAGCTCAAAAGTCATTTGATCTGTTTTGTTTTTGTTTTTTGTTTTTCTTTCTTACCCACAAGGTTTCTTTTGCCAGCTCGTGTCAAAATGATAAAGGTCATCATAGAAGAAAACTTGACAACTGAAATAAAAAGTATGACTGGTTTCTCTTTTTGGCTCTTCAGGAGCTTTTTGCTGTTGACAATCTTAAGTGTTGAGGAGAAAAACACTTCAGGTTACTCAACACACTCTGGCAGGACAGACCAGATCCAATGCAAGGCAGACTCTATCTGCTCTAATCACTTAGAGGTAAATGCAGGAAACCACTTTCCCTTTATAAAATGTTCCTTTAGGTGACACTCACCTATTCATAGGCCAAGGTATTCAAGGTGTTATTTCATTTTTTGTGTTTATATTTGTGTGTTTTATTGAAAGGAAGCATTGAGCAGGTGGCTCTACTAAATGCGTCAAAATGTACCAATCCTTGTTATAATGTTTTGTGCTTGAGACATTTTTGTTTTTCCATTGTTGTCTATAAATAAATAAATAAATAAATCAAGTACTCATCACATTATTAATTTCAATGTCTGTATTTATGTAGCAGGAAGATGTCCAAACAGCCAACTTTAAAGAGAAGATTTATTACTTTGCAATACATTTTTAGACACTGTGCATTCATCAGTATTGTATTAAGATATAATTTAACAAGAATATGTTTCAGTGAGGGCTCTGGTGTTTGTTTCTATGTTTAAGTTGTTTGGAAAATATCTTGATTTTCCCCCTTAAAACACTTTTACTTTGTGAGATGAACACATTAAAGCAAGGTGGAATAATTACCACATGTAGGGCTACAGTAAGTCAAAGAGTTACTTTAGGACATACAACTGTCTACATACTAACTATATATGTATAGCTTGGTAACTTTAAGTCTATCATCTCTTAATAAACTTGTGTTAACTTCCTGCAACAAACAGCACCAGTTTAAAGTAAATGAATTTCGCTGTGGTGAGTTTTGCCACCATCTGGTGACGGTATCAAGAATGACATTGGTGGACAGTAATTCAAAGCTCTGGGTCAGCAGAACAATGAGCAGTGTTTTGATTTCACTGTAAATTTTGATCCATGGAAACTTAATAGGTTAAAAAAATAACTAGCTGGGGTTCCAAATTAAATTGGGTCTGTGTATTTGTTTTATAAACTAGGTACTGAAGGGTTGAGTGCTCACACACAGTCATTACTTGACCAAACAGGGTCCACCACCAGATAAACAAAACCACAGAGGCTGTGTGTCATATGCTGCAGAGCTGATTACTCCTCAAATGGGGAGATGGAGTGACACCCACAGTCTTCAGGACTTTGATCAACTACAGAAAATCTCAAAAAGACTCTCTATGACCAACCAGAGCCATAGGTAATAAGATATTTAAAAATAATATTCTTGTATTTGACTAGTTTTGAGCCAACAAAAACCTAATTATGGGCACTAATATCATTATAATATAATATCATCTATTTGTTATAAAAACAAGTTATAAAAGTTTTCTACTTTCAATCTGGCATCCGATACCAACGATCAATACATTATAGTTGTCAATACTTTAAAATAATGTATACCCAATACCCATAAAGGGTCCCTCCACCAGAATTTGATGCTGTGACTGGACCACTTCTCTCCATTCTTGATTAATCAACAGCATGGTTGCAGTAGTAGATTAATAATTAAAACATGAATTGATGAATCATTTACCTCCCAACACATAAGCATGTTCTGTCCCTCCAAATAGCCTCCATCAGTTGAAAGGATCCTCGGTCATATGTTAAATATGTGCGAGCAACCATGCTTTAGACATCATTCAAAACTCACAGCTTTAAAGATTGCACCACCGATATAATTGATTGATTGGATTTGTATTAACCCGCCATGCATGCGTCATTTGGGTCCCTGGACAATAAGGCTGGTACAATTGTTGTCACCGGCGCAGTGTTTGGTTTCAGCTGATCTCACATTCCTGAACGTGGCCATTACAGTTGTCACATCCACAGAGACTCATCGGGTTACACACACAGACTGTGTGAGGCTCAGTATGGGTGAGTACCCGGGTATAAAGGCACTAAAACAGATGGATAGGACACTGTGTTACAAACTGTAGACAGCGTGCTGTAACCGATGCAAGCTAGTGGCACTATTACCGTTTTTAAATAAATAAATAAACGGCTGTATTTATTTGATGTTCTACTACAGTAATTATTATGTTTTAACCAAAAATACCTCTGTTCCTTTGTGTTACATTTATTTACAATATACTCTGACCTCTCAAACTTCTGTGTGCTATTATAAAATACGTAACGGCAGGTACTCTGTCTTTATAGCATCATGGGAATAGTAGTCCGCTTTCGAATCCGAGCGATGTGTCGACTGCGTTGACACACTACATTACCCAGAAGGCCCGGTGCTGTCATACGTCAACTGCAATCACGGTTGTATCTCCAACATGGCGTCGCTGGGAAGGAGGCGCGGTGTCCCAGTAAGCAGGGAGAGGTCAGTTACTCCACATCTTGGCCATAAAACCACAATGTTTTAATGTGATACATCGTGTTGTAGATGTCACCACTCGCCACATCCCGAACATGCATATCGGTCGGGATTTAAAGTGTAACTCCAACACGACAAGTCTGAATTTTACCCCATGGTTAGCTACCGTTAGCTGGCTACCGTGTAGGGCTAGCTAACGTTAGCAGGGAAACAAACTAGCAGCTCATGTGATGTTTGGTTATTTCACACCAAACGATTACCGCTGGGGGGAAAGTTTGCGTTTGGCCGTGCGTGGGCGCGAACTGTGGCGGGATATGCCACGACTCCCACGCTGCACAGTTCAGGCTGAGCTGATGGTGTTGTCCGCTGTTTGTCGACCTGCTCTGGAAGTAAAACGCTGCTCAACTTAGCTGACCAGTCCTCCAACTTTCTGCCATGCGAGCGAGTTAGCTCACCGACGCCCGGGTACACTGTGTCCTACAGACGGGCATCTTTAACATCAGCTGTGTGTTCGTGTCCGATACCTAATTATTTACCCCCTTTTAGCTCTAATGCCCCGCTGTCTTTGAACCCGAAAGAGTGTGTGTGTGTGTGTGGTCGTTAGGGTTTGCTTGTCAACATGTACCAGAAGGCCTCGGAGTGTTGACACTGATCCACACATATGTGTTTGTCACGTTTAAAGATAACTTACAATCACTCGGAAACATATCCGTTCAGAGTTACACCACCGCTGTGTCAACTAGTCGGTTGATCAACGACACGGTCAACAGAAAGTTGTTCATTTGTTTTGTCAAGATGAAATATAAAAGTTGGTGTTTGCAGAGTTAGAAACGCGGATGTTTTACCATATGGTATGGTATGGAGGTTTTTTTTATACTGTCGTGTTTGATTCACCTTTGGACAATCTTTAAGTTTTGTCATAATAAATTGA
>NW_023339696.1:5300319-5309811 GCF_004916995.1 Morone saxatilis
CTACTCCTAAAAAGCCCCCGACGGCTGAAGGGCTACCCCTGTTGTCAGTCTCTGAACACGCCTTCGCCCTCCGCACTGAGCCTCCTCAGCACCCTCCCGTGCCCACGTCCTCCCAATATGTGTCGGCATTTCTCTCTCCCTCAAGTCTTGTGGGCCGAGAAACAAAGTTGATTTATATTGGTAAACATCGACGTTATACGCTACCTGAATAAATAAACGCTGCTCGGAACGCAGTTTTAGATACATAGAGCGTCAAACACTATACCCTCTGGGTTAAAACGGCTATCCCAACCTTTTGTAGCCACGAAGTTAACCTGGAATTGTTACAGCTGCCGTCGGGGGGAATTACTCCTGAGTTACCTGGATAAGTTTAGTTACCTTGCGCTTTGTAGTACAGCCCTCTCGGACTTAAAATAATAAATAAATAAATAACACAGAATGTTTTATTATCTTATCCTTCTTACAAAAAAATGTTAGAGACGACTGCAATTTAGCTAAAGTGATTGAATGGTTTATGTCTTATGACCTTCACGCGATACAAGATGTGCTGATGTGATGCTTCTCTTTGGTGCAGCATTTTTTAAATAACAGGCACCGAAGTCCCCATTTAACATTCATATTGTTGATACCACTATACACACCACACACACACCACACACACACACAACACTCCCAGCCTCTGTACTGTATGTACATTAAGCTCATTCATGCAACGTACAGTAACACTTTTTAGCACCAAAATTATTTTAACCGTGTGTACTTGGATTGGCCTCACATATGTTTCAATTTGTGTGTGTGTGTATATGTGTGGGTGTGTGGTAGTAGTTGTCACCGTTGCCATGCTAGTTGTTTGTGATGTGCTTTGGAGATGGGACATTAAAACATTCACAGTCCCTTTGGCATGGGGGGGCTTACATGTCAAAGTCACACTGTGGTCTGTTCAGAGCCCTTTTTGGTGTTTTTATTTACATACGGTATGTCATCATTTAGCGTATAAACTGTCAAAATAATGAAGATCTTTTATGCCAAGTTAACAGAGTGATGCTGCAAAATCTAAGTGTCATAGTTCGGCTAATAAAATCCAATAAATGAAGTCAATTTTAATGATATGATGATAATATGAACCCGACAAAACAAAGTAAAACATGACATTGTAATAGCTGTAACCTACATATTAATGTCATTAATGGAGTGCAGGAGTCACATGTGGCCTGATGCCAAAATAAAGTAGGAGTTTTGCATGTTAACAGCTACAGAGTTATACTGGGTAAACAGACCTGGTGACTTCTCTGTACAAGATGAATGTGAATGTTGTAATATTGAAATCAACAGCTGCAGTTGGGAAGAACTCTTCCAAACTAACTCTTTTGAGCTCGTGTCTTCAGGTCTCTTGTGTGGAGCAGGGAGGGAGATTGTCAGCCATGGAGCGTGTGACGGGAGGAGGAGTGCTTCAGCTGGCTTTAGCGAGTGTTGGTGTCTTGCTGCTTTATCGGATCCTCGTCCGCCTCAGACCGGGAGCCGCTCTCCAGGATGCTGTAGTGGTCATCACAGGAGCCAGCTCTGGATTGGGGAAAGGTCAGCCCCCTGCTCATCTCGCCTTCTCTTCAGCTTACACGTAGATGCTTTCCCCAAAATCAGAAGTTACACCGATATGCAGACGTTCCTTCGTAGTAACGTGTTTCAGTGATTTACACCATGAACAAGAAGTGTGTTTTCTGTCTTGTAGAGTGTGCGCGGGTCTTCCACGCTGCAGGTGCACGGCTCGTTCTGTGTGGACGAGATGCAGGCCGCCTGCAGCAGGTGGTCCAGGAGCTTACAGCTACTTCAACAGGCTCGCAGCGGCAGGTGTGTTTGCTGCTGATGGTCTGAGAATCTTTACCCACCAGATTCCCTGCTCTGTGTCCCTCTATTGTATATTATTCTATATAAAATCAAATATTTGATCCACAACATTCAGATAACAAACATTATATATTCTGGATTGTGGACAGGGGGTCTTTGTATTAAAGTTTCCATGTTTTGGTTGAGCAAGAGTTCAGCAAAAGGAAGGTAATGTTTCTTATTCCAACAAATACATTTTCCATTTTGTCCATCTCAGTAGGAAAGTCTTTCCATTTCCTTTTTTTCAGTATTTTCAGAAGCTATCTGTCATTCCTGTCATTGCTCCTGGCAGAGGCATTTGGCAGGTTCACATCTTCTCAAGCCCGCTGTATCACTAATCATGACTCCTCCTTAGACATTCAAAAAGTTTTTCTTTCTGAGAACCTGCTGCTGTTTTCCACGAAACAGAGAAAAGTTTCCTTTACTTTTAAGCTCCTAGAATCAAAGCTGTTTGAATACAGGTGTAGACGGACGTATTTGAACTCATAACGGCAGCGAGGTATTAAATAACTGTTCTGCTCAACCACCAGACTTACACCCCCAGCACCGTTACCTTTGACCTGGCTGACACAGACACAGTGGACAGAGCTGCACAGGAGATCCTGAAATGTTATGGACAAGTGGATGTCCTCATTAATAATGCTGGAATCAGTTACCGTGGCAACATACTGGATACCCACCTCTCGGTTCAGCGGGATGTTATGGAAACAAATTACTTTGGAACCGTTGCTCTTACTCAAGGTTAGTGAACGTTTAATGGCTTTTGGCTTTAGATATGAGCAAAGTATGGGGTTAAAAAGTCACAACTGGAGATTTTGGAGACTCATTTTAAGATTTTTTGTTTTTTCCACAGCTCTTCTGCCCTCCATGGTTCGCCGGCGTGCTGGCCACATCGTTGTCATTAGCAGCGTCCAGGGAAAGATAGCCATTCCTTACAGATCAGCTTGTAAGTTGTTTTTGCTCATTTAATGAATTAAAGCGAATACCTGATCTGTGCAGTGATTGGAGATGAGGCAGGACTCTTTGTTTGTACACACTGTGGTCAGATGCTGCCTCTAAGCACGCCACCCAGGCCTACTTCGACTGCTTACGGGCCGAGATGGATCGCTACGGGATTCCAGTGACCGTGATCAGTCCCGGGTACATCCGAACCAACCTGTCGGTGAACGCCGTCACAGGAGACGGCTCCAAGTATGGAGGTGAGGCAGTGAAACAAGTGTGTTACTGTGTTTACGCCAACAATAGGAGAATTTCTATCAAATACTTTTTTATAGCAAAATTGTGAATGGAATCTGGCAAACAGTTTTTCACTGCACAACAACTGATGTGTGGAAACAAAAGCACAACAATGCAGTTTGACACATAGGACATTAAGAGGAGATATAAAAGAAACCTAAGGTGTTGTAAAGAGACATCTATTGGCAACTAAGAATTAAATCTAAGATAAAAATCAACTAAAATGGACTATAACAGAGTGAAAAAAGTTAAGACAAGGGAACACAATCTCAGTAATTTAACAGTTTTCTGTATCATTTGACCTACTGACTCCCAGGTATCATTGATGCAACATGTTTCTTGTTTGTTCCTTCCAGTTTTGGATAAAACCACAGCAATGGGTCGGGACCCTCAGGATGTGGCTCAGGCGGTACTGAAGGCTGTCCGTCAGAGGAGCAAAGATGTTGTTTTGGCAGGACCTCTGCCCAGTCTGGCCATCTACCTCCGCACACTGTGGCCGGCACTATTCTTCAAACTCATGTCCTCTCGCGCTCGCAAGGAGCAGAGACCTAAAGACGAGTGATGCAGCAGCAGGAGAGGACCAAGAGGCACATGAACCACAACACGAAACTGGCTGCTTCACATTGAGGCCCAATGGAGAAGCAGCAGATGTGAATAGATGCAGCTCTTCAGTAACACTTTGCCATATCAGGGTTGTAACCTGTGATTTGTAACATCTGTGGTTGACCAGGACAGCCAGGTTGTGGTGTTCAGCTATTGCAATTAATTAAAAGACGCTGTGAGCATGCAATGCTGTTTATTTTAACTCCTTGACATGGATTTGGTTTTACAAATGAAATGCTCTAACTGTTCTCTATTTTCAGGAGTAGCAATATGCTTGGAACAGTAATGTGTGTTTAATATCTTTTTACCACATTAAAATGATGTGAAATGTGTTCATTGTTTCCTGTTGGACATACAATGTCTCCTACTTACTGTAAGGTCCATTCTCAGTGTATGTGCACTGGTGACACTTACAAATAATGCTTATAAGCCCCGCCCCTTAAAATCAGATGTTCAGTGAGCTCAGAGAAACTTTCCACTGTCAGCAGATGAATGTGAAAACATCCTTCTAGTGTCGAACTCTGCACAGATATTATTCAAACATCACACTGTAGGAACAAGAACAACTGATTTTTAATGGTCTTTCCAGTCTGGCAAGTACTTTTAAATCATTTTCCTCCTGCTGTCACACTTAAAACCCCCCCTTCAGAGCCTGCATTATCACATTATGACTGAAAGGAGAACAGATTAGAGGAGGATATCATTTTATTCAGACTACAGCGCAGATCTGCAGCGCAGGAGAGACGGGTTCATAGGTGTGAAGAGGATGCTACGAGCGAAAAATAGTAAAATGGGATCACATTTATATTTGGCTAAGGCCCTTTTCCTTTACTTGTTAGGTTCTCATCTCAGACATCAAGATTGAAACTGTTCCTGTGTACAAACTGTGTGTCCAACCATTTTTTCAGCAGTTGCCAGGCCACCATTGTTGTTTAAGAAAGATACCTACTTCATGTTGTTTTGTTATTGGGGTTCTACTGGGCAGGTTTTTAGTTTATAGTTTTTTTGGTTTTGTATGGTCTCTCATTAAAACTTTTTCATACACAAATGTAAATATCAACACCACCTTCTGGTCTGAGTCGTACCACTGCTGTTTTACCACTTCTAAACCAAAAACAGGAATTCATTCAGACATTACCAAAGTTGTTTTGTATATTTATCCTGCTGAGATATTTATATTTATACATTTATAGAACTAATATTATGGGTCAATTGACATGCATTTTATGGAATATTAAAAGGGTCAACTCACCAGTTAAGAGTAAAAAACTACTTACATATTTAAAGAGACTGAGAATGTAGATATCGCCTTCATTCAGGAGAGACTCAGAGCATTTGAAACTGCGTAGGGACTGGGTGGGTTATATTTTCTGCTTTTCCTTTTCTTCAAAGGCAGGAGAAGTTGCCTTACTTATTAATACAAAATTTAATTTTAAATTAAATTCAGTTGAAAAAGAGAGATGGTAGATTTCTGCTTGTAGACTGCTTAATAAATAAGTGCAGGGTAACTGGTGAATATACTATATTATTTAATAATCTGATTTTGAAGCATGCTACGTTTGAGGATCAGTGGTGGAGACTTAAATTTGGATTAAACCCTCTAATAGATCGCTTATCACCCAAATCAGCCTCACTGTCAAAGGCAGCTACAGTAATAAACATATGAAAGACAGGTATAACTGAAGTAGGGCAAACCCTTCATCCAAAGCAAAGGGATTTCTGTTTTATTCAGGAACACATAAAACATAAATCCAGAACTGAGATGTTCCTAGTTTCACAGGAAAGATTTTTCTTATCTCACTGCTACCCAATCAGATCACAATGCCTTAAAACTCACCTGGATGATTAATACACCACAACCGTCATATCATAGGTGGAAGATTTAGATATTACATGCTAAAATACCCTGAATTTATATCATTCATGACCATTTATATATAAATATTTCTTGACGCCAACAAAATTCCTCCTCACATTTAGGAAGCCCTTAAGGCCTTTATGAGAGGCCATATTCTATCATACAGCGACCAAGGATGCTATATAATAATCTGTGCACAAACAAAGAGGAAGCAGCTAAGGTCAGGACAAACTATGAAGCTTGATAAATGAAGAAAGAGACATTCGATAAGTATATTCACTCAGTATTAACTGAGGATGGGAGGCACCAAGACAACCCAACAGCTAGAAATGCAGAATGTAATCAATTTTATGAAGATCTATATGAACATAGATATATCAGAGATGGAGGTACTCCAAGCCATTGATTCTTTATTGAACAATAAAGCACCCGGGCGGCTTCCCAATAGAGGATTTTAAAGCCTTCTTAAAGAAATTACTGACCTCACCCCCCTACACATATGATTAAAGAAAATAAAAAGCTTTTGAAAAACATAAAAATAAACAGATTAATTGAAGGTGGCAACAATCACACTGCTCCTGAAACCAGGCAAGGACAAACAGAAATGCGACTCGTTCGGGCCCCTTAGTCTCCTAAATTACAAGATATTAATCAAACTAATTGCTCACAGACTGGAAGATCTACCAAAGATAGGTCATTCTGATCAAACAGGGTTTGTTTAAAGTGTGTGGATCAGACTACTCCACATAGTAGATGCAGCTAAAAAAAATGGAAAATGGAAAGCCAATAATATCTATGGATGCTAACAACAAAAAAGAATTGAACCTAGTCACTAGTCACTGATCCACTGAAATGACGAACTAATGGTTTTAAATATTTTGGTATACGCAAGGAAAAAACAGATGGACAACTATTTTAAGAGAATTACATAAAACTATTTACGTACATTGAACAATCCAAATCGTTGGATTCCCCTGGAGAACAAGTGAGGTGTGATGGCTCTCAATAGAACAATATGATATGAAGAATACTCCTTTAAATGTAATTCCATTTATAGATAAAAAAAAAATTATCCACACTCACAAATAACTCAGCTCAACTAATAACACTTTTTATGCTTGGCAAGAATCTCACTCACTTTTAGATCTAAATGTCTCATTTCTCAGGAAGAATCCTTTATGGGTTTAACATCCTCTATGTATGGTATCATTATGATAAATCAATGGGAAACAGATTTAGGCTGTGCTTATAAAGGAATAGGAAAAAGGAATCTGTTGGAGCAGACACAGACTGTATTAATTTCCACAAAACTTTGGCAAACTCAATGCAACATATTGAACTCCCACCAGGTTACATACAATTGACAGCAACATTTCTCTGTGTCAGAGAGGTTAAATGACAGGATAAAAGGATCTCAAACTGAGCAGGATTCTAAACTATGGAAACTGGGGGACATGAGTTCTGATAATCTGAAGCATTTTATTTTACTCTCTAGCACTGCAGTGAAAAATTGAAAATCTGAAGATTCACCATCACTGAGGCACTGGATTAATGAGCATGTCTTACTGCACACCTGGAAAGATATTGTATAATGGAAGAAAGAAACCTGCAACCTCTCAGAAAATGTTCATCAGCATTCTCCTCTCTTTGGAAATAGTAGACCTCAAATGTGTATCTCTTCCTGGACCTTTTCATACAGTTTCTATTAGGTCTTCCTCATCGATGTACATTTATGTGAACATTTTACACGTATATATGCATAAGAGGTGTGTGTATATAGATGAAAGTGAATACAAGGGAAGTGTGTGGGATTGGGTTTTGTGTAATTTGATAGTTGATGCTGCACTTTTACTGCTTATATTGCAGACTATCTATCTGTGTGTGTGTGTGGGTCTATATAAAATATTTATTTTTTACTTTATTTCATTTTATTTTGTCTTCTTTCGTTATTATTATAGTAACTAGTGTTTGAGTTAGTTTTTTTTTTAAACATCACACTGTGCATCGGATGCCAGCAGAAACAAGTATATGCAAACAGAGAAAGTTCAGTTAGACTACAAACTACACTACTACACATACTACAATACATAATAACAATGGAAAAAAACACAATTTGTCTGTCTTTCTGGCAGATACAGCACCTGGCATGTTGTTTCTGGGTCATCTGTAACCATACTGCACACACCATACTGCACACACCACTGCAAATGATTCTCAGAACAAGGTTAATACATGTAGAGGAAGGAAGTACTGCTAATCTTTGTCCTGAAAAACACTTTTAGTGGACAGTTTGATTTCCTGTTCTGCAGTTTTCAACCAGAATATTTGTGTTGAGTTGTTGGTTTTGTTTTGAGGGGTGAGAATTTAGTTTCTTAAACGGCGACAGCAGGGAAACCACTCTACCTCTGGAAAAGCTGGCAAACCTGCTCGTAAAAGATTGCATTTGAACTGTTGTTACCACAAAGTGCACACAATGAATACAACAAGCTGTTTGGGTTTTTTTTAAACTATCTTTATACACAGAATAAAAACACCTTTTACAAACTGAAAACTTTTAACAGGTTTTTCATTTTTAGATGTCATCTTCATATTAAGTTAAACAAACACCTTTTCTGAAATGTTAACAATAAATAATCCAAATAACAATTTACAATATGTTACAAAAAGCGCAGTGAATACTGGAATTGACATTTGTACAAATAAATCCTTAAACAAAACAAAAAAACAAACATGCCAAATTCAAAGACAAAACCCGCTGTTTATTCCTTATTAAGAATCATCTCTGTAGTTTATCTAGTGTGAGAAGATGAAGTCTTTTTGAGATTTATTTCACAAATGAATAAACATCACAAGAGCTTTTACACTGTAGAGTCAAAGCCCCCCAAGGTGCTTTAAAGGAGACCAATGTTTATAAATCCCATTAGTGGAATGACAACAAGAGCTCTCCTACAATTTACACTCAGAGATGAAGTTAAACATGTTGATCAGACAAAATGTTCACAATACTGCATATTGATGATGCTGGTTAACTGAAATTCAGAGAGAACATCTGGATCAGTCTGGACTTTACATGGTACGTGTGTATATGCTGTGAAAAACAATACATTGCAATGGTGAAACTTCATGGGGAAAGTACTTAAAAGCATTTACCTTTAACTTCAACACATACAAAGTGGGCTGACATTAAAGGGACAATCATGTTGACATTAGCCATAGTGTTTTGTCAGTATCCCGTATCAGTACTAGCCAATGGGGAATTAATGTTTTGAGCACAACCAATAAGGAAGTTTTTACTAGTGATTAAATAATGACTTAACTTAAAAAGGAAAACAACTTAAGTGGTTGAGTGTCAACTATGGCTTTAGTGTTTGATTTTATAACATATCTCTGACTGCTTGCTTCTGAGGAGTTAAAATGGAGTGTAACACTACTGCGAACTTTTAGCATTTCAAATTTTAGCCTGCCGATGAAAATGAATATGTGGTTGGTCACATTATGGGATGAGGGCGCCTCTGTTTAGTCCTTGATTGAAAACAGCTCGGCTCGCTTCTTTGTTTGAAGTGCAACAGGCAAGCAAAACAGCTGGTAAATAAGCAATGTTATTTGTCAAAAGAGACAAGGTTATTTAAAACGAGACCAAAATTAAATGTTGGTGTATATAATTACAGTGTAAAAAAAAAAGAAAAAAAGAGAAACAGCAAGATAAATAAGTACGTGAAAGAAGAGCGTTGCTATTTCTTCTAGACCTGTTTATGCAACAACAAAGAAACTCGAAGGCTATTGCATCAACATACACTAAAAGTAATCAAAGTTGTAGAAGCGACTGGCAATGGACACTAAACTCCAATATGACTTCAGCTGCTGATCTGTAGAGCTGCTACAAAATGCAGTCGACCAAAAAAAAAAAAAAAAAA
>NW_023339696.1:5309817-5331592 GCF_004916995.1 Morone saxatilis
GATGGCAAGAAATGACCGACTTGATTCCAAAGACACATGGCAGGCGATGTTCCTGAAATGTAACCAAATAAAACCTGAACTGATCGCGAGCACACGACATGGAGGGCAGTAGCAAAAGGGTTTAAGTTGTACCCCGCCCTGCTCTGTTGTGCTCTACTTTAGCAACCGAGGCCACAGTAACAACTGAATAAAAACAACTATGATCTCACCACTTTCACCCTCCTTCTCACTGCCATTACTTTCAAAATCAGCTGCTGTTTGCCACCAGCTGGGATCTGAACTGCACATTTTGGTGGATTTACACATTTTGGGGGTTGATCTGCGAGAGTAGAAGAAACACACACACACACAAAGAGCAGGAAGAGACATAAAAGATCAGTGAAAATATTTTGTTCAGATATGGCATAGTATCTTCCTGTACATGAGGTTGTGTTTTGTAAACGCATTTGTTTTTCTAAAGTGTTTTTAAAGGGCATTTCACCTTAAACAACAGTTCAGTGAAACCAACTCATTTCAAACTCGCTTTGAACAATGGTCAAGGTTCACCATTATTATTGCACTTTTACAAAAAGGGCAGGGATGGCTTTAGGGGGTTGGTCTTTCTCCATAGCCGTCTTTCCTCCGAAGTAGAATAAACAGCGTGGCGATAAGTCTAGACAGAGTGGGGAAACCTCTCCTGCGGTCACTCAGAAACCCATGTCCTCCAGGTGGCCGTGGGTCCGTGGAGGCGGGTCCTCTCCTCCTCAGGGCGGTGGGATGGAGGGCTCAGTCACAGCCAGTTCTTGAGCCAGGTCATTGAAGCGGGCGATGTAGTCCACGCTGCTCTCACTCATCATACAAGCAAGCTGGGAATCCATCTGCAAGCAGGACCAATAAGCTTTCAATCTACAACAGAAATAACAACTGACACTTTTTCTTTCCCCAGGGACCTCTTGACTTTAAAGGAAGAGTTTGACATTTATATGAGCTGGATGAGAAGATTCATCCCACTCTCATATCTGTCTGTAGCTACAGCCAGCAGCCACTAATACACATAATAAAATCCACCTACATCCCAGCCAAGAAATAGTCCAGACATTGTATTTTTTACACTTCTGTCTTTGTACAGATTAAACAAACGCGATTCCCTAAGATGTCAAACTATTCCTTTAACAAGGAATCCCATTTTAAAAAATTGCAAATTTATAGATGATGCCAAAAAGGGCTCAACTTACTTCTGCCACATCAGGAAGGCCACGGGACTGAAAGGAATCATGGGAGTTGCAGTCCAGGAGGCTAGGACCAAGCAAAGCTGTGCCGCTAGAGGGGCCCGTGGGGGTTAGGGTGGTCCGCCTGCCCTTATCAGGAGTGACCATGCTGGCTGGAAGAGAAGAGGCAAACAGAGAGACAGTGAATAGAAGGGACCGCACACACGAGCAGTGGAAATAAAGCTGTCTTCATGGGACATGACGTGTTTCCAGCGTTACTGAGGTGATCAGACACAGAGAGCGTTTCTGCTGCGTAGTCGCTGCTGCCAGCCCCATCTTTTGAGTTTGAGTAACAAAGCCCTGTTAACATATGAATGGATTCTGTCCAAAGAAACGCTGGAGAGCTTTCAGTCTTAAACAGATACAGCTATGTGTTGAGCTTTAAAAAACACATTTATATTTTTTATTTTTCCATGTCTGTGACATATTCTACAGATACAGACACTGAAACTGTAGGTTTGAAACTGACACACTGAAAGGTGTACATGTTGCTGGTGTTGATGTCGGTGTCAATGTTGGTATAACTGAACAGACCCCTTTCACTGTCTATTTCACTGTTTATATTTGTCAATGTGTGGCTCACAGGAAAAATAGGCGAGACCTCAACTGTCTAGTGAAGCGCTGCTGAAGCCACAGCTGAGACGCTCGATCAAGGCAGGCGGTGTGGCTGCTCTAACCTGTTAAATAATAAACCTTTGAAATAAAAAGTAAGATGTTTCGCCTCGCGCTGCAGGAGCAGGCAGTGTGTACCGGGCTTTTGGATACAAGACACACGGAGGAGACAATCTGAAAAAACAAAGATCTGTAATGCCGTCTGCTCATTTAATAGTAATAAAAAAAGACTTACAGAGGAGGCATCCTAGTGTGGAGTCAGATGAGTCGCTGGGGTACCACTGGGGGTCATGGCTGGGCGATGGGATCCAGCCTCTGGATGGGCTGACTGACGGAGACGAGGCCAACAGCTTGGAGCTGTCATTGTTGCTCAGCTTGGCTGGAGAGAGAGCGGCCTCCTCCCCTGCAGCGACACAGGCAAATAGCCATTAGATTACACACACAATGTTCAATAAGTCTGACGTCTGACAGGTTTAGTTGGCTGCATATTAACATATTTCTTCCACAGAATATTGGGGCTGTACCAAAGTCAGAATTTTGTCAGTCAAATTGGATTTAGCTATTCAATACAAAGATTAGACTATTCTTTACTTCTTTTTACTTGAGTGCCACACTAAACTCCTCTAAGCAGTTCTTGTGGTGGAAACGCGGCCACATGAGTCTCATGTCTCCTGCCGACTCCATTTTAATGCTAATACCCTTCTGCCACATGTCATTTTTTACAGAAATACACTTTAGGTTTCCAAGTAAATGTTAGCATCTAGGACAGAAACACACACACACACACACACACACACACACACCGTAGTGGGCAGAGTTGATGGCGAGCTCGATAATGGAGTCACTGATGTGTGTCTGAGGTTCTCCGGGGGCGAGAGGCTCTTCAGGAGGACCAGGGAGAGAGATGTCCAGGAGCGAGGCCACACTGGGTGGAGAGAGGAGAGAGTCCCCACCACCGGTCACTCCAGGAGACGGTGGAGGCACACCATTCTGTGAAAAGAACAAGTTGAACACTGCATTGAGGGGATTTTGTTGCACTGGTTCTATTTCCTTTCATGCGTTTCCTACCGAGCTGGCCAAAACAAACAACCCACGAAACCCGACTCTCGCTGGACAACGGAGCACTTGAGACTCAACATTATGCAAGGCATACACTAATGACACACTAACAGTGAATAGGGCCTTCACAAGCAGTACTTTACTGTGACGAGTTCCACTTCACCCTCATTGTATAGTAGTCATTCTTCATCCCAGGGGTCGTGTTAACTGATTATATTCATTGACTGAATAGTTTTAACAATGACGGAAAAATCTGAAGGGCGTCCGACGTTTTGTCAGATGAACACTGAAGGCGATATACTAGAACGTAAAGTATAGTGTCAATAACCACATGTAGACCACCTGTAGTCCCCCCCCCTGTTCTGTTGGTAGCAAGGCAGCATCGCTACATAGCCTAGTTACTGCAAAATGTTTTCTACCACTGTACAAAACCTGGATTATACTGTAGACATGACCAGAGTAATTCACTAGAGTGAGGAACAACACAGCAAGTGAGGAGGGACATTAAACCGTGTATGTGTGTGTATGCAAGTGTGTACCGCTGACCTCTGGGACATTGTGCTGAAGGAGTTGAGAGTCTGGTTCAGCATCAACAATGGGTGTGGTGGCGAGCATGGGGCTGTTGTCAACAGAGGGAGAACTCAGCTCCCTACAGGGACTGCCAGGGATGATACCTGCAGACTTAGCTGCCTGGTCAATGGCACCTGAAAGAGTATTAACAGTTTAGAAACACAAGGGATTTGTCACATCAGCACATACCTGATTGAAGTATTAACAGTAACAGACTAGCACGTGAAGATGTACCTAGTGAAAGTTTTCAGAGGTCAAAACTGTAGTTAGTAAATACTAGTAAGTATGTACGTAGTTTAGTTTTGTTTGTGTTTATGTAGTCTTCCGGTTTTGTTGAGCCAATTTAGTGAAGGATCCATGTCATAACATATTTGTTTAAAATCCAATTAAAGGAGAATTTCAAAATAATAAAAAAGCTACTTATACATGTTACTGTTTCATTTACAGTCACAGGAGGATGAAGAATTCAAACTCAAACTGAAAACTGTAGTAGTACAACATGCATTATACTCTATCTTAAGTTTTAATAAAACAGAAACAACTGAAGAATAGATGAATTAATAAAAGCAGTACGCACTGGAGAGCTGGCTGGCTGCTGCAGAGCTGGACGCTGCAGGGGAAACTTTGGTCAGGGGGGGGCGGGAGGAAGGAGCAAGGCGAGTATGGATTGGCCGGAAGGATCCAGTTCCTGAGGGAAGAAACAGGAAGTGAGAGGGCGAAAGATTTGTAGAGTTGTTGTTGAAAAAACAGAAATTACATTTAGTTATATACAAAGGGCACATTAGCAGAGTGTATTACCAGAGTTAACACACTGCTCTACTTCCAGCAGTTTAAACTACAGTATAGGGGAAAAGACAAGTACCTGTGGCAGAGGAGTTGGAGAGGATGGAGAAGGAGCAGACATGCTGAGGAGTATCTCCTGTAGTTCGGGGTAGGAGTGTTCGCTGTGAACAAGAACAAGTCTCTTTTTAACATCTCATGACCTCACAACATAGCACAGAGAATGACTATAAAGACATATAGAGTACAAGCATTCAGCCCCACAAGGCAGCATTTAACACCTTCCCAATCCAACTATGTGGACTGTGAGTTTGTGCGTATGGTTACAGGCAGTTTCTTTGCATCATTTCATAACCAAACTACTTTTTACATTTTTAGCTACACCTGTAGGAACCATGTTTCCTCCATATACTTTATCAGTATTTGCGTCAAGGAGGCATTACAAAAGGAAGTTTATACTACTGTACAAAGCAACTGAGATGGTGTTCATTGCGGTACCACAGGAGGGATAAGGTAAAACGCTCTTTCCTTACCTGAACTACAAGCGGTTTTCGGAGTTGTCTGTTTCGAGGTTTTCTCTGTCTAGAAAGGAAAAGATCTGACTGCATCTGGAAAAAAGAGCACATCAACATTAATGCATATTCCTCTGGAAGATATACCAATTTTGTCTTCGTACAATTAGCGTCAAAAGTATTGCATTGCTCTGCCTTACACTGATAGAGTCGAGCTGCTGTCTGAAGGCCAACTCAGCTTCTTTGTTGGGGGAAAACATTCGGTTGTGCCGCGAGCTGTTGGGAGGCAGCGTGGTGGGTACTGCAAACACACCACTTTCTGAGTCGCTGCCCGCAGTCGACCCCAGCAGAGAGCGAGGGAGGTTGCGTCCACCTAAAGAAAGGAAGAACGAGTAAGACATGTCAATGTGAGGAGGGCAGTTATTTGAGAATAATGTAAAGCCATTGAACAACATCCAGTATTATTATTATTGTTCATTTCCAAACACACACACACAAGCAATTGCAGTTGATGCAGCGATACTGGAAAACATGGTATACAAAATAAATATTCAAACAATAACCCATGAAGGAGCAATATTAATTCCCATTGTTTAACAAAGACAACTACAGAACCATCAGCACCACCACACATTATCAGTAAAGATCAGCAGAAAAAAAGCTGATACGTGTGATATATGATTTATGTTGCATCATAAAGCATCTTAACCAGTCTTTCAAATCAATTTAAACCCCAGGTGTCCAGTCAGAGGGATTTTGTGCTGGTATGCAGTCATAAACATTTTAAACTTTATTGAACCAGCGCAATTGCTGAAGAGTTGAGCATGCTCTCTTGTAAATGTTCAGGCTTAATGGATCATCAGGCAACAAGAAGACAATAACCAAACTCAGTGGTACTGAAGAGGAAACAGAGCAAACCAGCGCGTCTAATTTTCCATCCTTGGTTAAAGCAAATGTTTTCTTTAAGTTAGTTGAGTGGCTGTTATTGAGCAGAGGGGTAGATGCCAGCCGGTCAGATCAGTCATCTCCATCATGGTCCTCCTCCTCACTTTGTGCCTACGGAGTTACCATGGTAACGCCACTAGCCCACACGCTGCCATTGTTATTGCCAAAACCACTCCCCCACAAATCCTGTGCCTCACCGTCACCATGGTTTATATTTTCAGCACTGATGTTTGTTTACTTTACTATGCACAGTATGTGTTAGGTGTCTGTGTGTACACATGCTCACCATCTGGGTCACAAAGTTTCTTCAGTGCACGGCACATGGGTGCTTTGATTCGCAGGTTCCTCCCTTTGGAGCGTACAGTGGTGGCCCTGGTCAAACACAGAACAGCAGTGAAATCTTTTTGTTTTTTAAGGCCAACCTAAGTTTGCTAACAAGTCACATAAACACAGACGACAGAGTAGCCTGAACAATTAGACATGACAAAAACTTTTCTCAATACAGTAGCCAGGAAAAAGCTGTAAAAACCTGAAAACTGTGTGGCCTGTGCATTTTTTTTACTAAGTTTTACTAACGACTTACCCTTGTTGGATGAGTTCATTGAGCTTTGCCACGTTCTTATCATCCATTACTGTCAAAGACAAAACACAAAGTCAGAGAGGCGTTTACGACATGGTCCCTGACGAGCAGCTGTCCCCCATGACTGGGAGCGAGCGGTGTGTTTTAATCACATCCCCGGTGTCCCAGACTAACAGCAGAACAACACTTGCACACAAAACAACTTTAAAAAGACATGCATTCAAACACGGTCTTAACTTACATCCTCCAACTTTTTTGCGGAGCTCGGCATAGCAGATCAGACCGTACAGTTCTTGAGAGGATTTCTTCAGCACTCTGGAGTACACTGAGAAGGAAAGGTGGCACAAGTCACAACACTGCTGTAACCAGCATGGCAGAAGGCATGTGTATGCAACATAAAGATAACACAACAGTGACAGTGGGGGCTCCCTGGAGTGGAAAGGGGCTCAGGCTTATCTTGAGGGGTTTTTTAACATATGTTTTGGGACAAAGTCTCCCTGCCTGACAAAATGCTGAAGAAACATCAGTGTAGGAGTTGTCTCTTAACACCCTTTTGATTCCGGTCTTTCATTTTATTTTTTCCACCACAGCAGTGACCCTTTCAACCACTGGACACATACAGGCGTCATGTTAACTTATCTGACAGCTCTAACGGATATTAGAGAGATGGTAGATAAGATGGTAAAAGTTGCACGTTAATATTTTTTTAAAGTGGGGCTCTAACTGTGAAATAAATACTGTTCTACCCTCCAACTTTCACTGAGACTCAGAACGGTGACACAAACAAAAGGAAGCTCACCATTAGCAAAGTCAATGTGTTTGGAGATCTTGTGCCAGGTCCGGTAGTAAAAGTGGCGAACCTGCTCCTTGTTCTTCACCATGTTGGCTGGCTTGCCTCTCTTCTTGTACTTCATTGCAATGTTGTTCTGGATAGCCTCAAAATCCTTCCCATGCTGGAGACCAGAGTAGTAGAGATAAGCAGAAGAGGAGCAGAAGACACATATGTAGACATGTTAACTAAGTGATACATAACATAAACAACCAACACTTTGTGGCAGGTAGTTTGGTTCTACCCTTTACCTCGTAGAGCCCCTCAAAAAAGCTGTTTTTGTCCTCTGCGCTCCAGGACTCCCACTGCCGACGGGCCCTCTTCTGGTTACCGGCTTGCTCCTCCTTCTCAGAAGACCCTTGGCCCTTGGAGGCCTTGGACACTCCCCCTGTGGAGCCCGCCACAGGCCCCGACTGTCCGACTGTCCCCTGGGAGGATGAGCCATTCTCTGCTCCTGTGTTAAACAAATGCCCACAAATCCATCAGTCTTGAAACATTCAGAGAAAAAAAACAGATGTCAAAACATCAGAGTAAAAAAATGCAAGGATTGAGCCAAATGCTTTGGTTGACCGCCCGTAGTTTTTTTCTATAGCGGGGTAGTAGTTCTAAGGTGCGTGGTTTGGGAGATGATAAAATTCATGCACACAAAGCCACCCACTGCCATTACACTGCAAAACCTGCAACGCTCCCCCTCTGTGGTTCAGCTCTGGCAAGGAGGCAGGAAAAGCGATCAGTCCCTACGGCCAGGTCCATAGTACATGGGTCCAAAACCAACCCGTGGTGGGCTCCAATGGCCAAGTTTGCCCCAGTACAGAGCAGCATGCCAGCAGGCATTAATACAAGCACAGAGGCGGTTGCGGCACTGCTCTATGTTAAGACTATGCAACTGATTTTCAAAATGGTTATTAATTTACAAATGCAAATGTATGTGGATATAGGCACTAACCTAGAAACGTCTCTTTCAAAACAGATGTGTACCAAATATAGCATCATATCAAAATAAGTGGGGCTTCACTGGTCAACTGGTTGACACTTCAGTCTAAATATAAATTTAATGAAACAACACAGTCATACCTGTCAGAGCACACTAATTCACCAATATACTGTAAATGTTTACTTCTGTACGATCTGCGTCCAAATCATAAGGCCTTTTGAAGAGAGAAAAAACAGACATTGCAGAGCAGCATAATTATCCTCATTCACACTCTAATAATTCCTCACTAAATCTGTGAAAACTGAATCCTTCAGTAAGGAAGATACAGGTTTCTTTGTGTGTAGCACTTCAATGACAGGCTCCAAATGAGCAGAAGATTTCAAACATACTGGAGAATAATGCTCCTGTCACTCTCACTTTCTTTACCCCTTTTTACATTGGTGGTATGGAGACCCAAGAGGAGATGCCTCGTTTACATGGACACATTGAATCAAGCCACTTGTCCATTAGTGTTTATCAATATCTGGGTTCAGTGATCATTCTGTGTGTTTAAAAATCATAAAAGGCTGAGCGCCTCGAGTTATCTTTAGCGTTAGTTCTTTTGCTCAAACACTCAATGTTACTATTTCAAGTCACCAGTGAAAGTGTTAGTGGTGATATGTGTGGGTTCATCTTACATAACTGCATTTTGTTTTATTCTGAAACAACAAATTTTAATTCACAAATTTGGTTGGCTCAGTGACTAATTATATTATTGGCTGAAGGCGATAAGATGATCCTGCTATTTTGTCCTAATCTCTGAATAAAGTCTACTCTCAACTCCCTACAGTAATGCCCCATCTTTCTTATCACACTTCTCAGTCTCATTCAGAAACACTGCAGCCTGAAACCTGAGATTGATTTCTCCTCCACTCATTTGATAACGACAGCCATAATAACAGCCCCTTGTTTATACAGCCATGGTGGCAAGTTTCCAAGACATTGTAACTGAAAATAGTCATATGACATCCTAATTGAGATTTCAGTTGTGGCCTGTGACTCTCCTCCTCTTCACAGAGAGGGTTCACAGGATGGTGCTGTAACTTGGGTTGGAGCAGCCAGCAGCCCACCCAGAGTCCAACCAGTGGACGGTGGGAGCCCACAGCAACAAGAAGAGTCCCAGTCCAGTTGAGCCATCCCTGATACAGAAACTGTAAACACAACTGAAAGCAGACCCCCAACCCACCCCTGCTAGTCCCCCCTACACACACACACACACACACACACACACTTTTATCTGAGCCGGTCACCTACGGTACCTTTCGATTTTGCCCCGCCATGTCCATTGATGGTCGAGCCGATTGAATCCTTCCGGATCCGTTTGCTCGGAGGTCTAACGCTGGATCGGAGAAAATGATGCTGGTCGTGACACGGAGGGGCGGGCTCCGCGGAGGTCTGGGGATGCTGGGCTGAGCCTAGTCCGGTTCGGTTCGGCGGAGAGGCGGGGAGGACCGGGGCTGAACCGGGGCTGAGACCCGGGGCTGATGGATTAAGAATTTCCACTCCGTCGTCTCCCTTTGTACTGCGCTCCTCGCTCGCCTGCTCTCCGCTCTCCTCCTCGTCGCAACCTTCGGGCTTTCTGGACGGATTCCTCCTCCCATCGACACCGATCCCCTCTCTGGAGCCCGGTGTCATGCTGCCAGAACACATTCAGGGAAAAATTGTCACATTAGGAGCAAAGCGGTGTGCAAAATTAACTTCTAAAGACGACGATCACTGTCTCTCAACATGGCCGCCGCTGTTTGTTTCAAATCCCCTCTCCAGTCCCGACAAAACAACACCAAATATATGCATTTAACGCCTTCACAGAAATTATATCCAACAACCAAAATAGTTTAGGAACTGACGGCGGCGTTTTACCGAGTGTCTTTCGGCTCAAATCGCCGATATTTGAGGTTGAATTTCAACTAAATTCAAATGCGAGCGCTTTTCAGTTTAGCGCCCTGCAGAAACGACAACGAAACCCCTCAGCGGATTCGACCTCTAAATAAAGTGTTTATTTTAAACATTATTTTACCCATTTTCGTGCTCTTCGGTAGTAGGCGACGTCTTCTTTCTCTTCACCATGAGTCCGACCGGTTAGATTGGCAAATACTGACCAAAGTGAGCATAATAAAACCTAGAGCGATCTCTCCGCTTTCTGCCCTCTCCTTGCTCTTGCCTCGACTGAGCTGAACTCTCTGCGCAGTTCAACTGTTTTCTATCGGCAACAACATTACTCAATGCTTCTTTGCAACGAGAATTAAAACTGTAAAACCACCGACAAGTGAGGGGATATTCAGTGCATGCAGCGAAGAGGAATGTCCCCTAGCCCGTGTCAGTCGGGCTCGTCTGTATCGATCAGTATCGATAGTTTTATTAACCTGTGTGCAAGTGGACTTTGCTTGTCACTACGTCACCGTCGCCTGCAGAAAATGATGTGTGTAAAACTGTGACTTTCGTGTACACCCTGCAACTTTAAGGGTTTGTGACGATACTGCATTGGCTCACATTTCTACAGCCTCACACTAATTATTCTTCATTCGTCAACATCAGGAGCAGGCTTTGTGTGCCCGGTGCACGTCGAGACTGTGTGTATGTGCACATCACTTCATCATTTATAACATCATGTGTCTGCTCCATTAGTTATCCCCCGACTGTGTATTTGTGAACAATCAGAAGGATGGCAGCAAGGGGAAGCTAAACAATGAAAGATTAATTGGACATGAGCAGCTTTAGTCTGAAAATGACGAGGGTTGACCCCCCCCTCCTTTCTACGGTCCGACACAACCTTTTTATATTCCTGGTTTCATTCATATAAACAATAACTTTCACACAACTTCCACCTGCCACAAAATGTCCCTCATCCAACAACAGAGAGAGCCTGAAACTAAGTTTAATAAAGTACTTTAGCTCCGGATTCTTACAACTTCAAGTGGTTGGGATGTTAATAGATGGATGCAACTATGATTTAACTTGTACTCTGCGTCCAACTATCGTTTCAGTGTAACTTCAGATGAATCTACAGTCTCACAGCAGCACACTGGGATCATGCCACAGAGTTACATGACCTATATCCCCCTGCAGTGTATCAGACACTGGTTATACTGGTCTACCCACTGACCTGGGGTTACACTACAACGTTCACGTTACTTTAAAAGTGCAATGTAATAATAGTTTAAGTGATTTACACTGTCAGTCGTCGTTTACTGTGTGGTAGCGAGCTGCGTTAACAAGAGTCGTCTCCACACATAACGTGGTAAACCTAGCATGGCTGCTGGTGTTGGCTAGCTACCGTTAACGCTATAGCAGTCAAACCGGCCATAACGTTACAAACACCGCCTGCGACTTATAATCACTGTGTTAGGTAGAACCTCAAAGAGTCTCCCGGCAGGAAAACATTGTCAGAGTTTAAGAGTTACCTGAAGTGGAAGCCTGTTGGTGGTATTCCCAATCGACACACAGGCTAGCATCGCTAGCTGACGGCAGCCGTCCAACTCGTTACGATGACAGTTCCTGCAGTTCGATTGTCCACGCGCGTAGACACGCCCACTACAACTCGAAAACAAACCATGTGATTGGTCAGAAATACACGAGGACGACGGTTGAAATGTGATTGACAGGTGGCTCAGCCAATCGTTAGTGAGAGACGCCTTGTGACGGACCAATTGGCATTCTCTTCCTGCCACGCCGTGTAAACTTTCACGATATGTATTTTCAAAAGTTGCAAGCCAGCGACCCTTCAATAATTTAACATTTTTGCTCAGGAAATTAGCGCTTTTTCAACGAGATTGGATTACCGCAATGGAGGTTTTTGGCGCTTTTAAAATAAGTTCCGCCCAGGAAGCGATTGACATTTCGAAGCACAAATGAATAGGCAGAATTCAGAGGGTGCACTTGAATTTTATCCTGGCGTACGCCGAAAATCACCTGTCTGTGTGGAGTCAGAGTGTGATATTTACAACAGGCAACAAACCGCTGACTAAAAGCACGGTCGCAAAGGACAACATGTGTCACAAAGGGAGTTTTGATTCAATAAGATGTGCGTTTTACTTTATTTGCTATCAGACTCGGACTCAGCCCACGTTGCCTGCCCCGGTCAGGCGCTCCGGTAAAAAAAGAACAAGCGTCACATATCAAGACTAGTGCACCGGTTCGGTTGTTAAACTCTCTTTGACAAATCGGCAGGGCGGAGTTTTCTGCCTAGTTCTATATAAGACATGTATAAAGCATTGCATGTGTTTAATAAACGTACAAATCAGATGCAACAAAAAAAAAAAAAAGAAAGTGGCTTCAGTTTTGTCTCAAAAGACTTGGGCGCAGTGGATTACTAGTCACATTTTTGCTGAAGGGATACCGGGTGCAATGAAACGAGCGCTCCGCAGGTTGGCAGCGGACCAATCAGATGCCTCTGCGTCACAGTTGGGTGGACTGAAATTCCTCACTCCGGAGTCTGGTTGGGCACGCGCAGACAGGGAACTTGCTAGACGTCCAGTTGGCAAACTGACGAAGTTGTCTTCGGAAACTTGAAGGCTCACAAATAAAACCACTATGACTTCGACGAACATGTTTCAAGGGTTGGATACTGGTACAAAACCAAGTTCAAGGTGAACAATATATTACGTTAGTCGCGTAGCTTGGTGATATGTGAAAGACATGGCCTACGATGTTTTATTTCGAGTGCAGTGAGCGGTTCGTCGGCTCGTCTCAATGTACGCTATAACGTTATACGACAGCAGCTCTTCCTACATTTGTGCACTGTCACTTTTCTGCTAATACCTTCAGTGTTCAGCGATGTCACGAATAAATGGTGGTCGCTCATCTTGACAGCTAGCTTGGTTTGAGTTGTCTCCGCAGTCGCCAACTCAAGAGTGAAGAATTAGCTCCTAAGCTACACGACCAGGCGTTGTCTCCTGCGGAAGTGTGAAAGCCACTTCAGGCTGCTCCTCTTTGTACTCGCCACCGATGGCGTTGTGGCCACATTGTTCTAGTTTAAGGAGGTTTTCCTCAGCGAAAGCCTCAGTTCTTGGGTCGGCCCCGCTAAAATAGTCCATAGTCACGCATGTTGTTGCACTTAATAACACGATAAATTATAGCGGGAAGACTTTTCAGACTTTGGTCAGACCTCCCGGTATATAATCGAGTAGCCTGTTATTTGTCTGCGTTGGCTCAAGCTGTTTACTGTAACATATTTATAGCCAGGCTAGCCTCTGTTTTCTCCTGGTCCTCTTTGTGTGCTAAAACCACGACATCATGTTTCTAACAGTAGTCAGTAAACACGAACCTCCATGACTCAAAGACATTGTATGCACTCTTTAATTTGGGAAGGATTCACAACCTCTGAGAAGGGTTACTTCAATACTTGCTCCGTAGACACAGACTGTTAACATTTAGTGAGATGAATTCCAATTTAACCAGTAAACACACCTCTGTCTCAATATTTGCAAGGTCACACTTGCACAGGATCTAAATAAGACTTGGATGGATGCATTGGATAGCACCCAAGGAAGGTGTCACTATATTCTCTCGTCTCTTGCAGGGTTTTGCAGCCTCCTGGAGGTGGCTCCAGTAACCTGTTTGGTGGCTTCGAAGAAGATTCTGCACCATCAAGAAGACCGAATAAGATGGCCTCTAAAGTTTTTGCTCCAGCAGAGCCGCCCCAGAGTGTACCCAGGCGCTCCAATCCTCCAGGTCAGACCAGCTTGTCAGGGATAATGGATGTGCGTCTGTCGATGTCCAGGGTGTGAAAACTGTTACTGTAATGTGATGATTCCAGTGTCAACACTGTCCTCTGTGCCTGAATGTAACCCGCCTCCAGATTTTGTGGTGTGTGTGGTAGATGCAGGTATGTTTCCACTCTACTGTTGAAAAACAGTCCGAGTTTCCAGAAGTGACTGCTTGGTCACCCTGACTGCCTTATCTGCTGATTCTCACTGTGTATATGACAGTATAATTTGCTTATGTCCAACGGTGTGACGCTGAAGGGAGAGTGAGTAGTCGTCATGACACGGCCGCAAAACGTGACCAACGTCTTGGTAATGTTTTTTTGTAGGTGGGAAGAGCAGCGGAATATTTGGAGAACCTGAACCTCCAGCTCAATCACAGAGACCCATCCCTCCAGGTGGGCAGAGCAGCAACATATTTGGGGTTGCAGAAAGGGCACCTGCCCCAAGCTCAAGCAGGGGTCACCCAAATAAGCCAAAGGTAGGCCGTGCACCTACATTTCATACTCCATTTTCACTATACTTGTGTTTTTCTTTATTCTTTTTCACCCCTGACTCTTAAACCCGTAAACATACAGGAACAGTTCATCCAAACTTTGATCTGATCCTCATTTTATCCTGTAATACTTGAAGAGCACAGCATCTGTGTCACATACCCCAGTATATCAGTCTGTCTTCTCCATGGGTCAATAGTGTTTGTGCAACCAGGCCACTGCTCGCTAAGACTGCTGAGTCTTTTGCAACAATCTCAGCTGTGACACAAATAAATTGCAGGCAGTCACTAATCAGCAGAAATCAGCTAACTTACCAGTTTTTTGTAAACACGTTGAGGTTGTTAGTGGCTGTGTTTGTATTTCATCAATAAACAGAAAGCCAGGATTCACTGACTAGATTAGGACAAGAATTCCTGAATTTATTCTGTTTTTGTGAAATGCCCCCCTGGAAAACATAGTAAAGGCATGTAAACATGAGGGAATGTCTCAGTTACTCATGACTTACTTACACGTACGTTACTGTGATTGGGTCCCTGTGGAAAGTCTTTATTTGCTCGCAGTTTAGGGAAACATACCGACATCAACAGTATTTATGATCATTAGTTTATGACAGAAGTTCAAACTGATGTTGTGGTGTTATCCTAGACTGATTGAACAGCCTGTCAGTATGACCTGAATAAAGTTGCCATCCTGTGTTCAAGGAAATAATTCAAATAAACTTTACTTGCATACAAAAAGTGTGAAATCTTTGCCATAAAATAATTAATTCTATTAAAAAAAATTACATGAATCTGTGTCACAAGGAGATTTCGCAGCTGCAAACGCAGTCAAACTACTCAGTGTGGGTGATGGTCACTCACTATGACTCATTTGATCCTTTACGCAGAGCACGTGATAGAATTGTATATGATCATTGAGGAAGATATCGTGTTCAGCCTTATTACAAGTTCTGTTGACTATAAACATGCAGTTTAGGTATTTTCATTTTCCTTTTATTTAACAAGGTAAAAGTCTTGTTGAGATTAAAATCTTTATTTCTGGAGAGACCTGACCACGGCTGGTAGAGTATAAATGCTGTTTTACAGAATTTAGCTTGATTTGAAGTAGAACAAAGATGAAGGATGGTTTTAAGTCCTTTCATTGATTACACTGTGAGAAACCTCTTATCTTTAATGTTTTACAGGACAATCTAAGTGTGGGACCTGAACCTGAATCACCAGGTGAGTTTCTTACGTACAGAACAATGTCCATGTTAAATGTTTTTGGGAGATTTGTCTTCTACGGAATAATCCTTCTCCCTCCACTCACTGTAGCATTGAACGAACCTCTGATCACAGGGATTAGAATATAGTTAGGTCTTTTTTGTTTTTTTAATTGAGACAAACTGTCTTTCTTCTTGATCCTGAGTTTTGCAACAACTGGTTATAAGATCAACTGTTGCCTTAAGTTTGAAAATGTTGACATTTTTATTGTAAAGTATAAACACAGAGAACAGCCATGCTTGTAATCTCTATATATAGTTAATGCTGTTCTGTTGAGATTATGAGTTAATTATTTTCCTTATCTTGAGAAAACAATCTTTGTTATTCCGACATAATCATTACAAGAAAACAAAAGGTCATTTCCTGTTTTTACTTAAGCTATTCATTTCCTGGCATGATCTCAAAAGTTACCTCTCAGATGTGCATTCAACAAAATTTCAGTTATAAATCTTTCCCGTCAGACTGATTTTGAAAGCATCAAATCAGGTGTGGCCAAAAGAACTAGACACTAATTTTTGAGTTCTCCATGATTATCCTGCGTTCTCGAGAAAACAAAGTTGTGTTCTTCTGAGAAATCTTTTGAAGATGAACTTGTGATCTCGATAATGGCATTAACAGCTGTTCTCTGCTTCCGTCATTCTTGTTTAAGACTTTGAAGAGATTTCTATTCTGTATTACAATCGGAAATAGGTGGTAATATCTTGAGGATATTATTCTGTTCTGCCATTTTTGTAAATCCTTTTTTTTTTTTTTTCCCCCCCTTTTTCTTCTCCAAGCACCCGAACCCAAGGTCAGTCAACCTGAGGTGAAGGAGGAAGCTGCCCCTCCAGCTCCCGTGCCAGCCAAAGAAGAGCCTGTTGCGGTCTCAGCCCCTCCAGAGCCTGAGCCCTCTTCTTCCCCTTCCTCTTCCTCAGCTCCCGATGAGAGAGATGAGACTACTGGTATGAAGAAGCACGAGCCTCATCTGGGACCCAAGCCTCGCTCTCACAACAGGGTCCTCAACCCCCCCGGAGGAAAGTCTAGTGTGGTATTCTACTGATGAGCTGAACACACCACTCCGACCTGTCTGTGTCCATACACTCCTCGTCTGCTCCTCTGTTGACCTTCTCTCATTCCAACTCCCCCTCTCCCCACTGGTCTTTCACCCGTGCATCTCATAGCAGACAGGAATTTTTGTTCTTCACACCAGATTCCTAGTCAAACATGTTGTCCTCAACTTCTTGCACTTTCAGCCCTTTTTCTGTTGAAGCTCTTTGTTCAGATCTTGATAATCTTCTTCACTGAAACCTGCAGTTATACAATCACCAACTGATCAATCAACAGGCTAGCTATTGCCCGATAACTGTAACTGTGACACTGTTCAGTCTCAATATTGCGGTTACTGTTTTTCACTGTGTCTGTGTTTTTCAGCATGTTTAAATGCAGTTGGGTTTAAGGCACAATTATTTGTCGTTTTTTGGAAAAGTTTTTGCATCTCAAGAATGGTTAAGACGTTGGAGTGCTTGTGCGATGTTCAGCTTTAAACAGTCCTAGATTCCAATTATTTGGTGTAACCGTAATCCTCGCGTGATAAATTCAACTCAAATGTCAGGGTGATTTGTTTTAAACCTTAATGTGTTCAGTCAGAAGGGGGTGAATAAGTCTTTTCACCAATGTAATATGTAAAATGTTTCAGGGCGTTCCACTAGTGCCAAATCCTTACTGGATGATGACATAGAACCTTTTTTGTTTGGCAGTTTTTCAAAATAATGTTTTAGACAACAACCAATGACCGTATAATCAGAAGCCTTACGTCAGCTAAATATATTTCATCTTTCTTGCCTTCTCATGAATTACTCCTTCATGGTTTCCTTCTCTAGAATACCAAAATCGACTTCGAAACAAAGATGAATGCGATTGTTGACTCCCCAATGTTTCCGCTTCCTTAAAGAAATTCCATTTTGATTTTATGCGATTGTATTATGTAGGTGCTTTTCTGCTTCGTCCTCATTGCTTGCTTTATCTGAGAACATGCCTTTTTTTTTTTTTGCTTGGGGTAGGCCTTTGTTTATGTTTTAAATTAAAACGGCTGAAGACAAGTGAACTCTGGACAAGCGTGTGGCCTACCTGAGTCCAGGTGGGCTCATTGATAATCACCTTTTCACCCACTTCATGACGCACATTCATGGTATTCTGGTGCCAGCCTGTCCCCTGTGTGTTGATGTGCCTGGCAGGCAATGAGTGCAGCAGAAAGAAATCCTGTGTATTGCAATAAAACTGTTGTTTTGCATTTAGAGTTTGCTTATTTTGTTTACTTTCCAAAAACAGAAATATGACACTTCTTTGACTATTGAATATTTAGTAATTACTAATTGGAAGTAGTGTAGTAACAATAGTAGCAGTTTAATTTAAAAGTAGAAATACCACGTGTACCTTGTTTAAATGTTTGTCTGGATCTGGGAAAATGTGACATACAAACTAAGTTTTGTCTGCTCCAGATTTATAGTTAATTCTTGAATCTCTGACACTGATGCTTTTGTCTGGATTTGCCCTTTTGGCAGCACTTTGTGCAAGCTGCTTGTTCAAAAGACAAAATGGCCACTTAATGCCTTGGAGGAAAATGTAGTTTTAGCTTTTTACTACACATTGGAACCTCTGATACTGTTTCATTTTTTTTATCCTTTTTAAGCAGCAAACTAAATACATGTGAGTATACACAGATACTGAGATAAGTAGACTTCATTTATGATACCAAGAAACTCTCAAAACTAAGCCTCCTTATTTTACATCTAAGTACTGATGAGCATTTTATTGCTTAAAAGAAATGGATAATACTCACATGCATTTCTTACAAACGAAAGCCAGAGACAGCAGGCGGGGCTGGTTGTGTGTAATTTGTAAGCTCAAAGGTCATATGCCTACTTATGTAAGACTTATTACAGGGTGTCTGCGGGGTCTTAAAAAGCCTACAATCCAATAATCTTAATTTAAGACATGATTTTATATGATTTTTACAGGCCTTAAAAATTGATTAATAAAGTATCTCTTTTAAATGTGTATTCATCTACAAAATGAAACCGACATCAAACCAATACAGATTTTCATTCCTATCCTTCAAAGTTGAACTTGTTTAAACCTGCAGAAACCCTGTACGACATACTGTACATGCTGGAAGCCGTAAAAGGTGACGCTCGGCATCCTATAATGCTGCACAATTGTGGGTAAAAGATGACATTGGTGTAGAAAAGTTCTATGTGATTGCTTGGACGGTTATGACCAGCATCTCTTTCATATGTAGCTTGTCTGTAAGAGCTCTCACCAAATGTTTCATGGGGAGCAACGAATGAAGTGTGTGTGGGTGTGTGGTATGAGAGTGGCAAATTCAGTGTTTAAAGCAATAACAACATGAGACAAGTGATCAATATATATATATATATTGAATTGCAAAATAAGATGTCTACTTAAGAACCAAATAAAAACAAACATAAGAAGCACAAAATGACCACGCAGATTTGATTTCTTTGATAACTGAAAGCCTGGACCTTGGAAGGACTAACCCGCCCTCTGCTGGGAGTGTCTGAAGAAATCATGAATGGTGTGAAATGTAAATATTGTTAGTATTTCACTGCCACCTACTGAGTGAAATAAGGACCACTGAAGCTTTATGCCGATGAAAGGATTCCAGCTTTGGACACACAGTCAATATTCTTTATGGCAGATTTAAAAGTTTAGCTCACAATTTATTCTGTGTTTGTCTGACTTGAATTATGTCGATTCACTGCTGCCGATACACACACTGTACATTAACACTGCTGTCTCTCTTTCCAGTAGCATGTCACCGGTACGCACTGTGAACCGGGGAAACTGAAATATTGAGGTAGTTAAGATTCATTTGTCTGTGGAGCTGTGGGTCCTTTATCTACCCAGTTTGTATGCTTCATTGACCAGTTTTTGTCTCCATTGTTAATCGTCTCCACAGCAAACAATAGCCCAAGCTACAGTTGTCAGGCTGAACGAAAGGTCAATTGAAAGATGTTTGCTCTCAACTCTTTCCCCTTTTGTTATTGTCTGGAAGTGATTTTATGTCCTATACTGTGGGGTCTTCTCTGTGGGGTCGTGAGGCTGTAAGCGCCCACCCCTCTTATGTTAAGGCATTAGTCTCATCAAGCATGAATTAGTCCTGGCCTGTTGATAATATTATCTTACACAGGGAACAACAGTATACGTGTGTAAATTCCATTACGTTTAAAGCCTTTTAAAGGCAGGGAATAAATAGAACAAATAAAGACCAACGCAGCTCCAAAATAAAGTAATAAAATCTTTTAATGTTGCTTGGTTTAGTTGGAGATATTCATCGCTCTTTATGCTGACCAGGAATGTCCATTGCATGAAGATTGTTCAGCTCTGTTCATCTCTTTTGCAGAGTTGAGTGCTTCTGCTGAAAAAGCAGTCTGTCCATGAAAATCTGAAATTCTCCCCATCTTGATCAAATGCATGCAAGGTCCTGTCATAGAGGTTAGTCCCGTCTCTGACCATGTTTCAAAATTGCATCCAAGTGGCGGAAATCAAAGTGAAACATACTGAAAGAACTAGCTGTATATGTCCTCTTAGTTCATGCAGGTTCTTACCAACCAGCACTCCTTATATTCCTGATTATTTCACTGTCGTCAGTTAAAGATCATTCAGTAGTGTAAATAATGGTTGAGCTGCACAGCCAACCTGACATATGACAGGAACAGACCTGTTTCCACTGTGATGATGATATAAACCAACATGTGTTAATATGTAGTTCTCATATGCTTCAGGCACAGTGAACCCAATCTACAGTACTTTGGAAAACACAACTTTAAAATGTGTAATAAGATACATTATCATTGCCAGTGTTCAGACAATGTGAGCGGATCTATCAGGAGCTGCTAGTTAAACAAAAAGGTTTTTTAAAGTACTTTTATTCTGTCAGGTGGGGATTTGTATTTATTAAAATGGACCCTCAAATGTGAACGTTTAGCTTTAAAATAATCTTTAATGTTTCATAAAGTCCGGCCCTGTATAATTGTTTGTTTGTTTGGATTGTGAAGCATTTACTTTCATTTTTAGAGAGTGCATTGTCATTATTATTAAATTCTAGCACCGGGTCCTGCTGTAGACTTTGGTCAAGTGAGTTACGAAGGAAAAACGGCAACTTCCGGTTTCAACTTTCAAAGTAAAACTACTGGCAAACGTGTCTGCATAAACTAAAGTGTATAATCTAATATATCCTACATTATAAATAAAGTATATCGATATTTATATCTATTTAAACATATTTCATAAATGAGCTCAGAATAGAGTAGTTTTTAAGCATTGAGCGCTTACAGCAGAAAAGTATTATTTTAAACATTCATATTAAGTGTACTCCAGATTAAGCACTTCAGTTAAAGTGAAGGACACAGAATAGACAGGAATGGTGAAAACTGAAGCAGCAGCAGCTGAGATATCCTGCTTTTTACTCCCTGGTATGGTTCAAAGTTCAGAAACACTGAATCCTACATTTCCCATAATGCAACTAAGAGCATTGTTTTCTTTGACCCTCTTTGTCTGGAAAATGCCCACGTGTTTCAAACTCCACACCCTCAGTTTTTAATGCAGGCTTTGTTATAAATGTGTAGTCTCCTGACTCAAACAGAGATCAATTTGATAAAAACAAGAGGGTCTCAGACAGACAGCTCCAGAGCCACACAAAACTACCAGTCCTGTGTGATACTTTTTAATGTATAAACTCTGTTTTTCTGTCATTTAGTTAACTGATGCCCCTGCTTTAGTGACATATTTTATGGATATTTCATGTTATATTAAAAACTGTACAATTAACCCAAACAGTGAACTCAAGAAGTTTGTGTAAAACTATTTATATAGAGATATATTTTTGTTGTCTTGTCCCTGACACTTGATCGTTGCTCTATTAGAGAAAATGTACTTTTCTTTACAGACATGCGGCAAATGCTGAGATATAGGCCTACAATGTATATTCTGTCCTTTTTTATTAACACACCTTAAAATGAAGAAGACCCCCATGTCCCTCCCATGAAGCTTTGGCGACCCCTAGTGGGGTCCCGAACCCCATGTTGGGAACCACTGCTTTATACTAACACAAAAAAACAGAAAACTCTATCATGTGAAATTAAAACACTGGCGTTGTTTGTCTTTGTGAAGATGAGTTTTTGCAGTTATTCCCCCCATCATCATAATTTT
>NW_023339696.1:5331617-5341815 GCF_004916995.1 Morone saxatilis
AGAGAAAGGGGACAGCATTCAATCACAGTCTTTGCGTCCAGTATCTAGTTAAGACTCTTCCCGGCATTGTGGCCAGCAGCGCGGACGCCACTGAACGGAGAACTGTTGGCTTTGATGTGTGGTAACGGCCCGCATAACCTTGAGCTAAAAATATCCGGTCTATATATGTTTGATATGTAAATGAGGGCCCCTCTCTCTCCACCAGCAGCCTCCGCTGTATCTGGGCCCCTCCAGACGCGGCCCAAGCTATGTGTCCTCCTGCCCCGGGGAAACAGCTACCTGATCCGGACGGCAGTGGATGTGGCAAGCGGGCCGGCCCTGTGGATCGGCCCTCCGTTGAGGTCGCATGCCGAGGAAGCGAAATGCCTTCCGTCCGATGATATTGCACCTGCTCTCCAGCAGGCCGCAGCCATGGACCCCCCGGTGTGGTTTGCTTAAGCCCATAGTACTGGCGGTTTGGGAAAATAGAATACATTATAAATACGATAAAATAATTAGGCTATGTACGCGACCGTCGATCCTCCGCCCCTATACTTGCCGTCTCCTTCCATGTTTGTTCTGCATTGTCGCAGCGGGCCGCCCGATGCTGCTGGCCTGGCCTCGGGCGCATTGATAGGTGATGTCTCCTTGGGAAGAGGCTCTCCTGCTGTTCAGATGGGCAGCTGAGCCTGAGCTCGCGGCGTGACCGATCGACTTTGTGGGGGTTTGATTGTCTCGCGTCTGCATTGAGCAATGAGGACTGCACTGCGTCCAAAGCATGACGCGCACCCGATTTTGCTCTCAGGAGGTAGAGAAGTCAGCGTCGTATATCACCAAATAAGCTACAGAAGAGTGAGGAATCTGGTGTGACATAGTTTCGTGTTGTGAGTCTGAGCTGCAGTTCACTGTGCAATGCGCGTGTTGGGACGGTGGGGGGTGAGTGGAGATGAAAATACGAAGCCGCTGAAGCGGCAGAACCGTGAATATTTTGCGCTGGGTGGATACTAAGATAATGGCGCAGCATGTTAGTAGGGATACGAGAGTGATGCGAAGCAATTTGATGGATGGTTGGAGAGATAGGTAGAAATGAAAGATGTGAGAGAGAATGACGCGTAAGATTAGGAAGGTGGTCTTGGTGTGACCTCGGAGTGGTGGCGCTGTGCAGCGCGCTGTACTCTTGTCGTCATATGCTGGGATTTCGGTCGGCGTTGTCCTGCCAGGGAGACTGTGAGACAGAGCAGAAAAGCTTGGATGCGAGCCAAAAGAAAGCAGGGAGAAAGAAGAATGAGTCAAGAGTAGCGTGTAATTGCTTCAAAGGTGACGAGTTGGTAGCGTAAGTGTGAATGATTGAGTGGGCATGACGACGCGCTAAAGCGTGCATGGTTGTTCTGTGGGGGAAGCCAGTTCGTGGCTGGTGAAGGATTTTGTGAGGGGGCAGTGGGTGTCTGAGAGACCAGCGAGGTAAGGAGTCAGAGAAAGAGGAGTCAAGGAGAGAACCAAAGGGGTGAGATGGTCAAGGAGAGAGAAGGTAAGTAACAGCCCATCGAAATTGATGTCGAGTATGTCGAGTTTTCATAAACGCAAAGTGCAGGTGTGTGCAGTCCAGAAGATGAAAGAAGAGATCATAATGCTAAAAAGTGAGCAGGAGCATGCGCAGGACTGGTGTGTAGCTTCCCTTCCATCTTTGTCCATTACAAGGGGGAATGACTAGGAAAGTATAGTGCTTGGGCTGGGGTTTTTGACGCGGTGGTTCCTCTGTGCTTGTGGGGTAAAATCTGAAGAAAAGAACAGCGTTCAAGAGCTGAGAGAGTAGAAGTTCAGTATCAATAACTTTTAGCATTTGCAAGCTTCGAAGACGAATTTCCAGGTAAGCAGAACTAACTTGAAGAGGTACTGGTGCTAACGGACTAATGAGTCATGTTTTAAGGAACTGTCGTTTGCCAGTTGGCTTCAAGTCAAAAACTGGATCTCAATCTAAACAGGCCTCTGGTGTGTTATTAAAATATATGTTTAATGGGATGTTCATTTTCTCTTGAGCTGTAAGAATTGAGACGATGGAATTAGGGAATTAACTTGGGACTTGATGGTGATGCTAATTTCAGCTCTGCCTGGAGCATGTCCATCGGAGAGCAGCAGAGTGTTTGCTGCACGACAGATTAAGTTGTGGTGAATAAAGACGACGTCCAACTCTACTCTGGGCTCAGAATAGTTCTTTGGGGTCTGCAGCTCCGTTCTGGTTTTCCCTGGCAGCGCCAGAAAAGTCCACCTGCACCTTGCAGGTCCTCTTTCTTTCTCAGGCTTCCATAAGCATGCCTCGAAATTCATATGAGATTTCTGATGGATGAGCACATGAGCAACTAATTAGGCCTACCACAGAGGAAATACATTGGAGTTCAAACTGCTACTGAAAAGTGACAAAATTATGATAATATTGTAACTACGTTGGAATATGTCTTTAGATTTGTTGATAGCTAATATTGGAAAAACTACTCAGATACAGTTAACGGGGAGTTACGTGCCTGGCTGATGGTCTAGATACAGCAGCAGCATGTCGACCTTTCAGGACAATTCAGTTGACCCTGATCTTGCTTGCAGTTTGGCCAAAACAGGTGGTTGTGGGTGAGAGAAAATTGTTTAAAAGGGCTCTTTTTGGTCTTCTTATAGGAAGGTTGGGAGTTTTGGTCAGAAGATCGTATAAGATACCTAACTGGTCCGCACAGGCTGCACATCACGAGGGCCAGTGTATTGTTGACGGAACCAGGAACAGTTCAACACAGAGCCTGCGCTGGCGGGTTCCCTTTCAGCAGGTTGCCTGTTTTTTTTGGATAGAAGGCTGGCTGTTCAGCGAGAGACGTCCTTTTTCAGGCTGCAGCAGAGTTGCACGAAGGGTTTCCAGATACTGTAATTCCGTCGTGACTGCAGGTGAGGGACTGGTGGAAGCCAGCGGGGATGATTCTGCAGATAGCGCACAGGGCAACAAAGGCATCACAGGGCGACTCGTTCTTGTAGCATGGATTTTTATAAGACACGTTTATTCCTTTAACGAACCTTAATTGGAAAAAAAAGCTGGAATTTTGGTGATTGCTTATGGACTTAACCTCCAAACTGCAGTAGCAGTTGTGCTGCTTTTTGCTGACCTTTGGGCAGCCAAGAATATAACTGAGGGGACCAAGTTTATATATCAAATAGAAGTAATCTGACTATAGCAAGGGCGATAATGTGGGTTTCTTTTTTCTCTCGTAAGAGAGTGAGATATTCAGTTATGCTGGGGAAGCATGGTGTGTATTGTAATGCTGTCACACGGTTAAGCGCGTACAAAAAGAACGAACTTCTCGTAAAGCTGGAGTACAGAAGCGTATGTTTCTGGGTCTGCGATATTGGGGTCTCCTTCTGTTTTTATTAAAAAATTGTCAATGGGTCGGGGTGTATAACAAGTGACCCACCATGTGATGCTGGCACGAGTAGTAGTACAGCTTCAGTGGGGAGAAATTGTCCTGGTCCCGTTGACTGGGAACATGCCGTACCAATAACACCCTTCAGAATTCACTGCCTCTAGGGCTTTATCCCATTTGTTAACGCCACTGATAACTCTCGGCTTCTTGAACGCAGTGTTAAGGGGGCGAGTACAGTATGTAGTGGGGCATTGTTCAAAAGACGATGGTTGAGGTATATGCAAACGGGATAGAACTGCACAGGTAGGAAACAAATGTGTGGTTTATGGCTGGAGACATTTGTATTGCTGCTCCATAGGTAGACTAATAGCTTAATTAGGTAGCCTGTGAGAGGACTGAGTGGAGACGAATGTGCGTTCCGCTGACAAGAAAGCCGTAGCTAAGCAGACGTGGTTGGACGGAGATGTGGTGTCAACTCTTGGTAGCAAGCTGCGTGCGCTGATACACAGAGGTGAGCTGACAATTGCCGGATGGAAAATACTGACGATGGCGTCGTAGTAATTATGATAGTGCTGCCTGATTTTTTTGACCGAGCGGATGAAGTACGCAGCCGAAGAAGCGCAGTGTAAGAGTCCGAGGGGTAGGTCATGGTTGTTTCAAGCAGTGTTTCTTGTTAGTAGTTTTTTGAAATTCCGTCGTTACAGGCCCGAACAAAACCTAATTAAATCAAATGCTGCTGAAAATAGAAATCCGCCTATCTCTAGCAGTCACAGGCCTGTAATGTAGGGGCGTGAGCCTTCCTGTGGCTCTAGCCTCCACGCACTCTTGCCAGTCTGTCACAAGCCCCTGGCCAGGGAACGAGTATTTTCTGAAGTTTCACGAAGACGATGCGCGCAGAAAGAGCAGCCAGAAATGTACAGTTACAGCGTTTGAGTCAACTGGCTGCAACAAAGCAAGGAAAAGGGAAAACAGAAGATTTTTGGATAAGCCCACAGGTCAAAACATCGGGTCCACATCCGCGTGGGCTTTAAAAGATGGCGAGGAACGGAGGAGCAGGAGGAAATTGGATCTGGTTTTGTTTTTGTGTAGGGGGGAATTTGTTATTTTCCTGAGAATAACAGTCAGTATGTAGAACTATGTATGAAAGAGACAGGAGCATGAGTTGGATACAGGGTTTTGGTTTTTAGCCATGGAGCAACGATGCACTTGTTGCTCTCTCTCTCCGCGCCTTTGCTCTGCTCGTGGACTCCAGGGCAGTGGGTTAAACAGTGTTCGTGTGTGTCGTCTGGGAGGGAGACCTGAGGGACGGGGTGAGGATTTTGTTCGCGGGTGCAGAGTACATTTCAGAAGAATTTAGATGTCTTGGGTGTTGCCCGGTTGTTTTGTTGCAGATGGTACGTACCGCCTAGGCGTGTAAACATGCGACTGAAGCGCGGGGGATGGAAAAGGGTTTCAGTTCCACCGGAGCTCACTGTGGAGAGAGGTGATAAGAGCGCTCTGTCTGATAAAGCAGAGGCAGAGATGGATTCGGTAATCGTTGTGAGCTGGTCAGTGCAGCACCCAGAAGTGTGAAACCGAGCACAGTCATGATACAAAGTGATGGAGCATTGTCTGGCTGGCAGCCTCACGAGAAAGGACGAACAAAGATGCTACAAAATGGGCTGAATCTGCTTAACGCTCACTGGTAAAGATCCTGAGTGATGCTGGGTGCAATGTCACGATCGAGCAACATGGAGTTGTGCTGTTGTTCGTACACTAGCTCGGACGCCGTACGATAGACCTTGTTTGAATCTGAGCTGCCTTTGTTGTCGTTGGCCTCCTGCGGGTCGGTTGCGGGAGGCGTGTGTTATTGGTTATTCCTGTCCGTCCGGCTCTGCTCGTCGTCATCAGCACTGCCGTGTTGTTCTTGGCTGTATAAGGGCCCCTGGCGCCTGTGCCGGATTGGCCTGTGCCGGTCAACGTCGTCTTCATGCTTGCCCGCTCTCAACCTTCAGGTCTAGTTTCTTCTTCTTCCTCAGCGTGGGTTGTGTTATTCTGGTCGTCGTTCGCTCGCGTCATAAACACAAAGTGGAGGTTTTATTAGGCCAGGGGCTCCCTCAGCCTGCTGCTGCTGCACTATTGGATTTTCTATGGGATTCCCCAGCCCTTTCGCGTGTCATCCCATCCCCCATTAAACCTGGCGCCCTGGATAGGTCAGACAAATTGGTCTTCTTGGCTGTTTATCGTGGTGGCGCGGATTGCATATGTGTCAACGCTCATTTAAGGCCAGAGATGTCAACTCCCAGCTCCTGAGACGGCCAAGAAGAAAATCAGTGTGGATGAGCGAGTCAGAAGTGACAGTGGACAGCAGATAAGCGTGATGGTAGTGGTTGAGCAGCGAAGCGTGGTGAGAGTGGGGCAGACCGGCAGTGGTAAGGTGTGTGAGGGCCAAGAGCAGTGAGTCCAGATGAGAAAGGTGAAAGGAATACAATTGTTATATCATTGTTAAAAGGAACGTGAGCGCGAGAGCCGCGAAGCTGTGGAGAGGTGCGAGCCAAGAAAGAGAAGCCACGAAGAGCAAACTCCTCTGCTCAGAGTGAAGTACACCGCGCCAAAACCTGGTTCGCCCTGATGAACGCAGCAAAGAGTGATTGGTATCCTACTGTTGGTGAGTGAGTGCGTTGGGTGCGAAGGTAGTGGACAAGCAAAAGCGAGTGGTGTATACGCAAATCTGGGTGGACACCGTCATGCCACATAGAAGAGTTTTATCTAGGTTGTCTTTCTCTGTCTTGAGTCATGGAATGACGTGCTATTGTTGCAGGGAAACAGAGCAGTCAGGATCGGAAATTCGTTAAACGTGTTACAGGCTTTTAAAGAAAGTGTGAAGCGGGAAGCCATCCTGGAGCGTAACAGATACACAGCAATGAGGTCGTGGTATAGTTCAGGTGAGTGGTACGACACTATTAAGAGTAACATGATACCTTTGACGAGTCTATGATTCATATTGGTCTGCCAACAGATTCCGGTTACTCAGTTGCTGACAGCACTGGGACCTTTATAGTCGAGGATGAACAATGTGGCAGTTTTTAAGAATATGGTGTAAAGATAAATCTGTTTGTAAAGGCGATGATTGGAGAGTGTATAGTTGAGCCACACTGGACTTGTGAAACGCTGCCATCCTTTCTCGGTCGGCAACAACAAGTAGAGACAGAAAAGGTGCAGGAGTGAAAGCCAAAGGGACGATAGGAGTCATTGGGTGGTCATTCTCCCTTTGTTTCTCTTCCGCTGGCGAAGTTATCAGTCCAATCAGGTATCATATAAATGCATTGTTTACCTGGCCACTACCTGTTTCAAGCATAACGACTAAGCAATGGCGACCACATGTCTTACGATATCAGGAGTTTTAGGTTTAGTATTAAAAGAAGCTTAAACATACGAGACACTACGATTTTAATACGCCACCAGCAGGTCCTCCCCTCAATTAACAGGCTTAAAGTGAAACGAAACGGTAGATAAGGCCGACTGTGTAGGTGGAGCGAAACACAGCGGAGAACAGATGATGAAACAGACTAAAAGCTGGAGCTAAGCTGATACGAGCAGGGGCTGCGTGATGATGCCTGGGCAGCGGCTCTGGGATTGGGAGAGGATGAAGAGTTGCTTATGTGATGGCGTGCTGGATCCCACGGCGCTGCTGACATGTGCCGCTTCACAGAGAAGCTCAGCAGGGAAAGAAAAAAGGATTTGCCTGGAGGTGGAGTTGTAACCGGGAATACGATAGCTGCGCGTATTGAGTCCACTCTGGGGTGTGTCCCTGTTCTCGCTGGCTGTTTTCAAGGTGTGAACACCACTGGAGAGTCTTGCTTCACACCTTTGATCTGTCAGAAGGATTGCTGACCCCTTTGTATCAACAATACTGTATAATGGCGGTATGCATTCCTCAACGAGTTTTGTGCATGATTGTGCGCTTATTTGCAGTGATGAGGCGTTGAGATGTGGCTGAGGAGGCTAGAAGTAAAAAGGATGAAACAATGTCTGTGTGTTGATTGTAAAAACTGAGGATTTCTATTGATTCTTTGTTCACTTGGTGTTAGTTTATCCATCGAGCTATTGGTAATGTTAGCCAGTTGTAGAGACACTGCTTGTGCGTAGTGGATTATGGCTGACGAGTGTGGTGTGGTGACAGGAGCGAGTAAAAGCGAGCAGCGTCCAGTAATAGTGAGTAGTATTGAAGAGCAGCGGTCGTGTGCGTAGTGTGTATGTGAAGGTTGAGAAAGTGCGAGTGCAGGCTGCAAGCACGACGCTTGCGACTAGCTGTAGGTATTGTGAAAAAAGATATGTTTACTTTAAGTGTTGTTGTATGTGCAGGTGGTACGTTGTATAGAAGGATGCGATGTGACTGTTGTAGCATGATGTGGACTCTGTTGACTCTGCCTGTAAAAATCCCTGTAGTACAGTGGCTGCATGATTGCTCAACATGAGAGTGAGACCGAGTATGGTATCAGATCTCTGAAGAAACTCTGACTGTTCCTTGAACTGTGAAGCTATTGTGAGACATATACTCGACTTAAACTAAGCGCTACCACTGTGTGTGAACCCAAATCGAGAGATGTTCTTTAAGTGAATCCAAGTCCAATTCCTTTGTGTGGTTACGAGAGTGCTGAGTGCGTCATCTTAATGGGATTTGAGACCATTCAGTAGAAAGAAGCGTGAGTTGGAGTCTCGAAGGTTGTGAAGTACAGAGTTAAAGGTGTAGTTGTGTTTGTTGAGACACCTGAGCAAGATGGGAGCAGGTCCGCCTGGTGTCTGGGCAGTGCGTGTTGAGCTAGAAAACGTCAAGCGAGTGGTGTCCGGTCACAGCGGTAACAAGCACATGTTGTCTGATGAACGTCTCCGTACTGGACGTTGTGGAACGGCGTGCAGCTGGAGTGTGTGTACAAGCCCGAACAGAGCCGTGTCACTCACCTCCTCCGCCCTGCTGCGAGCCGTTCCCGCCGCTCTGTGACTGTGGTAAGCCTCGTTGCCCTGCGCCTCGCCACTCAGTGCCATTGTGTGTCGTGTGCCTGTTCCGTCAGCCACGCGGCGTCCATTCGCCAACGCACCAGCCACGCATCACGCGTCAGCGCACCTCCTCGGCGTAGCTGCGAGCAAGCCGCTCGAAATGCCTAGCTGTGCGCAAGCGCCGACACCCCCGCCCAGCACCACCGACCGTAGTCCCTAATCTCTTCTCCGCTCCTCCGTTTTGCAAAGTTACCAGACGATGAACGGCTCCCTCCGTGATGTCGACTGTTGTGCGGCTTCCACAGCAAAGTCGCCTGATCGCACGACACAATGAAGAGCTATGCCCGGAACCCGAAACCTGACCGTGCTACGAAGACAGAGCACGAAGTAGCTGAGCTGGGCTGGAATGAGACAACGAAGCGCTCGATCACCACCAGTACGAGCGGGAGAAAGCGCTCCGCAAGCAGGCGGAGGAGGTGAGTGACACCCGGCTCTGTTCGGGCCTCTAACTCCGCATCACCACATCCAGCTGCACGCCGCCTCCTCCACAGTCAGTCAACGGAGAGCTCTCATCAGACATGTGACTCATGTTTAAGGCCTGTGACAGGACACTGTTGAGCTTATTTTTAGTCCCCACGCACTGCAGACACAGCGGACACTGTCTTCTGTCAGGCTGTTAAAAAAAAAATAAAACCTTTAACTCTGTATTAAAAGTTAGAGATTAATCAGTTTTTTTTATAGCAAAACTGTGTGTAAAGTCCCATTAAAGATGCACTCAGACTCTGTAAACACAAAGGATTGGACTTGGATTACTTAAGAATATTTGATACATCTGGGTTAAAATGTGGGTAGCCTGTAGTTTAAAGTGCAAAGTATAATGTCTCACAATAGCTCACAGTTCAAGGAACAGTAGAGTTTTTAGAGATCTGATACCATACTGGTTAATCCCTCATGTTGAGGTCAATATGCAGCCACTGTATCACAGGGATGTTTCTACAGGAGAGTAACAGAGTCAATATGTACAGTATGCTCCTTTATACAAGTACATGCACATAAACAACACTTAAAGGTTAAATATATACAATCCTACAGTAGTCGAAGCTGTGTGTCTGACAGCCTGATGCACTTTTATTACCATAACAACTACCACAGAGTCTGCTAATACTACTATATTACTGGACCTGCCTCGCTTTTTACTGCTCCTGTCACACACACACTCGTGCCACTAATACTACCACAACAGTGTTTCCACAACTGTAAATAAATACTGACGCTACAACTAACAACAGTGAAAAAGAAATCAATAGAAATGTCAGTTTTTACAATAAAAAACAGACATTAGTTTCATCCTTTTACTTTAGCTTCAGCACATCTCAAGCCCTCATATGCAAATAAGCACACAATATGCAAAACCCAATGTTGAGGACATGATAGCATTATTACAGTATATGTTGATAAAAGGCGGTCAGAAATCCTTTGACAGATCAAGGGTGTGAGCAAGACTCTCAGTGGGCGTTCACACTTGAAAACACAGCGAGAACAGGGACACACAAGAGTGGACATCAATACGGAGCTATCGTATTACCGGTTAAACTCCACCTCCAGCAAATCTTTTTTCTTTCCCCCTGCTGTCTTTCTGTGAGCGGTGTCACAGCAGCCATGGGATCCAGCACGCATCATAAAGCAACTTTAATCCTCCTCCCATCCAAAGAGGCCTCAGCATATCACCGGCAGCCCTGCTCGTATCAGCTTAGCTCAGCTTTTAGTCTGTTTCATCATCTGTTCTCCCCGCTGTGTTTCCTCCCTATGTCGGTTATCTAGTTTGTTTTCACTTTAAGCTGTTAATTGAG
>NW_023339696.1:5341847-5356177 GCF_004916995.1 Morone saxatilis
CATTTTAATACGGCACCAGCAAGTCCTCCCTCCCAAGTGTTCGTATGTTTAAGCTTCTTTTAATATAAACTAAACTCCTGTATCGTAAGAATGTGGTCGCATTGTTAGTGTTAATGCTTGAACAGGTAGTGCAGGTAAACAATGATTTATACCTGATACTGATTTGGATGATAACTTGCCAGGGAAGAGAAAAAAGGAAATAACACAATGACTCTATGTCCCTTTGGCTTTACTCTGCACTTTTCTGTCTCTCTGTTGTGGAAAAAGATGGCAGCGTTTCCACAGTCAGTGTGGCTCAATATAACTCTCAATCATGCTTTAAAACCAGACTTTATCTTTACACATATTCTTAAAAATGACATTGTTCATTCGACTTAAAGGTCCAGTGTGTAACAATGAGTAGGATCTGTTGGCAGAAATATAATATAATATTCAAAGGTATATGTTATGTTAACTAGTGTGTAATCACCTGAATATAAGAATCATTGTGTGTTTGTTACCTCAGAATGCTTCCTTCACACTTTCTTTAAAAGCTGTAACACGTTTAGATTTCAGATCCTGCTGCTCTGTTTTGGCCAACAATACAGTATTTGACTCACCAGACAAGAAAGAACAACCTAGATAAAACTTCATATGTGGCATAGACGTGTCCACAGATTGCGTTACATCCCTCTGTTGTCATATTGACCAACCTTGCAGTATCAAATTAGATACTAATATTTTCGTCTGTTTCCAGGGAAGGTTTTGGCGAGTGTACTTCCACTCTGACGCAGAGGAGTTGCTTGTACTGTTTTCTTTTGCTGACTCTCAACAGTTCACTGAAGCAGTATCTTGCTCAGTAGTTTTTAACAATGATATAACAAGTTGTATTCTTTCACTTTCCTCATCTGGATCTGTTTGGTCCCACACATTAAATGTTCGGCTTTAAGTAGCAATTTAACCAGTTCTGACTGTAATATAATACAGTCCTATTGTGGTCCAGTGTATTTGATGTTTCCTGATTTTCTTTGGCGTTCAGGACTGGAGTTACATCTCTGCTTAAATGAGGTGACACATATGAATGGAACAGATAAACAGAGAAGACAATTTTGTCTGACTATCAGAGGGGTTTAATGGGGGATGGGATGACACGCGAAAGGGTGGGGAATCATAGAAAATCAATAGTGCACAGAGCAGGCTGAGGGAGCCTGGCACTATAACCTCATTTGTGTTTATGAGGAGGAGAGACAGAATAACAAAAGCTGAGGGAGAGAAGAAATAGACTGAAGGTTAGAGAGCGGCAGCATGAGCGAGTGAACGCACAGGCCAGATCGGACAGAGGCAGGGGCTTATAAGAAGAAAAGGCAGTGTGTGAGAGAGAGAGGGAGAGACAGAATAACAATAACACAGCCTCCCGCAAGACGCAGGGAGCAACGAGCAAAAAGCAGCTCAGATTACAAGGTTATTAGGCTCGAGCTAGTGGTAAACAAAGCCACAACTCCATGTCTGCTCATGTGACATTCACCCAGATATCCAGGATCTTACAGTGAGGTTAACAGATTCAGCCATTTTGTAGCATCTTTGTTGTCTTTCTGTGAGGCTGCCAGCAGGAATGATCCATCACTTTGTATCACTGACTGTGCTGGTTTCACACTTCTGAGAGTGTGATGACAGTAAAAGATTGATCATCTCTGCCTCTGCTTTATCAGACCAGGCTCTTATCACCCTCTCTCCAAGTGAGTCGGTGGAACACTGAAACCTTTTCATCAGCTTCAGTCCATGTTAACGCTAGGGTAGTAACATTGAATAAACAAGCAACAGACATCTAAATTTTGAATGTATTCGGAAAAATCCTCACCCCCTCCTTCAGGTCTCCCTCCAGAGACACACACGAACATGTTTAACCACTGCTGGAGTCCACGAGAGAGCAAGGGAGAGAGGAGAACAGTGCATCGTTGTCATGGCTAACTGTATCCAACTATGTCATGTCTCTTTCATACATAGTTCTACATACTATGTATTTCAGGAAAATAACAAATTCCCCCTAAAACAAAACAAACCAGATAATTTCCTGTCCCTCAGTTCTCGCCATCTTTTAAAAGCCACGCCGATGTGGACGATGTTTGACCTGTGGCTTTATCCAAAATCTTTGTTTCTTTTCTTGCTTTGTTGAGCAGTTGACTACGTGTAACTGTACATTTTGGCTGCTCTTTCTCTGCCATTCTTGTGAAACTTCAGAAATATCTTCCTGGCCAGGTTGTGAAAGACTGCAGAGTGCGTGGAGGTAGGCAGGAAGGTCAGCCTATTACAGGCCTGTGACTGCTAGAGATAGCGGATTTTATTTTCAGAGCATTTGATTTATTAGGTTTTGTTGGGCTGTAAAGAGAATTTCAAAAAATATAACAAGAAATGCTTCTGAAAAACATGACCTACCCTGACTTTAACTGGCTTCTTGGCCTGCGTATTCATCGTGGTCACAAATCAGCAGACTTCATATTATACGACATGTCAGTATTTTCATGCAATTGTCAGTTCACTCTGTGTTCAGGTAGCACGCAGTGTAAAGAGTTGACCACATTGCTGTCAAACGTGCTTAGCTACGGTTTGTCAGGGAAGCACATTCGTCTCACTCAGTCATCTCAAGGCTACCTAATAAACTATTATTACTACTGGACAGAATAACAATGTTCCAGCCCATAAACCCACACATTGTCTTCCTACCTGTGCAGTTATTGTTTGCATATATCAAATGTCCTTTTGAAAATGCCCCACTACATACTGTATGCCCCTTAACACTGCGTTAGAAGGAGAAGTTATCAGATGCAGTTAAAAATGGGGGATAAAGCCTAGAGGAGTGCATTTGAAGGGTGTTATTGGTAGGATGTTCCCAGTCCAACGGGACAGGACAATATTTCATGAAGCTGTAGCCTCTACTACTGTGCAGCATAATGGTGGTCACTTGTTATAGACCATTACATTTTTAATAAAAAAAGGACCCCCAATATGAGCAGAAACATGCTTTTATCAGTTTAGAGAAGTTGTTCTTTTTGTAAGGCTTAACGTGTGAAGCATTACAATACACACCATGCTGTCCCCCAGATATGAATATTAATTCTTACGAGAGACAGAAAATATAATTATGTGTATAGTCAGATTATTTATTTGATATATAAACTTGGTTTTCAGTTATTATTTTGGTGCCAAAGGTCACAAAAAGCAGCACAAATGCTACTCAGTTTGGAGGTTAATCATAAGATACAAATTCAGCTTTTTTTTCATTAGGTTGCTTAAGAATAAACGTGTCTTATAAAATATGCTAACAAGAAGAGTGTGTGATGCCTTTGTGCTGTGCGTATCTGCAGAATATCCCTGGCTCCACAGTCTCCCTGCAGTCAGAGGATTACAGTATTAAGACTTCGTGGACTTGCTGCACTGAAAAAAGGACGTCATTGTGAACAGCTTTATAAAAAAAAAACAGGCAATGTGAAAGGGAAGCAGGCAGCTCTGTGTTTGCCTGTTCTGGTTCCTCAATAACTGAGTGTATGTGCACACTGTGGGACCAGTTGAGGTATTTTATAGATCTTCTGACAAACTCCAACCTTCCTATAAGAGACAAAAGCTTTTAAACATTTTTCTCACCCAAACACTGTTTGGCAAACTGCACAGATAGAGTCACTGAATTGTCCTGAAAGGTGAATGCTGCTGTGTATTGACCATCAGCAGAGTAATGTTAATGTATTGTTTTCAATATTAGTTCAACAAATCTAAGACATATTCAATAGTTACAATATTATATAATTTGTCACTTTTAGTACAGTTTGTCAATGTATTTCCTGCTGTGTAAAGGCCTAATTATTGCTCATGTGTCATCCATCAGAAATTCATTGAATTCGAGGATGCGTTGGAAGCTGAGAAGAAGGACCTGCAGGTGCAGGTGGATTTTCTGGAGCTGCAGGGAAAACAGCTGGAGCTCAAGACAAAGAACTATTCTGACCAGAGTGAGTGGACCGTCGTCTTTATTACAAACTTAATCCTGTACGTGCAGCACATCTGGCTGCTCTCGATGGATGTCCCAGGCAGAGCTGAAATTAGGATCACCATAGTCCAAGTTAATTCTAATTCATGTCTCAATTTTAAGTCAAGAGAAAATGAACATCCATTAAAATAATAATTTTAAATAAACAAGAGCCTGTTTAGATTGAGATCCAGTTTTGACCTTGAACAATAGGCAAAAGAAGTTTAAAACATGACTCATTAGTGTTGAGACCAGTACTTTAAGTCTAGTTCTGTTACCTGGAAATTGATATATGAGTTGAAAATGTAAAAGTTAATTGATGAATTTCAAATATCAGCTCTTGAAGCTGTTTTTTCTTCAGATTTACAAAAAGGGGAAAAGGTAACAGCCCAAGAATATATTTCCATAGTATTTCTAATGGGAAGATGGAAGGGGAAGTACACACACAGTCTGAGGATGTTGTATTTTTAGATTATGATTCTTTTGAACTGAAACCCTGATTTGCTTTATGAATACTGACATACTGAACATATTTGATGGGCTGGTTAATTTTCTTTTCTTTGACATCTACCTTTGAGGTTTCTTGATGTTTTTTGATTTACTGTGGAGTTTAGACCAAATGTCTAAAATCTTGACAAGCAAGATTGGCCATAAAAAATGACCTTAGGGTCGTCATACACCTCATATTCAATTAGCTAAACTTGTCAACTTGAAAGAATTAAAGCTATTTGAATCCATTACTTTCTTTCCTCCTGTCTTTTTTGCTGATCAACTTTTCTGTCTGTCTCACAGTCACTCGGCTGGAGGAGCGAGAATCAGATATGAAGAAAGAGTACAACGCCCTGCACCAGCGCCACACTGAGGTAACCAGACCTTTAATCTCTAGCGTCATTTCTTACATTTTCATTTCTATATTTCCAAAATCCATCAAATTGTTGATATCATTATCCTTAAATGCTGCAGCCATTATCTTAGTATAAGGCAAAATATTCAAGGTTTAGGGTTCAGGGCTGTATTTTCATTATACAGTACAGGATTGCACAGTGAAATGCAGTAAATAAACAGAAATATGTAATGTAATATTATATTTTACATGCGCCTCCTTTACTGACCACTCCAGGTGTTTTCTGATGCTTTCTCAACCTCAAACACACTCATACTCTTTTCTTTTTCTTGCCCTCGTGGGTCACAGATGATTCAGACATACGTGGAGCACATAGAGCGGTCCAAAATGCAGCAGACAGGGAGCAACAGCCAATCAGAACCCGGCTGTGGACGAACGTGAGTTGTTTTACACGTGTGTGTTGGTGTGTAAATGTCACACATTTATCTTTGTGTGGAATTCGAATAGTAACTTTCACTTGTCGTCTTGTTGCTGATGTTTCGTGTTGCGTCCTCAGTGTATTAGGCTTTTCATGTGTCAACATGCTCATTGTGTTGATGCTGGCATTTGTTTGTCAGGAGCCATGATGAACAGCTGGTACTTCCCACTGAAAGAGGCGAGAGAGAGTGTACAAAGAAACCTGGCACCCACTATGAGCCTTGTGGGAAATAATTAGAAAAAAAGAAAGTCTGAACTTTATCTGCCACCTTGCAGTGCTCAGCAATTGGTGCAACCCATGAGTCCAGAATATTTATGAGCATGAAGCAAGACGAGGAGTGGGACATCTGGTGCAGCTTCTGGAGCTGAACTGCAGATTAGTCGCCTCCTGCAACAGCGTATTTTAAAAATCTATTCAGCTACACTGTTCAAAGGGAACCTAATCCTACAAATCTTCTTCAACTCTTAGAAATAGAGCTCTGAATGAGGCTCGTGATAGTTTGTGTTTGTAATTTATTTAGGCTTGTTCGCAGGATGGTTGCATTGTAAACAGTGATTAGGCTTACAAGATGCATTACTTCTTAACAAACTGCCGATTAATCCGAAACAATTTTAATACGAATAAAAACAATCTTGAAAAATAACTGTAAAAATACTTTAAAACTGCACTCATCTTTTAAAGGTGAAAAAGCTTGTGTGTTTGTGTGTGTGTGTGTGTGTGTGTGTGGTTCATGTGTCATGGCATGTTCCAGTCTGCTGTCTTTCTCTAATCGGCGTCTGTCTGTCTGTCTGTCTTGCTGGCTTGCTCTCTGTGCCCTGTTTGCACAGTCAACGCCACACATGGAGGAAAAGGTAAATCCAACATGGTCCCACAACTGCCCTCCTCCATCAGCTCCGCCCTCCCAAACCGGCCTGCTTTGACTTTAAATGTGACTTAAGAGTTGTTTGAAGCCCCTCCTTATATATAGTATTCCTTTATAGTGTATCTTTTATCAGTTATTGATGCCTGTGACAACAATTTATCATCGTGAATGTAATATTGCATTCTAATAACAAGAGATAACACGAGGAATGGTTCAGAGGTCGTGATAAGCAATCCATATTTTCCAGTTTTCTGCATCTACCTTATCCTCTTTGTCCCTCATGGGTTGCCAGTGTCTGTCTGCCTGCTCTGCTTGTCTGTCTCTCTCTTCCAAAAGTGAAGCAGTTATATGGATATGCATTAATATTAAGCAAAGAACAAATCTTCTGCAGTTCTTGTACTTCTTAGTGACAAAACATTGCACATTACACAAACAGTAGGATCTTTTGTGCATGTCTGATGTTTTGCAGAGTAGCAGATGTAAGTAAATGTAGATACATTCATTTGAAGCCTGCACAGTTTTCAGTTTCAGTTGTTCAGTCATCACACAACCAAAAAAGTGTCTAATAATTAATTAATCTAATTCATGTACAGTGCATTTATACAAATAAAACCTATAGTTGTGATGTTCAATATAATGTATTTCTACATTGAGTTTACTACCTGTAGTAGCCTGTGTTGATCACTCTGTCTCTTTGAATGACTTGCATCTGTATCCCTAGTAAATCTCTAGTTCATTGGCCTGGTGGACTAGACTGCATGCCCTCAGAGCACTTGTTGCTAGTCATTGTAGGGCTTGTAAATCAGCCATTTTGCCTTTCCCCTAAAATCTCTATCCCTGTCGTGCTTTATTTCCATATTACATATTTTAAATATGTAAGGACGTGGGTTTGATTGCAGGCATTTGCTATTTCTATGTGGAGTTCCTCATGTTTGTACAGTTTAACTACATTTCTCGCTCACATTCTTGCAGAGAGTTAGATGAGAAGATTGATACCACTCTCGTGTACAGTAAAGAGGAAGCTGTAGGTTAGCTTAGCATAAAGACTGGACACTGGAAAACAGCTAGCCTAGCTTTGCCTGAAGGTAACAAAGTCCATGCACATTATACACATTATAACACACATAACACATTATATCTTATATATACTGTGGTGGCTATTTGTTAAATAAAGCATACAAAGTTTTATTCAAGTCATCCATCCGAATGGGCCTCACACAAAACCCCTCCAACACCACTTCCTAATATGCGAAAGCTTGAAAGAGTGAAGATTGAAAGAAGCAGTTAGGGTTAAAGGTTATATGCATATAACAGCCTCTTGAACAGGTTGTGTATGGTTTAACAATGACCAGGTCAAAGGGTCATGTAGGTTCTTAAAAAGTGCCATTACAATACATATGTTTTATTTTACTGCCTTATGTCCAGGACTTTACGCGATAAGCCAGCCAGCTTCATGTTCAACATGCAAATATAAGAGTGGTATCAATCTTCTCATGTAACTTTCTGCATGAAAGTGAATACAAGCATTTTCCAAAATGCTGAACTGTTTTAGGAAATGTTTTCCGGGTGGTTTTATGCCTTGCATCTAACGCATGCCAGGATAATCTCCAGCCCTGCAGAAGAAAAAGGGAATAATTATAATAAATGAGTAATCAATAGTCAATCTCACATTAGTCTCCACCCCTCTCTGTGTCTCCTCTGCCAACAGCAAAGCGGAGCGCCCGCCGTCATTGAGCCTGTACCCCAGCGGTGAGGGAATGGTACGTGGGGGTCTCGGGGGGGCTAGGATGATGCCCGGGAAAGACATCTGGCAGGTCAGCGTGCCCGGCCAGTCTACCTTCTGCTCTGCCTATCAGGTGGGACAGACAGCGGCCCTGTCCTCGTCCACGAACACAACCGCAGCCTGGGGAGTGGAAAGGGGACGGGCAGCCTTACTGCTGCCTGTCCCACTAGCCACACCCACACGGACCACCTCCCCCACTCAAGCCTGCTTGGGTCACTTTTGAGGAAATTTATTTTATTCACACCACTTGAAAAGCTGCCCTTTGAGTCAGATTCATTAGGTATATATGTTGACTCAAGCAAGCAGGGGTCCATCATGTTTTTTCCATTGAGTTTCCTTTATAACTGATTATTTTACTGTGTGATCATGGAGCTTCTACCATACGTCCTCACGTTTTAGTTTACACTTGTGCGTTAAATTTAAGTGTTTCCAAATGTCCCTTTTTTTTAAAATTATGCTACTCACACAATTTGATGGCATATAATGATTTATCAGTGAGAGAAACAGCCAAGGTAAGAACAAAAAGAGGACCTTAGCCTTGGTATTTAGCTATGAAAACATCCAGAGAGCAGTTAAAGTGCACACTGTATGAGTTAGATAGCCTTATTTTAAGTTTTGATTAGTTGTATTTAATATGACTGAGACAGTGACTTTAGATGCTGGACAACCTGTAACATTCACAAGTTTTTTACTGAGAATGAATCCAGGACTTAATGACTCGGAGGCAGTATTCAGCACATATTTGGGTGAATTTGAAGTTCTGATCCATCAAATCATTTGGAAGTAACCACATTAAACAATATAAACATTGCGTGACCCTGCCTCCACTATAATACTCATATAATGCTCTTTGTCTCTTGCCCCCATGTCCTGGCCTCATACCGCCACTGTACATTAAGGAGGATGAATCAGAGTCCGACTCATTGGCGGCCACACCCAGCAGCACGGGAAGCAAGTCTAACACACCCACCTCCTCCGTCCCCTCCGCCACTGTCACCCCCATCAACGAGGGCTTCCTCCCGCATTCGGAGTTCGATGCGATGCGGGCTGGGAACCGCAGGAAAGGTGTCAAGCGGCTCAGCCGGAATATGGAGGTGCAGGTTTCCCAGGAAACCAGGAATGTCAGCATCGGTAAGAGGATGTCACCCAATACATCCTCATCCTGTAGTGTCTCAGATTATGACTCTCGACCTTTGTTCTCTTCCCAATTTGGAGTGAAAATATCATCAAAATGTTTCTAGTCTTCTAAAGTTTCAGCTGAAATGTAATGACCTGTTGCCTGTCATGTTTTTCCAGGTATGGGAAGCAGCGATGAGTGGTCCGAGTTTCAGGAGATCATCGATTCTACCCCTGACCTGGACCCCCGTGTGTACGGAGGAGGAAACAGGTACAAATACTCTGTAGTAGCGTCACATGCACGGCACATACTGACAGTGAAAATCCTCCAAAGTTTTACTGCCTTCAAGATCAACAAAAAAAGAGCCAGGCTGAAGTTGCCAGACTTTTCCTGGACAACCCAAGAGCAGGACTACCGTAACAAAGAGTAATAAAGAGTCATATTTTGATTAAAATGAATAAACATATATTTTACACCCATGGTTTGTTTGCAAGTAGAAGATCTCTCCATCTGTGGTTACATATTTATGGTTTTGTTGTTGTTTACCTGGTGAAAGTCTGAGGACTGAAATGTTTTTCTTTTACTGCTGTTGTCTGATGAAATGTGTGTGTTTCAGCCCCTCCCAGGGCATAGTGAACGAGGCCTTCGGCATCAACACCGACTCTCTCTACCATGAGATCAAAGACGCCAAGTCGGACATCATTGGAGATGTAGATGCAGGCGCCGAGCTGCTAGGTATGAACAGGATTGTGGATGCCATACGTTTTGCTGTGGTCGTAGGTTTGTTATCCGGGAGCCTTAAAGCTTGGCAGCAAATTTTGCCATGAAATCACTTTGCTGGTTACAGCTCAGTGAAATCCTTCTCTTTAAGTATTTCAAAGGAAATGCCTGAAAACTGCTGCCTCCTTCCCCTCCTCCTGAGGTGATCATTGCTCACCTTGAGCTGGTGAAAGTGACGCTTTCTCCTCCTACTCCTACTACTTCTACTGTCAGTGTGTGATATTACTCAGTAATATCTGATTAAGTGTAGATCCAAAGTGAGGGCGGATGCATGTGCGCGTTGCACAAAGCCAACATTTGTTTTTGCTTTGCGTTACTGCAAGGCAGGAGCTCCATGTGAGGCTGTGTGAATGTGCCACTGCACTGCACTGACTCTGACTTTTTTTGTTACCTTGCATGGCTAAGGCTGGAACACACTCCTGTGCCAGCAGCTCATTCCTGCGTCACATCCTGAAAAACCATACAATCCCTCACTGGCTGCTCCCCCAACCCCAGCTGCCCATTCATGCAGTGTTACTTTTATTATTTCTTCTGTCTTTCTACTGTTGGTTTCTTTCTCTCTCTTTTTATGGGGCGGAGGCATGTTTGATGCAGCCCGTTTCAAAGGTTGTGAGATTAAAAAAAGTTACATTTATTATATTTATCAGATTTCATTGCACTTAATTTCATGTTTATTATTTAGATCTTAGATGCTCATTGTCAGTCTCTGCTCTGGTCCAGTACACTTTGAGGGATTCTGGTGGATATTCATTTTTGTTACTGGAACTGGGTTGTTTTGGGTTTGGATTTATTGTCCTAGATTTTTATATAGCAGCAACAGAAGGCAGATATGACCCATCTTCTTGTCCATCTGTTAACCTCTCACCCGTTTCCTTTTTTTTTCCCCTTTTATGTGCTTCTGCTGGTGACACCCATAGGCGAGTTCTCAGGTGTGTATCTGAGCATGCATTGGTTTTTCTTTTACTCTCTCGACTCCTCTCTACTCTCCAAACTCCTCAGCTAAGAGTTAATATTAACCCGTTTATACAAATAAAAAAAAAGACTACACATTACTATAGTTTTAATTATTAATTTATAATGATTTATTTATTGCTTGGAAATCAGGAAATTGTGATGATACGGTAGATTAACAATATCCATACACATCCAGTAAAAACAGTTTTTTCTTATCCCTTTAAAGTCACAGTGAAATTATATTTTTAATCCAAAAGTTATATCAGTCTGCATGTGTCCCATTGGTTGAGAATGACCCTCCCGTCCTAATGTTCAGATAGGAAATAAATTATTTTAAATGCACTTAAACGTCTGTTTCACTGGGACTTTAAAATCAATCTGATGATGTTTGAATAAATCAGACCAGGTAGCAGCTTTTGTGCTCCAATTCTTTATCCCTGCTGCTCGTCTACAAATCCAAATTATTAAATGCTTATCAGCATCCTCTCTCTCCTCTCTTCCCTTCTCATCCCTCTCTCTTTCTTCTGTGATCTGTGGCCTTTCCTCTTTCTCCCTCCTTCTTCTTTTGCCTCCAGTCCGTGATGATTTCTTCGGTAAGGCACGCCTTGCCAACGATCATGGTCACATTTGCTTGTTATGTCATCCCCTGGCCTCTAGCTTTCACATTCTTCTGGTTCCTTCTTTGTGTCTGTTTTTTGTGTGGCTTTATATTTACATGTTGTTTAATATTTTTCAGAAGAGCTCCTCTTTTGTAGAACATTACAATAAAAATCCCCTTTTGTATGGAAAGAAAGCACTGTACTAGACAGTAATGTAATGGTAAAGAGGCAGTGCAGCTCAGTAAGGAAAAAATAGTGAAACTACACGTCTTAGAAGGTAAACAGGCTCTGTGGTGAACACCAGTTCAACAGGAAACACCTCAGTTAGATTTGGTAAAGTGCTTTTTTCCATTCCCTCCTCCAAGATATGAGTGAAGATTGATTTTAGTTAGGATGTGGCAGTTTTTTATCTTGAGCGCTGCAGTTAAAACTGCCAGTCTGAGGTGCCTTCAGTAGACAAGTTATTTTTCTGCCTCTGCAGTCAGATCATATATCACAACATAAACCTGGCAGTATTTTCTAATCCAGTGTCCAACAAGGACACAAGCCAACACCGGTCCTTTGTAATTGACACCTGTTATATGTGAACCTCTTTGCTTCTTGTTTTTGTTTGTTTTTGACATGTTCTCATGTCCTCAATTTCCTCTGTGTTGAAATTTCTGTGTGTGCTTGGCTTATATTGCACAGTGCTTGCTGCTTGCACGTAAAAATCTATAATTTCACGATTTGGTTTTTGGTAAAAAAAAATAAAAATAAAGATAGGTTGAGCATGACAATAACACTGTCGTGGTTAAGGGATCATCCCTGAATTCTGAATATATGTGCACTCATGGAGCTCATTGATTGATATTGATATTGACCTGATATTACAAGTTATGGTTATGCTGTGCCAACATATTCTCACCAGTTACTAAAAGCAGTTATAAAGCTGCTCCAGGACTCCCAGCTGTCTCTGTCTCCCTCTCTCAGGACTATTTTACTTAAATAACTTCAGTTTCACGAGTGTTTTGCTCATTGTTCTCCTGATATTTAACAACTATTTTTTTCAACTTGATTTACTTTTCTTATTAACATGAGTGCTTAAATCAATAATCTGTTATATAATTGTCATTTCATCACAATTATTAAACCTTTTGTGGAGGTTTTTCCATCATTTGTTGGAATGACAATAACTTACCTTGGCTGGTCTGAAAGGCAGAGTTGCAACGGAAACTTATCAATTAACAGGCTTATTGATTAATGGATGTTGTGTATTGTATGTGATGTAACAGAAATGATTGACTTTTCCAGGGATGGGCAAGGAGGTGGAGAACCTGCTGACAGAGAACAAACAGCTCCTAGAGACCAAGTAAGACTCAGAGAATGAATGAATTAAGCTAAAGTTTCCTGGAGCTGGTTTTGATGTCTTGCCTCTTGCTCATTCTGCTCTTTGCTTGACAGAAATGCTCTTAACATTGTGAAAAATGACCTAATTGCCAAAGTGGACGAGCTGTCCGGGGAGCAGGAGGTGCTGAGGGAGGAGCTGGAGGCTGTGAGGCAGTCCAAGAACAAGGTGGACGCCAGAGTCAAGGAGCTGGAAGAAGAACTCAAGAGGTGAAAATAACATGAAGTTGTTTTTTAAAATAGGATGATGAAGATGAAAACGTTATGCTTTTGTAACCCAACCAAAGGAATACATCCTGACAACTGACACAGAAGAAGAGTAACATTTTGGTCTGAGAACCAGAGGACAAAATGTCGTAGACAACATCTTGGCTACTTCAAACTCCTGTAATTGTCTGTATTGATCCATCAGTACTCTTAGCTGAGTCAGTGGCAGGAGGAACTCTGTGTCCTGCTGAGTGTGCTTTTTAACTGTGAAACCTTTCTTTAAATCAACATTATGTCAGATTTGGTATTTATTTGCGATTTGGTGCCCCCAGTTTCAGAGTGCAGTTCACTTATACACTGCTCTCATAAATATGGACAGGTGCATTTGTTATGATCCAAACCTAGTGAGTCGACAACTTTGCTAACACCAAACATCAAGCAAGTGCAACAACACAAAACAGTGTAAGCCAACTAATATCACTAGTCCAACAGGAAGAAGGCCAGCTCTGTGTCTGACTGCAGCCTTTTATTTCACAGACATAATGACAGAGTTCTCACCACTGTCTAAAAGCCAAGATTTACTCTTACTGTCATAATTACCCCCGTACCCCAGGCCTGAAAACCTCAACCTCCAAGCCGTCCAAAACTCCTGTGTGAACATAAACAGTCCCCCGGTGCTCAGATGAGCTCCCAGCAGCTGTTATCAGCAGTTAGTGGTTATTTAAGCAATGTTTGACTATGTTTACCTGCAATTCAAATGTGCTTCCTAAAAACCGGTCTGTGTGACTGAGCAATAGATTTATTAGTATAATCATACGGCAATGTGTGGCAGCTCATTTGTGTTTATGGAGGAAGTTCCTCACAATAAAAGAGGAGACCTTATACCTGCTGTTACTGTAAAGCTGCTGTGGGACCAACTTCTGCTGCCATAAATTGGAAATAATAAATAATAAAGTTTGAAATGATAAAACTCAGCAGGACGCAGTTACAGAGGCCAAACAACATTTTACTAGACAGTCTTAAAGGTCCAGTGTGTGACATTTAGGAAGATCTATTGGCAGACATGGAATATAATATTTATAGGCATGTTGTCAGTAGTGTATCATCACCTGAAAATAGGAATCATTAAGTTTTTGTTACCTTAGAATGAGCTATTTCTTTGTACAAAGGAAGCTGTCTGCCATGTTGAACCACCCAGTACAGTAGCTCAGAACCGACAAACCAAACACTGGATAGATAGGGCCGTTCCTGTTATTCATGGGGTTTGCAGTGCAGTAGTTTCTCTACATGCTTGGAAGACGAGCTGTATTCAGTTGGTTGTAATCTGCA
>NW_023339696.1:5356198-5382801 GCF_004916995.1 Morone saxatilis
ATCCTACACATTGGTCCTTTAAAGGTACACAGGTTCAAAAACTCTTGCCATTCTTGACCAAAGAATCCCATACACTGTCTATCACTTGAACTCACTTTAGTAATAAACACATTAAGCTCAGCCTTAAACACAAAGACTTTTTCAGGCCGTCATTAAAAAACCTTTTTCAAAAAAGACATTTTGACATGTCACAGTAGGAAAAGAATGAAAATGATAAAATGAACAATTGCTGAATTCCAATTAGCTGCCTGAGGTTTCAGGGTCCTGGTGTTGGTGCATGCTGGTTCACTGTCAAGGCTTACTGGGACAGTTGAATCAAATGGATCCTATTGTTAATGTTATGAGTGACACTGTGCTTTTCCTACGATGACAAGCAAAATGTCTGCTGTAAAAAAGCCCACAGCAGCTCCAAAGCAAAGACTTAAAGTTTCAGATTTCTCCCACTAAAGGTCCCTCAGTCTGTCCACCAGTTCACAAGCCACAAGCAGAAATAAAGGTTGTGTAATGCTGTTTTTACATTTGGCTCTGCAGGTTAAGAGCAGAGGCTCTCGGTGCGTCTCGGGACTCCAAGGATGAAGGAGGTGATGATGTGAGTAAAACTGCCTCTGAATAACTCGATTTTTGTTTGGTTGGTTGATGTTAAAAAATACTTTTGCCACATTAAAACATGACACAACTGCTGTTGGCACACTGCCTACCTCTGCATCTAAATGTGTGTTTTGTTTAATTAAAAAACGGCATTATGCTCTCTCCCAGTTTTCATCACCCATGCAGGACGGCGACATGACGATGACGCAGCGACGGAGGTTCACCCGGGTGGAGATGGCCCGCGTGCTGATGGAGAGGAACCAGTACAAAGAGAGACTGATGGAGCTGCAGGAGGCCGTGCGGTGGACAGAAATGATCAGGTAGACGAGAGGGAGGCTTTAAACTAAAGGTGGATGAGCACAGGGAGTAAGATTAACATACTAAAATGTTGTAAAGTGTTAAACTTGTTATTCACAAAAAGTAAATGAGCTATATTAAGCTGAATTTTGTGTTTTTATACTAACTGACTTAAAAAGTTGTTTGACATTTCATGTTCCATTGAGACACAGGTTTATTAAAAATATTACTTTATTGGCCCAATTTCTTGTCTGTGCTTCTATAGCAGCACAACATTTGCAACGTAATTGCACAGAAATGCCTCAGATGGTGGAAAATTCACAAAAATGTACCGAACCACAAAAAAAGAAAAGCACTTTCTTCTTTTCCTTTGACTCACACGTCTCCTTCCTCTCAGGGCGTCCCGAGAGAGTCCTCCAATCCAAGAAAAAAAGAAGTCCACCATCTGGCAGTTGTGAGATTCTGCTTTTATTTAACTAAAGTACCATTACAAGAAAAAAACCTTGAATGATTGATTTGGTAAATTAAAACTTCTTTTTCTCCCACCAGCTTTGCACGTCTCTTCAGCACATCGTCCAGCCCTCCACCTGTCAAGCGGCCGTACTACAGCGTCAACATCCACTACAAGTCTCCCTCGCCGGCTGGTTTCTCCCAGCGACGCAGCCACACCATGTGTCAGATCTCCACCTCCAACCGCACGCTGGAGTTCTTCCCTGAAGAGTGAGCAGCAACCAGCTCGACCCCCTCACTTAACACTAAACCTCCACTCTTACCTGCTTCTCACTTTGGTCTGAACGCCTGGATGCTTGCTCGCTTGTGGCAGCTTGGAGAGTAGAAAGCTTCCGGCAGGTTCTCGGCATTTGGGATTGGTTGTTAATGTCTTCATATCCCATTCAGACAAATCTCTTTATGCATGATTAAAGGAAATATTCTAAACATGATCTTATTCTTATCCTAATCTGCACAAATGTTTGTTTCCATCTTTCTTCTATTTCCATCTTAGGAGTCTGCAGGCACAAACATTAAGATATTTAAAATCTTTTCCAAATTTTCAGCTCAGTCTGATAAATATCGCTTGCTTGAGCTAGAATAAAGCGTAGTTTAACTTTTGCTGGTAACAACGCCTGTTGCTTTATTTTCTTCCTTTCTCTTTTCATCTCTTCTTTCTGCCTCTTGCTGCTGGCTGGCCAGGCTGCTAATGCTTCGCTTTCTCTCTCTTCCCTTCCCTCCCGTTGCTTCTAGACTGGCCAGTAATGGTGTTGCGTCTCTCCTCAGTGACTCGGCACTGTTGGCCCGCCGAGAGCAGCGGCGTGAACAGTACCGGCAGGTCCGAGAGCACATGCGCCGCGATGATGGCATCATGCAGGCCTGTGGTTGGAGTGTGCCTTCTCGCTTCAAACAGGTACACACACACACACACAGCCCACCCTGATTGGTCAGAGACCCTTCTGGGCCTCCACATACACAACAAAAACTCACAAATAACTCAATTTAAAGGGGAAAATAACCTTAGAGTTGTTTGACTGATTGATAGAAGTTCCTGACAGCCAGGGACGTGAATACCTACAGTATGGACTCAATAAGATTTGCAAGTGTGTAAATGTGTAGGAGAAAAAACACTCAGCACTCAATTCTCCCACACTCTGCGTGACATTGAAGTTACAAGTAAACATTTTTGCCATGCTTTTTATACGCCAGAAAGCTGCAAATCTTTTTCACACATAAAATTACATAAAGTTTCTCATGCTGACTTTTACTTCTACACTTGTTTCTGAACATTATTTCCCAAGCTCAAAATCATATTGACTCTTGTTTGAGGCCATAAAAACTCTGTTTCCAGGTTGATTCTCACATGTGAAAGTGAAGCGTATTAAACATGATCCTAACAAGTAAGAAGCCATCGTTCTCTCTGAGATACATTTTCAAAGACTCATGATGTTTGTGACCTTTTCCTTTTCTTCTGTTGATGATGTTGTAAGAAGACTTGTCGGCTGTTTGCCCATGGTCTACTATTTAATTACTGATATGACAGCTGAAACTGATCGGAGGTCAGCGCACTGACTGACTGTTGATTAATGCTAGCTGCTGTTTTTGTTTGGCCCAAGCTGGTACATCGTGGCACATGTATGGACAGGCAAACAGTGAAGATTGTTCTGACTGTTTATAGTTTTTGACAGCTCTATGGTTGGTTTTCGTCTTTTAATGGCATTTATTGACAACAAGATAAATATACTTTATCCTGTAAATTAAACCAACACCTGTAAGAATAGCAGCTCTCAGTCTTTTCCACTTTGGTTTCAAGCCTGATTTCATAGCATCAAAGTGTTCTTGGCAGACCTTGTGCAGCCCGAAGGCCAGAGGGCAGAGTTTGTTGATAGGCAGGTGGCTCTAACTCTGGTCTCCCACAGACTGGTGGTCAGACGGACAGCGCTCAGGACAGCCCGCTGAAGAGACAACAGGCAAGTGAGACCGACAGAGCGCCAGCATGCGTCCTTTTACGGCTTCCTCTCCCTTTAACCTTCCCCCTAAGGCCCCAACCCGATGGATAATACCAGAAAAAACCAGAGACAAACTCCTGAATATATTTAGATAATCAAGACGGCATTTTCTGTACTTTGCAAACTGAGTCACTGTCAGCTCCAAGTTCTTGACTAAAGGACTTTTTAAATAAGACCAACAGTGTATGATCTTAGGACAACTCTACCATGAAATGCAGCTCTGGAAATGCATGAAAATGGGGAGGGGAGACTTTTCATTTTGAGGCATGACAATATACAAAATGTTACTTAAAGACACACACACACACACACACACACACACCTTAAGACTGCATCTCTCCGATAAACTCCCGTCTTTGTGGAGTTGATTTCATCTAATCTTTTCTCCCTCTGCCAATGTTTTAACCTTAACCTTTTAACCTTTTGACCTCTGTCTGTCTCAACCTGCCCTACTTAACACATTGATGCCGTCATCACTTACTCCTGCTTTGATTTTAGTGTTCCACCTTAAAGGAAAAATCCACTATAAAATACTGCTAAGTGATGGTGTTTGTTTGTGTTTTCTTATATCTGGCGACAACATGAGATCCCATCAGGATATTTCCAGTACAGCTACAATGTTTAACAGCAGAATACATTTTGGTGCCACAATCTAATCTAATCTAATCTAAAAGCATAATTTTGCACTGATATGTACTGCAGCAATCGTCAGAGATAAAGCCATTATAAAAGAGGCAGAGATGGTCCTTGGTCTCTCTTGGGGAAGAAATTAAAGTGATTCCAGTGGAGTTTTCCTTTAAACTGCCTGCAGTGAATGTACTGTACATGTATACGGTACATACACAACCACTGAATGTTCTTGTTTTCCACTGAAGATGTTTTGATGGAACCAGACAATAATTCACTACTTTGCTTGTCTCTTGACCTCTTATCACGTCTACTTTTAGACCACTAACGAGAAGGAGGACAACCGCATGAAGAATGTGCCTGTCCCGGTGTACTGTCGTCCTCTGGTGGAGAAGGACCCCAATAGGAAGGTAAGGAGATCAACAGTTTTCTATGAAATAAACCACACCAGCTCTGCTGTTAAAGTCCAGATCTACTCAAAAATGTTTGCTTCAGTGATTATGTATTTGCACTTTGACACAAATTATTATTGAAAGCAAATATTTTTGGTGTCTTAAAAGCCCTAAAAACCTTTTCTCAATCAGTATTTTACTTTGAGCAATGGAGTCCTACATGAATTCAGTTCAATTTTATTTGTATATTGCCGAATCATAACAGAAGTACACTAGACTAATAATTCCCACCATGAAAAAAACGTCCTTTTAAGAAGCAGAAACCTTGAACAGACCCTGGCTCTAGGTGGGCAATGCGCAATATTTTCTGCCAAAGTCAGTTTTTGGTTATTTTGTATGAGAAATGTCTGTGTTTGAGATTTGTTTTTGTTTTTTCTTGTTCTCACTGGTTTAAAGTAGGCAGAGTTCAGTTGGAAAGATGCCACCAATCAGAATCGAATCAGGATTTAGCAACATTTGAATCTGATGACAATTGGTGGTGGATTGTTTGAAAACTGTCAATCAGTTATGATCAAACTACACCCACACAGTCCTCTCTTAACCGCTTATTACCATCTCGTCAGTTATGGTAAGCCACGCGGATCTGGGACGACAGGATGGAGCATTAGCTTGCACAGACTCTCTGAAGGACAGGGGGCAAACATTAAGAAGGAACACCTCTTGCATGCACATTCTTAACCTAAGGACATGTTAGAACAGGAATTAAATGAACCATAGGCGCACTTAGGTTGATCAAAAAGCATTTAAGGGGACGGTTAGGCTGCTTTGGGGTGACATAAGGCCAAAAATGTGTCTCAAATAGTAATTTATTAATTCATTTATTTTAAAAAGGGCACTCTGACAGTCTTTTGAATCTCTCACATGTGTTCAGGTGGCACGTCAATCTCATATTTGACATATTTTTAAATTATGTGTGTGTGTGTGTGTGTGTGTGTGCACATGCTTGTAGTTGTGGTGTGCAGCCGGGGTGGACTTGACTGGATGGAGAGCCAGCAGCCAGGAATCGGTACCTGCCAAAGTACCATCAGGCAGCACCGACCCCCTGCACGCTGACGACGATGGAACTGGCAAGAAGAGCAGCCACAGCTCCCCAGAGAAGAGGAAGGTAGAACGATTTATTATTATTATTATTATTATTATTATTATTATTATTATTATTCACTTCAACTAGACATGAATCATAGATGTGGAAGAATCATATTCACATATTAGGGATAAGTTAAAAATAAGTTTCCATGGAGCATTATGCATTAAACTACTGAGAAATATGGAGGACACACACATGATCCCGGTCTGTCAGTTAGTCGTCATTGTGTTAAAACCCTGTCGTCTTCTCTCTCCTTCCTCTGCTTATCCAGTCGAAGGAGCTCCAGGAAACAGACACCATGAGCAGTCGAGTGTGGATCCTCACCAGCACCCACTCTGCCAGCAAGGTGGTCATCATCGATGCCAACCAGCCGGGCTCACTGGTCGACCAGTTCAACGTCTGCAACGCCCATGTGCTCTGCATCTCCAGCGTGCCAGGTGAGACGGAAAGTTCTTGTCAAACCCTTTTGTATCTACCAGCACCTACATTTTCTGCTGAGGAATTCCCCCAACAATGCATACCACAAGGATTTTATTACAAAAATAAATGAGTGATAAAAATAATGTTTTTGGGAGGCAGAAATAGAAAGATGTAGCTGCAGTGTAACATTGTTAACATTTGCGTGTTTCTATGCAGCTGCCAGTGAGAGCGACTATCCAGCAGGAGAGATCGTGTTAGATCCAGGTGACGGTGGAGCAGGTGGAGGCGAGGACACCGGCAGCGTGGAGGGCATGTTGGCTGGCATCACTCTTGTAGGCTGCGCCACCAACTGCAGTGTCGCTCGTAGCAACTGCTCCTCACGCACTGACACGCCCATTATGGACAAAGGACAAGGTGGGAACGTCCAGAAAGCTCCCTGTATTTTTTAACACCATAGACCAAAGGTGTCAGTCTGTTTATGTGAATGCTTGTTGTGCTTTAGCCCCGACAGCTCCCCCCATGAACGGGAAGATTCACCCTGCCCAGTCGGCCGAGGAGGCCACAGAGGCCACAGAGGTCCCAGAGTCAACAGCCAGCCACACAGAGCCGGGACCTCCAGGACCATTTACTGAGCACGTCTTCACAGATCCACAGCCTCGTCCAGCAGACAACTCCGACAGGTAGGAGCTCAGAGTCCTCATGAAGACAACCATTAGGAATGACATGAATACATAACTGTTTGTCATCTGTCCGCACAGGAACACAGGTCAATCCAAAGAGGAAACTTCTCACCCTCCAGAGTCAGAGGACGGAGGGGAAGAAGCCAAGAACTACACCAGCGTGGCCCCCACTATGTGGCTCGGGGCCCAGAACGGCTGGTAAGTCGCTCAGCAGAACTGTTGCAAGCTTCTGCTGAAGCCCTAGAATATCTAAAAACACATAGAACAATAATTTCTTTACCCTGCTCACATATAATTCACATACAAACACATTACTTAAAAGAGATTAATCACACTCTGTATGGGAAGATCCTCCAAAAGAGGGTTTATATCTTCCATCCAAGACTCGCATATATATTTAAATATTAAAATCATGAGATGCTGCTTTGAACTCTATTTGCCGTTTTGTTTTGCTCTGGAGTATCTTGCCTCTGTTCTCCCTCAAGGCTCTACGTCCACTCAGCAGTTGGAAACTGGAAGAAGTGTCTCCACTCCATCAAACTCAAAGACTCAGTGCTCAGTCTGGTGTAAGTGGTGGTGACAGTTCAACTCTCACTTCAACTCTGTGTAAATTAAAGGCAAATGTTTTCCCAATGTAGAGTTTTATGGATTTCTGTCACTCCAACAGTCTCTCTCTCCTCCTTATTTGCAGACACGTGAAAGGCCGTGTGCTGGTTGCCCTCGCTGACGGGACCCTCGCCATATTTCACAGATCAGAGGGTATTTGGGGCTTTAGATATTTGTTTTGTCAGAGCTCCCATACACCAAACATCTAGCAGCTTCCAGGGACTAAGAAAAGCAGCCAAGATGTTTTAGTGTGTTTTGTGTAGACGTCGTTATTAATTAGTTATAACTTTGCATTCTGCGTGTGGTCTTGTCAACAGATGGCCAGTGGGATTTGTCCAACTACCACCTAATGGACCTCGGGCGGCCACATCACTCCATCCGCTGCATGGCTGTGGTCCATGATAAGGTTTGGTGCGGCTACAAGAACAAGATCCACGTCATCCAGCCCAAGAGCATGCAGATCGAGGTGAGTCATGAATGCATTTATGAAGAAGATATTTCCACTGACTGTGATAACGAGCTGATCTACTGAATCCACCTAATTATTTTATCTCCCCGTAGAAGTCCTTCGACGCTCATCCTCGCAGGGAGAGTCAGGTGCGGCAGCTAGCGTGGATCGGGGACGGCGTCTGGGTGTCGATCCGGCTAGACTCGACCCTGCGTCTCTACCATGCGCATACACACCAGCACCTCCAGGATGTGGACATTGAGCCCTACGTCAGCAAGATGCTGGGTGAGAGTATATTGGCTTGTTACAGAGAAAATCTCAAGTAAGCTTATTTATATGGCACTTTTCAAAAACAGCAGTTCCAAAGTGCTTTACAGTTCATAAAATGCATCAAAAAACACAGCAGGAAAACAGCCAGTAAAATACAGTTTAAAAACAGAAACAGATACTCAATGCATAATGCATAATAGTACCAAGAGTTGCATAGTAGATACTCAACAATAGAATCTGGACCGTGGGACATTTAAGAGGAACTGGTCAGCAGATCTGAGTAATCTTGGTGCAGAGTATTGGGTTATAAACTCTATAAAAGAGATATTAGACGGTGCCATGGAGGACTTTAAATGTGATCAGGAGGATCTTGAACTGAATTCAAGGAAGTGGGCCAGAGTGGAGGTAATGTGCTCTCTTTGTTTAGCATTTGTCAAAAGCCTGTCTGCCGCTTTATGAACCAATTTAAGTTGAGCAATCACAGACTCACTTAGACAGGAAAATAAGTTAGTAAATAATAAATAAGTAATCCAGGCAGGAGGAGATAAAAGTATGGATGATTTGCTTTACAGTATTGACATTTGATGTCACTGACAACCTCTGTAGTCTCATTCAGCCACTTGTTAGCAACCGCCTTTAAATGTAAAAGCTTCATAATTCACTTGGGGTATTTACTGACATATTTTATGTCATAGAACAAAACGTGTGTGTTAACTACAGACCTTATGTCAGCCATCTGACCAAAACCCCATTCAAAAAACCCACTAAAGGAACAGGAAACCCTAAAATGCAAACTAATTTCCAGATATAAGGACTCATTCCTGCAGCATGCTATAACAATGTGAACCCACTGTAACATTGTAGACATTGTATGTTTCACAATTACCAACGCTGCTCTCAGCCACTGCCTGTTACAAGCTAACAAACAACATAAATGTAATTCACAGGTACTGGCAAGCTAGGCTTCTCTTTTGTGCGAATCACAGCACTTCTGATTGGTGGAAATCGTCTCTGGGTAGGAACTGGAAACGGTGTGATCATCTCCATCCCACTGACAGAGAGTAAGTCTGAGTTTCATTCATGCAGCTTACAACAAGAGACGTGCGGACAAAAGTGTGTCATAGGCTCTGTTTCCAATAAAAATCCAAACGGTGCTTCCTTAATGTGCTAAAACCACAAAATATGTCTGCACACTGAAAGACTTTTGGGGAGTGGTCGGCAATGATTAGCCAGTGGTCTCAAACTCCTTGACACCGCTAAGGAGGTTATTTTACTGTCTGGATGTCAGAATTTGTCAAAAACAACAGATTTTAGTTTCATTTGATGGAGAATTATGGAGTGATTATTTTGTTCATTTTTGTCCAGCAGCACCACCATGTGGTCTCTTAACATTTTGGCTTAAACGCCCCTAAAATCATAAGTGGTAGAACTATTTCGATTTTTTATTTTTTTTCAGATGATCTGAGACTTTTTATCAAAAAACTAACAAACATTAGGTGATTTTTCCTTGACTCAGCCTTACATACTGCAGTGTTATTTGCCTGAGTTCTCCTTTAGCTTACTCCCTCTTCTCCCCATAAACCCCCTGTCTTTCTTTCCACCTTCTGCCTCATCTTGGTCACAATTGTTACTGTTACTGTCCTCTTTCTCCTCTGCTCTCCTCCTACCCTCCTCCTCTTCCTCCTCCTCCTCCTCCGCCTCCGGTAGCGGTGGTCCTTCACCGGGGACAGCTCCTTGGTGTGAGGGGTAAGTGGGAGCGCTCCCTCCCTCCTGCTGTTGTGATCTGTCTTTTCTCGCCCGCCTTTCGCCCGGTCAAACCTTCATGTCACCTGAGACAGTGTCTGCAGACTAAACCTGTTTCTTTAAGCTTAGTTGAGATGTGAACACCAATGAATGAAGACACACACCATTAGTCTCCTTTTATCTGTGAACACTTAGCTTAAGGTCACCAAAAGTATTCTGTGTGCAATGATTTTACTTTTTACTGTGTATCAGAACAGTGTTTGGACTCATTGATTGCTTTGCATGATATTTATCATTGTGATTTATTACATCAATGATTCAAATATATGTTTGTGTGTATCAGATCTATTGCATGCAACAGATGTGTTTTAGATGTCTCAATTTTTTTAATATATATTTTCAGTTGATCTGTGGAAATATGGGGATTTTGTGGGTGTTTTTCCTAGAAAGATATATATATATATATATTTTGCCTGTGTCATACTTCCACATATGATTTGCAAGGAAACACTCCTGGTTGGTTAGTTTCTCACACCTGGGTTCCTCGTCCCTCAGCCAATAAGGTGTCTCCTACATCGTCCAGTGGAGTGATCCATGTGTACGGGGACGACGGCTCTGAGAAGAGCACCGGCAGCTTCATCCCTTACTGCTCCATGGCACAGGCCCAGCTCTGTTTCCATGGACACCGTGATGCTGTCAAGTTCTTCGTCTCGGTACCCGGTAGGCACGAAGCCCGTCTGTCTGCTGATCTAACAGTCTGTCTGTAACGGACTGCATTCCCTCGTCTTTAACCTGCTCTGGATGTCTTTTTCTCTTTGTGTGTGTGTGACAGGCAATGTTCTGGCCACCCTTAACGGCAGCGTGCTGGACAGTCCATCGGAGGGGCAGGGCTCAACAGCGCCCCAAGAGACGGAGGCCCAGAGTGTTCATAATGTGTTGGTGCTGAGTGGAGGAGAGGGCTACATCGACTTCCGTATAGGTGAGCAAACTAATAGATCCTCCTAAATGTTACACACTGGACCTATATATATATATATATATATATGTTGGTTAGGAAATACAGAAATAAGGAAGTAAATGGACAATAGACTTTAACATATCATCAGCACAGTAAAGTGTAAGATGTGTTCATTAAATTCTCTCTCTGTGTTTTCCTCAGGAGACGGAGAGGACGATGAGACGGAGGAAGGAGAGAGTGCTGGAGCCTCGCAGATGAAACCTGCTTTGTGCAAAGCCGAGCGGAGCCACATCATCGTCTGGCAGGTGTCTTACATACCTGAGTGACACCCGGACCTGCTTCAACACCCCCACCCACTCATCTCCTTAAAGAAATCTCCTCCTCCCCCCCCACCCAAAAAAAGCTTCCAGCCACCTAAACCTTGTAATTATCCCCGGTCATGTAAAAGTTCCCCCCTTGGCTCTAAAACGACCCTCAAAGCCGTGTATTGTCCCTTGTAACTATTATATCCCCTACCTGCCCTGTCACCTTGTAACTTAAATGCCTTGTAAGTACCTCCTCTGATCTAGTAATCTGCCTGCCATCCTGTTTCTGTCCCACCCAGGGCATTGTAACTATCTTCATGAGCCTTGTAACCCAGCCTCATAACTACCTCCCTCCTCTGTATCGATCTTATACTCACCCTGTAAGCACACTGTATCTCCTCCTATATTTACCTCAATTGTCCTGCATCTGCCCCAGTTACTCCTCCTCCTCTTCCTCCACTTAGTTTGTCATCTGTGAAACCTCCACCTCATCTTAAAGCGAAGCCCAGAACATGCATCAGTTGTACCAAAATAAAAATAAAACAAGAACCGTGGGACGGAAATGTGAATGACAGCACTGACTTGCATTTCCACCAGAAATGTGTCTGATGTTTTCTAACAGCCAATCAGAAATCCATTACCATTTACGCCATGGTGTGTTTAAATGGATGGAGGTGTCAGGTGTTCATGGATCAATCTTTGACAGTGATTGTGAGTGAATACAAGATTGTAGTGGATGGTAAACCAGTTTGGGTTTGTTTACTATTTGAGGGAAATTGAAGGTACGACAACATGGAATGAATTTAATGTAAAAATGATGTCGAATTCAGCACAAAAGTCTGAGCTTCTTTTGGCTGTTACCTAAAATATTTTGCATACAGTCCTGAAGTCACCTCTATTTGAAGAGTCTCAGTTTGTGACTTTTGCTCATATTCTGCCCCGATTACAAGAAAAAACCCTCATGAGGAGGCAATGACCCCCAATGACAGGAAATATGTGCTGTTGTAAATCAGAAAGGTCAGAAGAGTCTTGCTGGAGTCGCGTGAACAATGTTATAAAACACAGTTGAAAAAGGGTTGAGCGTCATGTTTCGAGGGTTCAGTCCGAGACTCATTTCTCTCGTCTGACTGGCTGTTGATCAGACGGTTCGGTGTAAAGCACGTGAGCGGTGATGTGTTGTCATTATGTGTACAGGGATTATTGTCAATCTCCACACACACTGAAGCCCATCCTCTTTGTTCAGTATGGAAATTCATGCATTGATCTCTATCCGTGTGGATTAAATATTAAACATATTTGTGTGCTGACAAAAGTGGACGGTTGACGTGTGGATGTCTTGCTTTACGAAACACACAAAACAGAACATTTTAAAAAGGATTTCATGACCAGATTTATTGTTTTTGACATTTCCAATACGACTTCATACAAATTCCACTTTGATAGAACAAAAGAAGATAGCGCGAGTGTAGTTCCTCTTTCGTTTGTAAACTGAGACATGACATGATGACACTGCAAAACTATACGCTCCCCGAAAGCTTTAGTCACACGTCATATTTGAAAACTTCTGCCGTTTACATTCAAGTCTTCCTACATGAAGTGACAATCTGGTTTACATCGTTACAGACAGGATACTGAGAATCGTGAACGGGTAAAAAGGCAATAATTGTGTTGATAGTGTTGGTTAATTGCTCCCATGTTGTTGGGTTTTCATTGCAAGGACCGTTGCAGGAGAAACATTTGGGCTGTTTTTTCGTAATAAAGATTGCAAAGAGCTTATCTTCAGTAACAGAAAAGAAGGATATTTGTGTGATGTGCAAATTTTTACAATTAATCTATTATTTAATGATTAGTATAACTCAGAAGATTACTGTACTTTTAATGGACATTAACTTTAAATGCAGCCATTTATACTCGTCATTCCCTGAAATTTGTGAATCGTAACATTTTATTGCTCCGCATTCTGAGCTTATTGCTTGAAAACTGTAAACATGAACATGAACATGAACTAGTGTTCTGGGCTACACAAAAACTACAATGAAGTCTGTAACAGAAGCAGACGCTGTGGAGTTGCTGATCAAGTTATTGCTCACTTAGTGCACGTTTGCTTTAAAAAGTCATTTTACCTCAGATAAAAAAATAAATTTCATGAAAAACGCAAAAAAAAAAAAGAAGCAGCAAGAAAGCGATGACCTTCACCTCCTGCGTAACTACAAGCTACTAAAGCCAAAAAAATAAACTAATCTGAAGTGTGATGTGACCCGACTTGTAATGACTAATAGGAGAAACACTGGTTCACCTACAGGACGGCGTACACACAGCACATGTAGACCGTCAGTTGTAGATCCAGTGACTGGCGCTGTTCTCCCAGCACTGGAGCTCGTTCTGACGAAACCACAGAGAGATTTCCTTCTGGGCGCTCTTCACCGAGTCGCTGCCGTGGATCACGTTCCTGCAACGCCGCACAAACATGTTCAGGACACACACACAGAAACTGTATCTGGAGCAGACGAAGGCTGGCCCGGTTCTAACAGTTGATAACAGTTTAATACATTAACTACGGCTCAGGGGTTAAAAAAAAAACTATTTAAAACACAGAAAAGACAATCTTAGAGGGAACAAAGAGTTGGTTGTTTACATTGTGGAAAGTGTGTTGGCCATGTTTGTGGTTCATTACATCACAATCGTGTGATCGATCTACAGTCACACTAGACCATCCCTCCAGAGTTGTGCCGATTTAAACATTAATTAATTAATTAATTAAAGGTTCTGAAAAGGTTTTTGAGAATAAAAAACACCACAGCTGGAAAAACAGACGTGTTAAAGACGAGTATTTGCAACCACCAGTGACCTCTGATGAGGTAACAGTGAAATATAGAGGAGATACTGAGGTAAATACTGCGGTGCTGATAATGCTCTTTATGTCTTTATGTCTTTTAATTTGTTCCTTTATTCAGTTGTGTGAAAGTTTTCAGTTTTTTTCTGATATTTCACGAGATTGGAGAATTATACGAAGGACTAACCACAGAGGAAAAGTCTGACCAGGATCAATTACACCTCAACAAATCATTCTTATAGGTCTTTTTCAGAGCAGACATTTTGACTTTTCATAGTGGGAAATGTACAGGGTCGTACAGGGTCTTGGTATTGTGCATGCTGCCTCGCTGACACACTGTCATTGTGCACTGGGACAGAGCCATCGTTAAGATTATTAGACACCAAAATGTCCGCTGTGAAAAAGGCCTGTTCTCCCTCACAGAAGTGAACCATCGGGTGATCCTACCTGCCCACTTCCACGCAGTAATCTCCTCGGATGGTTCCAGGCAGCGAGTCTGCAGGGTTGGTCTCTCCCATCATCTTACGTGCTGTCTTGACCACGTCCAAACCCTCCCACACCTGAACCCACAGAGAAATGTTTTCATTTACCAACAGTTCGGCCTCGCTGGGCCTCATCGCATCAACCGTTAAATGACTTGGACCGTTATATTAAAGTCAAATATTTTCTTATTGTAGTACATTCTGTGCTGAAATGCACCTTTACCATTTATTTCCACATATATCACATGTATGTTTGGATACTGATGAGACTGAATCATCAATGCAACTTCTTTATTATCTCTGAGTCTGAACACAGAGCAGAAAAAAGGCCTGAATTTGACTCCGCTGTTAACCTGCTGTCTAATATGGAACCGGTTCTTGATGCCCATCCCTATTTATTGCTGCAGTAGGACTGTAAAATATGCCTTATTTATTATTTACTAGGAAAACCAAAAGCCTACTGAATTTCTGAAAGCCTTTAGTGCTGTGTACAGTGTGTCGGAGGGAGAATCTCACCATGGCTACGATTGGTCCAGAGCTCATGTAGCTGAGGAGTCCCGCGAAGAAAGGCTTACTCCTCAGGTCCCAGTAGTGCTCCCGAAGAAGCTCCTCGGATGCCTGAAATACAACACAGACACATATTCAACTCAGTTCAAATGTTTAGATTTATTACACTGGCAATGATCGTTATTTGGACCATGAACTATTTTGTCTCAAGGAGGAACAGAAGTCCAAATACCTGCACAAGTTTGAGGCCCACCAGTTTGAACCCTTTCCTCTCAAACCGACGCAGAATTTCTCCCACCAGTTTCCGCTGAACGCCATCTGGTTTCACAGCGATGAACGTGCGCTCATTCACGCCCGTCCAGCCTGCAACCACAGATAACATGCAGAAAAAATGAAGTTAAAACCAACCAGAGCAACCAGAGCAGCTTACATGCACAGCCTGTGTCACACAGGGTTTATTGGGCTTGCAGACAGCCTGTAGACCCTGTGGACACACACACACACACACACACATATATATATATAAACCATGCAGCAGGGCACACAGGGTTTAAGAAACACTTGAAGGGTCTCCACAGATGTTGTCTATTAGTTGTTAGTTCAACAAGCCACTGTTGGATTCACAAACACCACTTTCCGGTCTTTGCTAATCTGAATATAATCTGCTGTAATGTAGCAGGAGTAACGCCTGAACCTTGCACTTTCACAACACTTTCTGCAACATCACAGCACGCTCAGTCTCACTGATTCCCGCCTGTGTTGCCTCTCACCAGATTCTTCAATCCGTGCATGTTTAAACACCAAATCTTCAAGTTTACGTGGATCTCGCTGTGACCTCTTTTTCGGCCCCATTGCAGCAGCAGCAGCAGCAGCAGCAGCCTATCAGCGCTCACAGGCTCCACAGGAGACCCGCACAGCGCCAATGGCGGCGCGTTAACACCCGAGTTATTAATAGGAGGATGAATCAACTCATTGGACAGTGAGGAGGACACATGGACTGTCAGCCCTGCTGGTGGTGACACGGAGCAGCCGCTGAGTGTGTGACGGCAGATTAGTACAAACGCAGACATTTTGGGTAAAGAGTCACACGTGAAAGCCGAACATGAAGTTAGTTACAAAAGCTTTATCAAAAGTTGCTGAGAGCTTCATGCCACCATTGTTTCACCGCTTCACTCTGCTCCTCCTGTCGCCGAGGGACGTGTCCGGCGGGTCTCCGTCTCCTGCTCCACACAGGGCGGACACTGTGAGCGATAATGTCCGCTGTCACTGTCACACTGAAGCACGGTGAACCGCACATGAAGCATAAACACCAACCTGACTGGAAGATGAACGCAAATATAGACAGGAACAGGCAGATCATGGTCGGCGGCGGAGTCCGGACGGAGCTCTGGAAGGAGGAGGACGTAAGCGACGTACGTACACACGCACGTTGCTTAGGAACGATCCCCCAAAGCGCGGGCGCGTAGTGTCCCGGGGCTCACGAGGAACGCGTCACATGCAAATCTATGGAAGCCCGAAAGATAAAAGCGAAGATAAAAGTCAAAGTAACGTTAAAGTGTGTGATCAGTTCAAAGGTTTACTTACTCATACAGTCCACTAATTAATATTTATTTTATATAACAGTAAGTTTTCCTTCATGAAGCACAGTGACTGATCACTATGTTTCTTTATTGTCTCTGATATTATCTCTGATATTATCTCTGAGGGAGGAGAAATACTTCACAGACCATAATAGGACCATAATTGTTTTGAGTGTTTAATCAGAAACCCAAACCTTGAGCATAGACAAATCTTTCCCTTGGTATTATATATGGTGTATATTAGTATATACTGTATTATCTAAATCAACAAATACTACTGCAGATTGTATTGTCTGTTTTTTAGATACCCAATTCGCTTTTGCATGTTAAGAAGGAAATCAATAGCTTCTCAGTGTATTATTATTATTATATTAGAGTGTATTAACCTACAATTAATGTATGGCATAATCATGAAGCCAGAAGGAAATATGTAAATTAAGCTCAGAGCTGGCCTACAGTCCTGGTGCTGTGTTCATGTTATGGGATAGATAGTTGGTTGCAAGAGAATTAAAATACTGGGCACTGAAAATATAATAAATAGGAAACTCCGTTAAATCTGTGTTTAATTACATTAAACAATAACCAGTTGACTTGAATGCTATTTTAAAAAGACGTCAGAAACTCGTCACTACAATAACTCTGATCTGACATAAACATGTAATGAGAGGAAGTCTAATCAGGCAGAATAAGTTAAAAACACCTGTGTCAGTAGACCATGGGTGTATTTAACATCAAATTAAACTTTGTCTTTGCCTGAGTGGTCGAATCTGCTTCCCCTCCCTTTTCTCTGCTGGTACAAAAAGGTGATCAGGCCTCAGACGTACCTACATTAAGTGTTCACTGTGCATCACGATGCTATACGGCAGTCTATAGTCTCTATAACACACGCACAAAAACCACAAACAGCAGTTATATTTTACTTCAAATTGAATATTTACCACATCACACATACATATTACATACAGGGAGGTCTGCTTCAGATGACAACAGCAGAGGACTCATTTGAGTCAAGGATTACGGACATTGAGGCGAGGGCTTCTTTCAACACTGATTTGGTCCAAAATGTCCAAGATTGGAGACCCTTCAGCTTCAAAAGCACGAGTATCACACCGCTGTCCCGTTCGTCCTCTGTCTCTCTTGTTCCCGCTTGCGGAAATAGTCTTTGTTGAGCAGAACGTCCCTTTTTAAAGGCAAGGCCGGCTCCTCAGGTAATATGCTGCCTGATGCTTTCTGGTGCTGGGCCAGGATCATGGCGCGGAGCAGGGGAGGGTACGGGACGCAGCGCACAGGCGGCTCGGGGAGCGGCTCAAAGTGCTTGAACTCCTGTTCTATGTGTTTGGGAACCAGGCGCCAGTCGTGGTACATCACCTTGTCCACTTCCTTCACCTCGCTCTCTTGTTTTCCTGTCAAGCACAAAATGCAGCAAAGTCACAACATGCATGTCTGAAAATACTAGAATGAAGCATTTAAACATCCACCGTGTTACTTTTAGAGTGTAAGGAAGATATGACATGACATTAGTGTCTGTAACGGTACAGTTAGAGAGACAGAATCAGACATGTTCAGGTCCAATCTTACCTTTGTACGTGAGGATCCCCCATGCTTTGCCATGATCCATGTTCTACAAAACACATGAATCATTTGGTTACAGGTATCCTATCAGACACAAACTGTTTTTTCAGTCAATTTTGTGACAATAAACAGACCTGAGAGTCAGTGCATGGATGGCCCGCTCTTACCTCAGATGTGTAGTCCACTTTGATCTTGGTGAGCTTCCAGTAGCTGGGCTCTGTGTGGTCCTGCAGCCAGGACTTGCGGGTAAAGATGCGGCCCACTCCGAACATCCTCATACCCGCCAGCAGGGAGAAGAGGGTACTCTCCCTGCGGACATCCTGCCAGGCGAGCGCAGGCAGCATCTTCCCCGTCTGCGGCCGCTTCATGGTCTCGTAGTCCAGGGCGTACTTCTGGGACTCCCGCGGCCGGGACTTGAGCTCCCTGTACGCCCGGATCTTCCGAGCCATTTCTGCTATGAGCCGAAGCGGCCTTTTCTTCACCATGACTGTACCGAGGTGGAGCAGCTACCGCACAGTCCTCCGTTCGTCCTGCGAGAGAGCGGAGTGATTTATGTGCAGCTCAAGTTAAAGTGTGTGTGGGGTTGTCAGTGTGAAGCCGTCAGCTGTAACCAGGGCAACCGGACTGATCGATTAGAGTTAACTAATGCCGAACTATCGATACTGGTTTCATTGTGCACATTTCTGGAAGTAATGATTAAAAATTCCTACCTGAAACAATTTGACCTCCGCAAGCGAGGGACACAACTTCCGCTCACTCGGTCCGACCTCGAATTGTCCCCGGCGAACACCCCGATTCACTATTTGTTCCGCCTGAAGTAAATGAATAAAAACACTTCAGGAAGCACATTAATAAAAATAAATAAAAGTAGTACATTATTGATTTTATTGGAGCAATACTGGGTTAATAACTGGTGCAGAGTTGTTCGATTAGAATGAATATTTAATAAGCTATAAAGATTTTATACATAACTTCTAAATCTCCTTTAAATTGTCTAATTATTTTAAGAAATGAAGGTTGTGTTGGCCTAAGTGCGGATTTTAATTATTAGACAGGATTTTTAATTACTGATGTCAGATAAAAAATAGATGAAAAAAACATTCACAAGTTACAAATATATAAATAAATGAAATAATGAAAACAAATAAAAACACAAACTAGAATTACTCCAAAGCACCCCCAAACCCTTTAAAATGTTTGAGTTAACTGTTCAATTTATCGCTTATATTTTCTGTTGTTTTCCACACTGTTATGAATACAATGAAAATATATTTTTTACTTCTTTTTTTACTAGCAAAGATTTCAAATTGACAGGTATGACTTTGGTATCACTTATTCTTTCAGTAGATTTACTCCAGATAAAGAATGTTATTTGTAATTCAATTGTTTATTTTACTCAAGAAATGTTACATTTAAAAGAAAATTGTTAAATTTCAATTCATTTTTTTTCTACTGAATTAAACTGAAATATGTTGTGTAGAATCAGAAGTAAAAAGCAATGCAAACTTTTAGTTGATCTTAAGCATTTGACTTGAAATTGACATTTATTGGAACCAGTTTCCTCTGTAATGAAAAAACACATCCAGTCCTTTGTGCATATTTAGCATTCATTTTATTTTCAGCTGAAAATCATGCTGATAAGTTATACAGAAAAAGGCGAGTAAAGGCCTTGACATACAGTATTATTATTATGACATGTTACAGAAGAAACAGAGTTTTCCTATTTACAGTACAACAGTAAGAAAAAGTGCTTGGATGCATCAATGTGAAGACAAATACTGTGAAATAAGACATAAAAATCATCTGCTGGACTACAACTAACCTCCCTGTGGTTACATTACTAAATCTATAGGGATAAATCTTATATTTATAATTACACAACTGGGTAAAATTAAGTGTGTCCTTTCACACTACTCGTGGCTAATGAGCACAATCCTCTGGTACCTTCACCCCTGTTGTCGTGTCTGTGCCTCTGTTATGACCCATTCCTTCTCCACTATCACATAAGATCCTCGTATTGCATAGTACCTTAAGTCTGTCTTTGTGTACGTATACTTAAACCAAGACCTTGAGGAGTGAACATGATCAAAGACTGGTCACTGAGGCATCAGTAGGCATTCTGTGTAGTTTCAACACCTGGGTCAAACACTGTTTTACTATATTGTTATGGTTTGATACTCCAAAGAAACTAAAAATAAGGATTATTTACATTTGACCCAGGGGTAATGTTCCCTGTCTCAGTAATTTATGATGAAAGTTGGCTGTAAAATGTTTGCATTTCATTTTCCTGCAGGATCAAAACATCCATAGAAATGATGAAAACCACTCCTGCAGCATAATCAGCAGCTCTCTACCATCCTTTCATGATCTAAACATGTTCTATAAGATGTAGTTATGACTATATGACAAAACATGGCACAGCTTCAGTCAGAATTGTGATTGTCAGACACGTAAACTGTGTTTTTAGCCATATTTCAAAAGTATGATTGTTAGAAACACACTAAACATACACACAGAGAGACAGGCTATGCTGCAGGAGCAATGTGAGAACTTTCTATAACCATATTGAAACTTAGATTTTCTGCTTTAACAGGGAAACAAGTGACCGTTTACAGCCACCTTTAAGCCAACGGGGCTGAGTGTTTTATATTAAAAGGATTTAGAATAGAGTTACAGTCCAGAGGAGTTGGTAAAGGAAGTGATGAAAAAAGGCCTTGGGAAAACCAAAATAACACCCTTGCATAAAGTACAAAAAAGTTTAACATTAAAACTGCCCACAATCTCATATTTTGTCAAAGAAACTACGTTTTTTTTTTTTAAAAGTTCTAAAAAATGATAAGGTGTAACAGCGATGAAAAGTCTCTTAAAATGTGCGGCAGTATTTTCTGAATGACATATTTTCTCATGATTAGATTTAAAGGACTTATACTAAATAACAATGTATACTGCTTATATATTTTAGAAAAGAGGAAATACATAGTTTAGTTCATAAGGTTTCGATAGGAGCCTTTTAAAAGCTGGTGACAGATGGATGTTGCCATAAACATAACAAATATTTGACTTAACTTTTTAAGTTTCTCATGAAACAAGAATTGTCTGATGAGGAATCATCAGACAATTGTATGAGTTGTTTGGATCTGATGGCTGTTCAATTAACGAGGAAAAGGAATATTTTCATTTGTGGAGGACTACAAGCTACAAAGTACATTCAGGTTCATTCCACCTCCTAACATTTCTTAGGTTTGTGATCTGCTTAAACATGTTTTGCTGTAGAGCTGTAACCTGTGGGTAAGAAATAATCACTTTGTCTATTCCACCCATTCGACACGGTGGCTTACTGACTCTCACTTTTGCAACCTAACCTAAAATTGCCAGTAAAACAGGTAACAGATTACTTTGATAATGCATGGATAGCATTTAGGCTGAGAACAATATACAGTATTTGCATACAAGATGAAGACACATTTTTTTGAAACCCCCCTTTTTTGCAAATATACCACGATGACCACCAAAATTTGGCCATACTTGACTTCAGTGTTACACTGTACAGTCCATTCCTGCACCTTTTCACTAAATCCCCACACACGCATGGCAACAAGTTATGCAAGCTAACAAAATAACACCACATCTTTTTACTTATTACTGAAGCTGGTTGGGACGCTGAATGTATGATGAGCATGAAGACATCTGAATGGCATGAGAGAAGATCACAGTAAAAACGTGGAGGCAGAAATACTGCTGTCACAGTTTTCCACCTACGTACCACTCTGATTCTGGTTATTTTCTTCACTACTGGACAACATCAATGTCGAGGAAAGCTTGAGGCAGGTAGGAAACACTAGATTAGATGCCATCTAGGACAGTGACTTCTACCAGTGTTTAAGAGGAGGTAGGATTTGAGCCGCCCAGTCATGTCCAGCGGCATCTCTTCCTCTGGCAGGCTTCGGGGTCAGACGTACAACCCTCCGAGTCACTCTCAGAGGAAGACGGTCCAGCCAGTGGGGGGACAGGCAGGCTTGAGGGGCGCTCAGGCCCATCTGGGGTTTCTTCTGTGGTGCCACTATTCAGACTGAGAACCCAACCCAGTTTGTTGTGGAGCAACTGACGAAGGCCTGGTGGCAGTGGCAACACGTCCAGGGTGTCTATACAGTCCGGCAGCAGCTGGCGGAGGCGAGCACAGCACAGGTACAGCAGGGAGGTGGGTGCAGAGCAGGATCTGATCACCTTCATGCTGCTCTTCGCTGCTGTGGAGCAGGCCATTGGATAAAACCTCTTATTCTGTAGCTCTGTGGCAGCGACACCTAAATCAAGAATGGTGACAAAACATTTTATGGTCATGTGTAATATCTTGTTACAATACTAAACTGTGAGTATAATGTATACAAGTTAGCACAGACTCCCCACTAAAACAGATGTGTGCTTTATACAGGCGACCATATGGGGGGTTGTATGAGGCACTCCATGGTCAGTGTATTACCTCCAGTAGAGGGGTTGGCACATCCCCAGTGGAGAAGCAGACAGGATACCAGTTTGGAAGTTAGGCAATGTGCTGCTGTGGACAGTTTAAGTGAATGCTATATTTAGAATATGCTGTCAGACAGTCCTTAATCGACAGGAAACTGAAGCATTAATATAGATATCTGCTCTCTTCAAATCCACCAGACTCCACTGACAAAAGTCTGCAGCAGTTAGTTCGGGTGCTAACAAACTACAGTGTTACACCAAAGTCACAACAACAAGTTTGGTGGCTCTGGTGCATTCCTCAACTTCTGTCTGCTTCTCCAAAATGGGGGCATGTCGACTGCCGTCTACTGTAGTAACACACCGACTATGGATAAATACCACTTCAATAAACCTGAACTAACCCTTTAAGGTTCACCAGATCAGTTTCACTCAGATGTGACAGACTGAGATTAAATATAGTTTCTGCTTTGAGTTACATTGGTTTAGTATCCATATCAATATTCTTTATGTTTAAAAAAGTATTATTGGCCAATATATCATTATTGGTTTATTTAAATTAAATTATTATTATTTATTTTACATCAGTATAGGCCTCAAAAATCAAATATCTACTGGGCTTCAGTAGCGTACTAGTCAGTACTAACCTATACACTTGCGATTCTTAAAGAAAGTGAGTGTGCCATGCCACGTGTCCAGATGAACTCCAATGATGGATCCCTGTCCAAAGCGGGAGGAGAAGTTCATCTTGTCTCCTTTATGATGCAACAAGCCTGTCAAAAGGAAGACAAACACTGATGTTTAACTTCTACAATAACCACCGTGAGCAGTTACATCATAGCATGTTGTGTTACTCTTACCAGTGTAAGAAAGACCCCAGCTGTCTGTATCTTTTCCCAACAGGCTGCAGAACGTGTGTCTGTATTTGTCTAGATTGACATCAGAAGTGCCGATGCCAACCATCTGTACAGAAATAACAAACACACAGCATGAATAAAAGCGTCTGTCCTTTTTCTTAGCAAGATATTAGCTCTACGAGGGATTTCTTAATCAGATCAAGTCAATGCTAGGAGGTAAGGAGTAGAGGTTTACCATGTCTGTTCCGTACACTGGGGACGTCATCTTGATTTCCCAGAAGTGCTGCCCTTCAGCCAGCTCCTTGGAGCCACGGATCGCTGCTGTACCACAACTGTATTCAGAGTGGAAGTTCACTTTGCGATTGTCGCAGCTCAGTAAAGTTGCTGTCGACCTGCTGTTGGCATCCCAAACCCAGTCGAAATCTGAAACAGAACAAGTCATTCACTCATTAATTTATTCATGGCCAATCACACAAGAAAATAAATCATTTGTTTGTTGCACACAAAAAAGTTCCTTGTATGTGGGCAAATCACAAAAATCAATAAGAGATTGACATGTAGAAGTTGTCTTGTACCTTGGTCATCCTCTCCACAGTGGCAGTCTTTAACTTGGTGAAAACCTCGCAGACGAGGGTTGTAGTTGGTTTCAGCCTGTGAATCGCAGCCGCAGTAGGACTCTCCGGTGACAGGCACTGCACTGGGGACTGGAGGGACCATCACTGCTGAAAAGTCCGCCTCAGAGTCTGAATCACTGTACTGGAGAGCAGCAGTGTAGATAGAAAGAGGAAATGCAAATGTCAGCAGCATTACTTATGTAACAACACAGCACTGGTTTCCATGTCCGACATCATGTCGCTTTCTTTTATGTGGAAAAAAGCTATTAGTTCTGATACAAAGCAAACAACTGAAACTTTAGCTTCAAGCATCAGACATGAGCATCAACAAACACACACTGTTTATAAAGACCAAAGGCAAATTGGAGGCTTTAAGTTTGAGAGTTTTGCTCTCATGGTGACACTTCCTATCTCGAGTGTAAATATCATATGACACAAACAAAAACTTCCATGTCCCATGACACTTCATATCTGTCCAGAGCTTTAGGTTACAGACGGAAAAAAACAGCAGCACTTGTATGATTACCTCTAAGCGATCATAGCCCCACTCTTCACTTTCAGAGGCCAACACAAGCGCCCGGGCATCAGCATCCCGTCGTATGCCACCCCAAACATATCTCCATGCACGGCTGTTCCTGCTTCGCCTGGACATGGCAGCAACAACACAGTCTCACCAGTAGAAGAGCCAGCCAGTCAGTTCAGGTTTCAGTCCAGATGCTGGAAGAACAGCATCAGTACAGCTGCTGGAACACAAAATGACAACATGGTTATTTTTCAGAGGCAGAGAGACTGGAGAGTTTAGTGGCATTTAACCTGGTTGAGCTTTGTACAACCAGGTGTGGCTCTAAGCAACCCTCTGAATAAGTCCAAAACACTCACACTTGCAGATGCTGTATGACATAATTTATTACTTTCTTCATATTATCTCGGTGTCTTGTTTCAGTGATATTCGCTACAGCTTTCCTCTCTCAAAGGCACTCATCTGGTTTCGTCTTACTTTATAAGAAATCTCACAAAATGCACTTTAGCCCACTGAGACACTTAGTGGGAGCAACGTTAACCCAACATCCCACAAAGACACCGACTGTCTCTGGGATAACATTACACATTATCTAACTACATAACCCAACGCTAACTAACTGCTGGTAGTCTGGCCCTGGTTCACAGCTCATTGCCATCAGCAGGAGCATTATTATTATCGTTTGAAGCGCGCTGTTGTTGTTGTTGTTTTTCTACCCATCTCCAGTTAGCCGCTTAGCCTAGCTAACGGCAGCTAGCCACACAGCTAGTGCACGGCAACGTGTTAGCAGGCTGTAACAAGGTCATTAAGTCCGACTGCTGGTTACAGCCGTGTATACAGCTCAGCACGCCGGTAGATGTAGTCGACCACACGGTTTATAAGAAAAGGGGCGACCGTAGGAGGAATATCGCAGATTCAGACCTAGCGTAAACGAGCTAGTTAGCTTCCGTTAGCTGCTGGCGGCTATCAGCTATCAGCGCTGTTGGAGAGGTCGCGTTAACGTTCACGTTACCTGGTTATTCACGGAAACCATTGACAACGCCACAGACAGGTTGCTCCTGAAGACACCGACTGCTGCAGCGTTGATACACGACAACCGAGCGAGTGGCTAGCTACGCTTCCTTTTTTTCCATGACCTACTTTACACGAGTGTGACCGTAAACAATAACAGCCAGACAGGCTCTCTGCAGGAGCTCTCTGCACGAAGTTTGTGCACACATGAAACACTGCTGAGGGGTTGTGCTGGAAGAAGGTGTTTTACTTTAGTGAAAGTACCAGTGCAACGTTATAAAATAACTCCATTGGCAGTGAAAGTTCTGCATCAAAACATCAGCAAATTCTTGAATCATGAAAAGTAGAAGTGAGGGAGTGTTGTATTGTTTTATATTAAGTCTGATCATTTACTTAGCTTTAAAAATAGTAAATAAATAATACCCTGCATTCAAAATGTAAAAGTACAGAAGTGATACAATGTACCTAAAGGATGGGTTCAAACGTGTTTAAGTCTGTCTAAAATCAATAGTCAGGTACCTGTATGAACACAGAACCGGTTTTGCTTGCTGTACAAGAACATTACTCATGTTCATACTGGCTATTAAAAGATGCCTTCCCTGTTTTATGCAAAAATGTGTTCAAATGTTTGTGTGAAGCTAATATGAGATGTGAGCAGTGAGAGTTAAATAAATCAAGAGTTATCTTCCAAAGTTTCAGTCCTTCTGGTATGAAACCCCCTTTTTGTTCCCCTGGTCAGTGTAAAGGAGTACTGTCCTAATATTAAATAATGTAAGTCTAATGTTAACTTTAGACAAACTTTGGTATACATTTTTGAATGGAAGGATTTCACTTACTGGTAAATTAGAAGTAAAAAGGCTTTTTCAGTGTTCATGTGATGTGAAAAAATGGAAATCTATCCTTTAAAGTGTCAAAGTATTATGGCCCTTGTCAGTTGTATGTTGTTCAATTTGTGACTCATTATCATTGATGCATTAACATAATAAGCCTTATTAAAGGCAGAGCTACTGAAATCTTAACTACTTCTTATATATATATATATTATGTACTGTTGATCAATAACTGCATCATATTTTAAAAACTTCATATCTTTTGTATGTAAAATCCTAATTTGAAAAATAAAGTAACATGAAACAGAAACACTCAAGTAAAAATACAATAAATTTTCCTTGCCGCCGTCGCCAAGT
>NW_023339696.1:5382947-5388903 GCF_004916995.1 Morone saxatilis
TTAATTGAAATAAATATACTTACTTTCCACTGCTGGATATATTATATTGAATTATTATTATTACTGACACATTAATGTATATGCAGCATTTTAAAGTTGTAGGTGCAGTTTATTTACTGTACACACTGAACACAAAGTTAGGTCATACATGTAGGTATTGTTGTTTTAAATGCAATTTATCATAATACATTCATCTACTTTGCATAAGCAACAGCTGTTTGTAGCTTAGATGATCTGATGTTGAAATATAAAACTTTACTAGAGGTAGTTAGAACAGCAACCAACATAGCCACAGTTTTAATCTACAGTTTCAGTGCTTTCTTTCTCTTTTGGTAAATTACAAGGTGAACATTGAGCTTTGTGAGAGATCAGTGCTGCTCTCCTGGACTGGAGTTCTTCTTAAATGTTGACACCACTTTATGAGCTCAATAATGTTTATCAGCACATAATGTATCCAAGTTTTAGTATAATAATATCTTCAGTACTATTTATGAATCAAAAGGCATCAAGATGACTACTGTGCAGTCATACACCACAAAACAATTATGTGTTGTCATCAGGTCTGACTACAACATTAATCCATAAGAAGTCCTTTTTGCTCAACATTTAATATCCCATTTCTTTTTACACGAAAATGCTGAGAAAAATCTAAATGTCATTGGTAGTGTAAGTTTAATCATTCCATTAATATCAGACAAACAAAGACTCGACAAATGTTCTGGAGGAGGTTGAGTTTTATTTGGAAATCTGACAGGCATGGCTGAACAGTGAGCTCTCACCTTAAACAAAAAAACAAAAAAAAATCAAGACAGCAGCACTACAGGTAAACGATACTAGTGTTTGAGAATGTAATATTAAACATAAATCAACTTGCACACATCCTGCACTCGTGTCATTCACACACGCTCACATACACACACACACACACACACACGCACACACACACACACGCTCGCACACTGTCAACTCCATGTCAACATGTGGACATCCTCCATTAATAATCACACTACATCCAGAGGAATTCCAAGCACTTAGAACAATTACCCACAGTGCAATTAATCTAACTATACACAGATAATTTATATATTTTGTGGTATATAGGGTATTCAATAAACATTATTCCATTTAGACAGTTTCATTAAGTCAAAATCTTCATAACTTTCCATAAATAGTGAAAAAAAATATGTCTTGTCAGTTCCCTCACCACTGTGATTCAAAAATGGTCCCAGAAAAGAACATGAAAAAATAAAACACTAATGTGCACGATTTTTCAGCAGTCTCAAAACAGAAAATGATCAAAACCACCAACAAAAAACAAAAACTTAAGGAGGGGAATGGGCAGAGGGAGAAACGTTGATACTCACACACTCACAGCACAGACTGGTTACTACATTTACAGGGGGTGGAGGGACTCTGGATCACTGTACAGGTTAAGATCAGACAACAAATCAAGCAGACTGTCCACACATCATCCCACAACAACCAATACATCTTCATGCCCGTTCTGTACGCACGAGACCTGACACAACTGGATGGCTTTAAACAATATGGATAGATCACATCTATTGAGGACACAGCTGTCAAGTCGACCGCCAACATGTTTCTGTTGCCATCCCATCCTGTCAGACCCACGGGGTGTAATGGAAGTAGGTGAAAATCTCCTATTTGTTCTTGCTGCTTTGATGTGGAATGAATGAGATGATGTTATGTTGCAGACACTTATTTTGTAGATAGGATGAGGGCCACAATGAGCCCGTAAAGCCCCAGCACCTCGGCAAAGATCAAGATCAGGATCATGCCCACAAAAAGCCGGGGCTGCTGGGCGGTGCCCCTCACACCGGCGTCGCCCACGATGCCAATGGCGAACCCGGCCGCCAGACCGCTCAGGCCCACGCTCAGACCAGCACCGAGATGCAAGAAACTCCTGTTGAGGGGACACCAAGAAAAGAGAACCCATTTAGTCACATTTTGGCAATAATACAGTATGAAAGGGAGGGTGAGTGTTTGATATCCAAAATAATTAGTATTATTTTAAGACACATTTCACCCAAATAGCTAAACACATCTATCTTATAATCAAAATTGTCAGTGAGAACCCATATATGACTACCAAGAGCAGCAGCAAGTAAAGTAAAGCAAAAAATCGACAATTATAGTATTTTTAAAATGTGGTTGAGGTGTAAGTTATTCATTTCTCTCTCATCCTTCCAGGTGAGGGTGGTGTGGGTGTACACTGAACAGTCCTGTACCGCTCCATATCGCTCTGTACTCACTGAGCCTGGAGCAATTTGATCAAATCCCTCTCGTATCTAAAATAATCAAACTAAAACCAAAGAACCTGTAACTGCTGTTTCCCTGCGACTTCACAACCACTGAAAACGTCAAATTCTGATAAAAGCAAACTGGGTCGCTTTTAAATCTGCATTAAGCAATAGTTCTATTGTCAATATTATCAATGAGGGCCTAGTGGTCAAGCCACATTAACACTTCAGTATGAAACTGTTCCAGAAAACAAGTTTTGACAGGTTAACCGTTTACTACCCAGCAAAGAGCCAGATGTAGAAAATGCACCATGAAGTTGATCAAAACAGAGGTAAAGGCCAGTGAATATTGGTCTTAAATTCATCAGTTGTTTCATCTGTGTTTGTGACTCGAAGACGTTGGGGGTTGTTTGCATGTATGTGCTTCAACTCATAAGCGTACAAACCACGCTCACTAACGACACGAGCAGAAAGAATATGTAAATGTAAAAAAAGTGTTTTAATCAGCTATTGTATTGGAGGTATGTCTTACTTGTAGAGAGTGACTCTCTCGGAGATGTTGTTTGCTATCAGCACAGCCACCACCAGCCCGTAGATGGCGATGATACCAGCCATGACCACGGGGATGATGGACTTCATGATGAGCTCTGGCCGCATCACGGACATGGCAGCGATGCCTGTGCCGCTCTTCGCTGTGCCGTACGCCGCTCCTAATGCTGAGTGAGAGAGAAGAGAGGTCCTGTTATTTCTTCACTTAATCCGGAAGAGATATGGATTCAGGTGGAGCTACGCAAGAATGATTCATCAGGTTGACTTATTTCAATTCTCTTCCCGAACAAGCTGGATCTGACTCACGCATTGTCCTGACGTAGAGGTAACAGACAAAATGAAACAGTGAAACATGTTCGACTGCCAGTCCTCTCCTGAGAACTGAGAAATTAAAGTGATACAAAAAAAGAGGCTTACTTGCAAATCCCACTAGTGAATCTATTTTTAAGGTTTCCTAACAAACACTTTAAAAACGTGACACGTGGTGGCTCACTCTGGTAACTTCAATTCTTTATTATGACTTATGACTTATGTCTTCATGTCACAAATGGTGTCACTGCCAAGCTCCCATTTCTGCTCCGCTGTCACTTCATGTTTCATTCATGTTGTCTGCTTATCACACATTTGTAATTTCTGTTCAGAATACCAGTGAATGTGAAACAATCCGCAGTAATACAGTGGGCCTGCCTGCAATAATTCCCACTTTTACAAAAATCTCTTCTTGTTTGATTCCCTCTTCTTTTAGCTGCTCTTATTTATGTTCGATTTGTCTTCCTGTCTGATGTTTATAATTAGAATGATTTTGTTAATGTGTTTTTTTGTATAAGCCCGAAGCCCTTCTTTCCTCCCCTGAGCTCTATTACTGTATGTCTTTCATCTAGCTTTAGTTGTGCAAATAAGACTAGAAGACTGAAGACAACCATGTGAATCTTACAATTTTCTGTTTTTACTGACACTGTGTCAGAGGCGTTGATTGATCTATATCAAGCGGCTAGTTGATGCAACACCTGTCTCACATCTGTCTTTCACCGAGCAACCTACACCATCCACTGGAGCGGTTCACCTACACACATCATTCAACACGATGGGGCTCAATAAACCAGAAACAGACAATCCACAGTGATCGGCGCTCCTCTTTGTTACGGCATCAATCTGCTTTGATGGCAACCAGCAGTGAGCAACTCGGACTGAATACAGGTTACCTGCTCGCCATCGAGTGCAGCTGGAAGCGAATGAATAAATAAATCGCACGACACCACTTCTCACATGCTGCTGTGGGCGTGTTGACACTTTCCAGGGCTATGTTCTCAGACTACAAGCAATTGTTTGTGTGCATTGTGTTAATAAGCCACCCAGCATTTTCCTCCAACAATTCTAACAGCTCTGTACAAAGCAGCACTTTTCTTTATGTTCTGGGAGGGAAAGGCCACACAAAGGAGCAATCCCAGAAAGTACAATTATGAGTTTTCTGTAGCTCTTCTTTGCGTTAAAGTGACACATAACTTTCTGAAACCTCCCATTTTCAGTGCATCATACATCATTTATCATTCTGCGCTGCATGCTTTCCCACGGTACCCTGAAAGGCAATACATTTGCATCTCATAGATAATGAATGGGGGTGGACATCACATTTCTGTCCAGTGAGTCTTCAGCCTTACACATGATTGATTGAGCCGAGAGTTGTATTGATTAAAAGCAAAAACTATATTTTACAGCCAAATGACAGTGCTGGATCAAAGTGTCTCTGTACGATTTCTAACAGAGTCTGAACGATACATCCGCCAGATGAGCATGAGAAACTGCAGTAGAGAATGTCTGAAGTAATTTAGAAACTAACCATTAGCTTTAGCTTATAGAGAACTGGAGAGTTTATTTTCCAACTGCAACAATTACTCAATAACCAAATGTTTGCCATTTGTTAGAAACAAATATTGGCCAGTATAATGGAGTCAGCCTCATAAATCCAGTATTGATCAAGCCTTCATTTCCAGTTCTGAGTTGAACAACAAACATGAGCTACGAACACCTCTAGCATACGTAGCAGTAAGACACGTCAACACAAAGTGTAAGGAAGTCTTCTGCCCTACATTAAAATAAAACCCAGAGTTAATTACAGGTGCACTGATCCAGTTGGGTGTCAGCCAGGAGGTGACCCACCCACGATGTGACACACCGCATTAAATACAGTTTCCTTGCCATTGTCGTTATACAATGGCAAGTGTTTCTGCTATCGGTTACATTCTTTCAGGCACAACAGACATACACAGACTTTAGTCTCCAATGCTACAACAATCCCTAATGTAACCCTACATATAAATTATTCCAACTTCCCTACAGCGTGGCGTAACGATTTTACATTTAGGGGGGGAAAAAAAACCCACTAGTATTGGATTGGTACGGCAGATACTGTGGATTTAGGTATTGTAATTACATCAGGAGATAAACAGTTTGTGCATCAACAGATTTACCATCTTAAACATGACATTTATGAGCCCTCACCCAGTGAACAAACTCCACAAAGTGTCATTATGGAATCATCATATGTGCAGCAATAGGAATCACCTGAGTGCCTCAACTTCCCCCAAAACCATTGCATGAGCACGACGTATATTCTGCATAACTAATGTTATTTCCTCTTTGACAGACTGGGTGGACCCCGCCTCCAGCCTCCAGTGCATGCTGAACGGTGATAGGCGGCAGTACTAGTAATGAATGGATGGCTTCACCCTTTAATTCCCCACACTGATGTTGAGGCCTTAACGCTGGCCCTCCTGCAATACAGCTCCTAACAACAAATGGGAGGCACGCTCCGGCTGCAATCTCAGCAACAACCGTATTTATCTTATAACCAATGAAGACCTGGGCCTCGCTGTAGTGGAAAAAGGACTTCATTTGGACAGATTAAGGGATGGTCTGATCGGCAGCTGCCACCTCACTGAGGGTCTGCGTCACCAGCCAGCATCCACCAGGAAACAGCATCACAGCTATGATATAACAGCACATAGCGTGGCTCACACAGGGCAGAGCCGACTATAACGTTAGCAGTGTGAGGAGCCAGTGGTCAGCAGCTCGATGTCGGTGCGAACACCTCCCTACCTCCCCCCTGCCTCCCACCACCACCCCCCCACCGCCTCGCATCCCCGGCA
>NW_023339696.1:5389003-5392810 GCF_004916995.1 Morone saxatilis
ACACACACACACACACATAGCCTCGAGTCAATACTGCAAAGAAATCCAGAAATCGTTTGCAACCAGTGTGAAGGACTTTATCCCAAACCCAGCAGCAGGACCTGATAACCACTAACAGCACTCATAAGACTGTACCAAATCTCCCACTGATAGCCATAAAAGGCTCCTGTGAAGTCCACTCTGATTGGTTGACCCACATTCTGAACGTCACCCGCCGGCTCCCATTGGCCGACAGGGATTTGTTTTGCACTCTTCAGACTTCCTCCTCTGCGTGTTTTCATAAACAAACCACAGTTGTTTCTCCCGCCGGGCCCGCCGCACGGTCCTCCTGTCAGCCTGCCAGCACTGTCGGATTCCTGCTCCTGTTTCAGCGAAGGCCGTGGAGGAACTTTGGAAGCTGGTTCGGATTCAAGCCCGGGACGCGGGTAAACGGGCTGCAGCGACCGACCGACCGACGGACGGACGGACCGACCGACAGACCGGAGGCTGTCTGTGTTTGTCTTTGTTGTCAACGCGTGGTCGACAGTTGGACGGAGCCGACCTGCCGACCACCTACCGCTGCTGTGAACCCGCTGTCAGCCACCTTGTGTCCGCCGTGCAGACTGTGAGGAGCTTCAGTGTTATCAGGTGAGAGCCGCAGACCGCCGCGGAATATCCTGCAATGCGCATCTGCTGCTCGCTGCCCTATGTTGTCACAGTGAAGCTAACCAGCTAGCCAACACGCTGGTGTCCAGTGTCTGTCGGAGCGGACAGATGTCTCAGGCCCTTCTGTGGACATGTGTGGTATACTGACCGACTGACAGGCGGACAGCAGTGTTGGACAGGACATACAGGGCACAGCACACGTTGCAGGGGCTTGAGTTTGGGTTAACTGATAGCAGCGGGGATTGTTTGTGCAAACTATTATGAACCAGGAAACAAGCGTCCTGGTAAACTGAGTCCCAGCCCGTCTGTCAACATTAGTCTCAACTAATTGTGCTCATTTATCACTATACACGCCTTGTCAAGTGTTTCCTCCACTATAGGTCAGCCTCTGCACAGTGTGGACTGTAAGAAGATGCATGATAACAGCATAATGTTTACTAGGGCTGCTATTCAGTCATTCACAGTGTGGTTGGATTAATCTGTCCCAGTCAATCAAAGCACATTCCTACCAGGAACATGGAAAAACGTGGGCTTTGTAGTTTTTAATCCACCATCTTGGTCAATAAAGTGTTAAACCTAAGCTAGCTGAGCCCAGAGTTTTGTCTTATTATGTCTTAGAGTCACTTGATATTCACTTCCCATAATTGTGTGCAAAAGACAAAAGACTGAACGTGATCTGGAAAGCTGCAAATTATTGTCTGAAATACTGATTGTCATGCTGAATAGTGTCTGACTGGTTAACAGAATGAGTTTATTAGCACTCAGGTCAGGTCTGCCTTACATTGTTTTATTGCTTTCATGCAATGACGTTAAAAGCCAAAGGCAAACCTGCCTGTGCCTAATGTCTTCAACTTCCTCATTGCTGTAGGTGAACGTACTCAAAATGAAAGTCCTCAGTTCACATGTATGGTTAAACAGTGAGTCTTAGGAGCACGTATTCCTGCACCACTAACATGCAAAACGACATACTACAATTCTGCTTCCTCCTACCCTCTTCCTCCTCAGCCATGGTGAAGCTGACAAAGGCCAAGACGTTCCAGGCTTACCTGGACTCCTGCCACCGTCGCTACAGCTGTGTGCACTGCCGCGCCCACCTGGCCAACCATGACGATCTTATCTCCAAGGTGAGCTTTGTTGTTGTTAGTCATCTCAGGTGGCTCTGAACACAACTTCATGGCTCTTGCATTGTTTAGAAAGCAGCTAAACCGGAAAAACTGGACTGACGTGATTTTTAGCGAAGCTGGGAAATGTATCATTGATTTGTTGTGTTTGATCCACATATCAAATGGGCTCGTGGCTTTTTCTTTTCCTCTGATTTTATTTTATCTCCATGTCCCGTAGTCTTTCCAAGGCAGCCAGGGACGAGCCTACCTCTTCAACTCTGTGTGAGTATTTTACTGGGTTCGTACATGTGCTGCAAATCCTTGACAACACTTGAATTTTCATGTGGTGTGTTTAAGGTCTGAAAAATGCTTAGATTTTGTATAAAGTCCTTGAAATAGCGTGAAATCTTGATTGCATTACATACATAATAAATCACTATCTGACTGAATAGTTCGCTTTTTTGAGAACCACATATCTCGTCTAATTTTAATTCAAGAGGGCCTATGAATGGCTTATTTAGCTTCAGAAGTAGGAGAATTTTCTCAACCTATAAAGGAACACATGTTTACCTTCAGTTTATCAAAAAATTCACCTTCAAAATCACCACAAATGGAGATAAATGGATTCCACTGAAGAGAAAGGAGAGAAAATTAAAAACAGTTTGGTGTCCCCTGCTTAGTATGTTGCTAACATTAGCGTGTCAGCACACTATTGTAGAATCCTTTTGCACACATGTGACTACTTCAGGTAACTGAAATAAGATCACTAATAATTTAATAATAAAAGTGGGGAATTGTCAGTCAATGCATGCATGTATTTACACAGCTGCATAAAGTGACAAATTCCCATAATGATCCTGGCTTTGTTTTTAAATGTATTCATTACTGTGGCTTAAAGCTTTGCTCGGTGCACAGTTTCAGATTCAAACAAATTTAGTGCATGGTGTTTATTTTGGAAACATTTTGGAATTGGAACCTTTTGAACTGGATTCAGCCTTGGTTACCACGGAGAGCATGGGTGTATCTTTGGAACCTCTCTGACTTCATGAACCTGCAGAAGATAATTCAACTTAATTCACACATTAACGGTAAGAAAACATGTTTTCTTCAGCTGTTTTATTTCTATGTGATGGTCTGTAGTTTAGAGGGGTGTGTCGTCAAGAAAACTTAAATCCAGACAAACAGATTTGGCTGCCAGAGCTTTACTGGCAGATAGAGAACTCAAGAGCCAACCATCATTCATTTACTTAAATTACTTTACTTTACTTAAGTTGGTTGTTAATTTTACAATGTGAAACCTTTTAATTTTGGTATTTAATGGAATCAATTGATTAGCTAGTTAAATTGTTTTGTAAATTTACTAACTCTTGTCTTGTTGGGAAGTGGAAGAAGTGCCCTTCCTTTGCACAAGTAGCTAAAGACAATTCAATTGTTTTATTGTTCCCATTTTCCAAATATAACATTAGTTCATTTTTAAGCTAAAGTTTGAATATTAACCATAAAAAAGAACTACAGCAACACTAACGTTACTTAACGTACTATATGGAAACTTGTGTTTTCAAGGACACTTACTATCTTTATTTGATTTGGTCAGAGTCACGGATTGAGGGATATCTGGTAGAAGAGAAGAGTAATACAAGCAGCACAATGAGTCCATCAGCAGGGGTAAGTTTCTTTAACTTTAAAGCCACTATGTGTGGAATTTGAAAATGTAACTTTACTACCTCAGCACCCGTCAGTGGTAATTTAGTACCGTGTAAATCAGCTCCTAGGAAACATCTGGAGCAAATGCTTAGGCCACAACAAAGAAAACAAAACTGTGATCCTTAAGATCCTTCACTGTGATTATTAGGCTACCATGGTATGGAGGCCAGAAGACATTTTCAGGTTTCATTACAAAGACAAAAATAGACTTGACAAAAAGACTGTCCATTTTGTCCTTGTTGCAGGACACCTGTTCTTGTGTCACTAGGTAGCATTCGCCATTTAATATACTTTCCATTCGTGTGACTTGATTCTTGTGACCATCTCCATCTCTGTCCTTTTTTTTTTTTTTTTT
>NW_023339696.1:5392910-5404189 GCF_004916995.1 Morone saxatilis
TGTGTGTGTGTGTTGTTTTTTCTGACCAGAAGGCCCAAACCCAAACATATTCCTCTTACAGCTGCATTCAAGAATTAAGACAAACAGCCAGTTTTATAGTAAATTGTTGCAGATTAATTTTCTGTCAATTGATGAATCACTTAATTGACCAATTGTTTTAGCTCTATTAAAAAGCATTCCTTCCATTGTGAATTTTTTCAGTTGTTTTCTTTGTCTAAAAACACTTAATATTTTAGGTATAGTCCCAAATTGTATAACATGTGAATCTAAACCCAACCTAATGCCAATAAACTCCCTAGAGTCCAAAAATATAACTGGTGATGTCCTCTGTGTCTTGTATGAGCACAGGAGCCTAAATTCACTGCTGGCTCGCTTATTCAAACCTTTTCTCCGTATCTACCCTATTGAAGACGTCAGTCTGCACTGATCCACTTATATTCTATTAACTCATTTGTCACAGAGGAAGGCACAGCCAAGCAGGTCAGAAAAATACAGTCTTTGTTTCACCAACAGACTGGTTGATTATTATCACAGCAGTGTGGCTAGACTTTGACCGTAGCCTGGGAAAACAAGGACACAGGTGAGGCTTACAGCACATTAAAAACCTAGTTTATAGTAGATGAGAGTCTGTATTAAACACAGATCCACAACACAGCCTACATACTTATAAAGCTATACTCACCTATATGGATATATTTATAGCAACCTATCAGTAAGTCTACCTTTTCCTTACTTTCATTTCCAACCCCCATGTTGGTTTTATTTTCATCTTAACGCCATAGAAAATATATAAAAGCATACAAAAGCAAAAGGGAATTGTCCCAGATCATTTATTGAAGTCCTGCACTTTCTCATACCAATCAAATAATGGCAGAAAATAACTCCAGACGCAGTCAAAACAAAGTCACACTTCTCTCTCTTATCATGAGAGAGGTGACGTGGTCCAGCTGGTTAAATATTCTCCAGCTACAAACACTGGACCTTCCTAGTCATTTTTTCACAGACTGACAACTGAAACAAAACAAAACTACAACCAACTACAAACTACAACCAACCAACCTGACTGCTACTGTCCCATTTCACTCATCAACACAGAGATCAGAGTCAAAAGTGAGGCTCTAGTTTACTTTGATTCTTTCCATAATCCATCCAAATCGTTTATTGAAGGTGAACACTCATCCAATAATACATGCAAATAATAAGTTTAATAGATTATTCATCTCTCTTGATGCAGAAACGGGACTTTTCTATTTGCCACATTAGAAAAATAGGCTTTGGAGAATCATGAACATTTGCAGTTACTCTATAAACTGGACCAAACCCATTATCTATCGATATCAATCGATATCAGTTATTGTCAGAATAGGTACTGTTAACCCTTTATAGGGCACTCATTGAACAACTTGCAAATTTAAAATTTTAACCCTGGAGTGTTATTGGTGGATATAAGAAGACATTTTTTCTTTTTTGACTTTTTAAAAAAGTTTCAGTTTTAGGCTGCAAAGTCAATGATGTGTAGGTAGGTACACCAACAGTCTGTGGCACAGCAGGCCTCCTCTTCCCATAGAAGGACTGAGCAAACAGCTGCTGCAAAAGAAATATACCACATCAATATACTATGAAAATATGTAACAAATAAACCTTAAGCAAATCAAGATCAAGCCCACTCTGAGTTATTTGTAAGAAGAAAGCCGTAACTATTAGTATATCACCTATTAAAAAAATAAGGAAGTTACTATATATGGTTCCTCGCCTGATAAAGGGTTAAAGTGTCCCTAAAATAAATGTAATTCTCAATCATTCCAATTAAACCCACCCTCACCTAGACTTCAAAATCCCCAAATATTATTGTGGATATACAATACACCAAATTGGCAACCGAAAACCAAAAAACCCCCACATTACTTCCATTATTTATTGGCAAACCAACTCCAATTCATCAGTAGATTCATCACAATCAACAAGACAACACATCTTCTTTCTCCACATCCTTGTTTATCATTATCTATTGTTGCCTTGAGTTGTTGTTGTCATCAACTATTCAGTTATTCATCACCACTCATTAGATAAACTACCTATTTTCTTGAACATAAATATCATTATCATTGCAAGGGTTTGGGGGCAGACCAAGACAGTAACACCCGTAAGATAAAGATAAGAAAAGATAAAGAAGTACTGCAGTGAACCCCTGTAAAACCCAAGCTGTTGATATATTTGTTATATTAAATACACACGTACATAATGTGTGTATGTGCACATATATGTATTTTCCTTTTCACCACTTTTTCTTTTTTTCCCCATTTGATTCCTTATTTATTTTCTTCTTCCTCCTCTTCCTCCTCCTCCTCCTCCTCCTCCTCCTCCTCCTCACACATACCTGCACATTCCTCTGGTCACACCTATGCAAACATTAACACTTGACACACAACAACACACTTTCATACAGGCACAGAAACACATGGGCTCCTAATATGACATGTGTATATGTATATATGTATGTGTATGTGTATGTGTATGTGTTGTTTTCCCATAAACAACTAAAAATATGCACCAATTACAAATCATAACCTCTGTTAAGTGTTTCGTGTTATTGTCTGTATTATATTTGATTACGCCTATGTCTGTACTGTGTCTCATTGCACTAAAAAAGGAAAAATCAAGTAAAATCCCACCAGCACCGTTATGATATACATTATTATATACAATGACTGTTTGACTGACTGACTGCAGATAATTCACATCAACAGTGAACAGTGAACAATGAACAGCTCTTCTGTCACGGTTGAGGAAATGTGTTGGACACTTTTACAGTCTTTTTGTGTACACAATCCTCATACATCATTTCCATGTGATGAGTTTATTAATTGTTGTCATGTGGGGACGTGTGTGGGGTCAATCCTGACTTCTGTTTCTGCAGAGGTAGCTTGTCAAGACACTCGGATAGTCACTCATCACCCCTGTGGCCCCCACTTCGAATGCAGCCTTTATGTCTTCATCTTCATTGCACACAAACAAATGCACCTGCGAGTACAGACATATTAGTCAACTGTAACGATCTGTTTAACAGCTCAAAAAACATACTTGTACTTTTTGATCTCCTTCATATCACATGACTTTCCCTTATTTTAACAGATCTGCTTGTAAACATGATTTTGAGGTTTGCTACAGAAAATTATGCTTCATTTCTGATTGGTGTTTTCAAAATTTCCTTGTAGTGGAGTTTTATAAGTTAGAGTTTGTTCAGGGTCTAACAGGGAGTTGCACCTCTGTGGAGTCTAACTGACCTCAAACATAAATAATGACACTATGGCAAATTAACATATAAAACATGAAGTATTTCCTTATTCAGTGTAATGACAATGCTTTTTGTCATTTAGTTGATTCTGCGATCAGTATAATTATTTTTACACATGCACCAGAGGGGTCTGTGGGACTGCAAACACAGAGGGAGTGAAGCTTAAAATCATGTTTCCCTGTCATCCTTCCTGCAGTTTTGAGCCACAGTACGTGACTTGACCATCAATAGAAGTCAAACCCTGTTGTCCTAATCTGGGAGGGTTGCACTTGTCTCAGATGTAGCAGCCAAAATAGAGCAGACATAAGCATAAAGTCAGACCTTCAAGCACCGACTACAGTGTTTCACATTGATATGCTGCACTGATGTATGTGGCAGCAGCATTTTCCATTGTTATACCAACATTTACGGTGGTTTTAGTACCTTGTTATTAGGATTTCCTTCTATTTTCTTCTTTATTACACATATATAACGATGTATCACAGATGATCGTACACTGCTGAATCGTGGGTAACACATTGTGACAGTACAGTTATTTTGAGTGGAGGAAATCTCTCTGTTTTTTATGTGGATGACAAGGGGAAGAGCTTTTCTACCTCGGAATTACTCACAAGCGCTCAAATGTGGTGATGCCCTCAGCAGCTGACAAGGCTACGGCATATGACTTCAATTGTTTTCATGCTCAAACTATTCAGTGACCACTCATGGGCTGACGATGGGGGTGAGCTCATCCCAGCAGAGATTACTCACATCAAGACAGAGGTGATGCATTCAAGACACTCTTAGTGGCTGTGATACTGCTTGCTGAAGTTGAAACACTGAAGTGTAATATGCATTAACTATTAAGTGTTTTGGTGAAATGAAGTCCTACAGTTGGTACACTCTTGTTATCTTATCGTGTGCCCTATTTTTATCTAAACTTTATGTATTTTACTGTTTTTGTTTTCTATGCAATCCTGCAATGAACTCAGTAAACCTAGTAAACTCTGCTTTTAGGGACTGTATGTGCTGTATGTATGTATGCAAATGTATTCATACCTGAATTCCACGGGCTGCAAGGTGTTTAAAAAGGCTCTTCCTCATTGTTACTCTGGAATGACAGCATCAATTCATATATTAATGATTCAGTTTATTCACAAATAGCAGTAAAAACAATCATACATAACTAGATTTTGCTGCTATATAAAGTGCATCACTCCAAAATGTTGTAATTCTGCATAAAAGCATGACTTTGTGTAATGTTTTTTTGTTTTTGTGTAAGGCTTTTTTTTTTACTCTCTCTCACTTTTCTAACAAAGAGACAACCAGTCTGTTCTTCAGGATGCGATTCTCAGGGATGAACGTCCTTCAGCAGACAGAAACAGAGAAAGAATTAACATCTGTACTGTGACACATTTATCTTACACCAAACAAGAGAAGGAAATCTAAGAAGAAATGTAAAATCTGTGGAAATACTGGGCATAGACATGAAGACAGCTGTGGTTAAATATAGTCTGGGCAGAAATGAAGAACATCATCCTCAGTGACACATGCATGAACAGACATAGGGCACACCTGTTGATGATGCGTGGCAGGTAGAACTGCAGTAAACTCTCCTCCAGCGGCACAAAGGGCAGCAGGCCGCTGTAGAAGAGGAGCAGAAGCAGCACACCTCGGTTCATAGTGAAGCTGAATGGCATGGAGCCGTTCTACCAGGAAACAGAGACACAGTTTATAATCTCACCTGTTTAGATGAGGTGAATTTATAGTAAAATAATGTACAAGGAGCTTTGTCTCCCTCAGGTGGTTTATGTACCGTTTTGCAGCATTCCTTCATGATGCTGGAGTTCACGGAGGCCCAGACAGTGATCTCCTCCCTGTTGTAGTGTTTCACCAAGTCAGACACCTTCGAAATGTACAGGGGGGTGGGGGTGGGGGTGGGTATCAAATTGAAATACAGGTAATATGAAACAAGACAGACACATGCAATGTACAAACAGGAACATCACAGGCGTAGCTGCTTTAGATTTCAAGACAGGGGCAGTAAATACATAATTATACCTGAGGAGGACAAAATGTTACAAAGACCTTAACTTTGAAGTTAAAAAATGCTCATAGGCAGGATGTTTGACCTCAAAAGAAACCACTTCTACATGTGGGAGTTTTAAAGCAACATGAAGTCTAAATTGAAGGCACATTGCTCATGAAAAAAACAGACAAACTGCAAAGTGGCTGTAATTTAAATCCCATCATTAGAGATACTCTTGACATTTAACTGGATAGTTGCTAAGCATCACAAATTGAAGCCTCAAAACCTGATCCCTCGAGCAAATACAAACAGCAAAGGGTCTGATTGGTTAGTTGTTCACCTTTGTTTCCACCATCCAGAAAGCCAATAAATCACAATTATCTCAGGTCATGTTACTTATTTTATTTTGAGGGAGTTTTATTTTATTTCTTACTGAGTTTTTGTTTTTTGGCAATGCTTCATATCTCTAAAGAATGTCAATAAATATCGTATCACAGTAAGTTACTGGTTAGATGTTGGGGATCCAATATATCCACTGATACTGAATGTTACAGATGATAATACATATTGTTTCATGTTCTGGAGATTCTTTCCAACCACTAGCAATGTGGTTGGGTGTACTGTACCTTTTCTATCAGCTGGTGGTTGTTCTCTTTGATCTCAACGCTGACAGGCATCTCAGGGAACTTCCTGAACACGTCCTCGAGCAGAGCAAACTTCCTGTCTGCACCGCTGCTGTAGCGACCTGGAGGAGGGAGGTGTGACAATGAAGGGTACAGACTCACACTCTCCTGTTGACCTACTTCTTCATCACATGTTTTTTTGTAAATGACTGAGATTAAAGAATGAGAGGAGCAACTCGCCTTCATAAAATGTCACCTCCAGTCTCTCCTTATATACAGGCAAATCCTAGAAGAGTGTAAAAACACACGTAAAAGTTATATTATCATAATATATTAAACTCTGAGGAAAACCCTTATTTAGATTACTGTGAATGTAATTGATTTAAACGTGTCTTTCCAGGACAAACAACCTTCTGTGCTTGTTATTATGGTTGACTTGGGTTAATGGTGGTCTGTAGATTACCAGGTTTTGTTTGTTTTAATCTGACAAAATTGTGTTTGCCCAGTTCATGGACCTAAGTTTTATCTATTAACTCAGTACCTAACTTATTTAGAAATCCTGCTTGGTGAGATGTGTCTCCAAGGCTTCATAGATAATCATCATCATTGCATGCAGCTATTTTGAACATTGCAGTTATACTGGAGCAACCTGGAATATAGGGGAATTTATTTTAAATGTGAATGATGCTGCTTATTATACACATCTGAGCCTGTCTCAGCATGACCCTGTGCCCTTTCTCCTAACCACCTGGATCCATCCTCCCACCTGTAGCTTGAGTGAGGAGATGGTGACGTCGTGGCCGGTCTGCCTCAGCAGATTCTCATCGTGTGACACCACCACATGTCCATCATGTGTCAAGTGGCAGTCCATCTCCAGCATGTGTGTGCCCTGCTCCACCGCACTGCAGACAGATGGAGGAAAGATAAAAAGTGAGAATACATGTTTTTATTACCTGTGCAGAGAGAGAACCTTTCTCCACTTCTGCTCCTCCAGCTCTCGTGGAACCAGTGCTAAACAATTAATACAGCTCAGCGTTGCATACTTACTATTCTTTCATAAAGCAGAATCTGTTCTTCTTGCTCAAATATTGCACAGCATATCTTAAATACTGATTCACATTTTAGCTGTTGTTATACTGGTGATCTGATCTGAGAACTGCAGATTCATGTTGTTCTCTCAATCTTGTACTGACAAAGGAAGTTTAGATGTCCAAGTATTGTGTTGTTAAAGGACCAGTGTGTAGGATTTAGTGGCATCTAGCTGAAGTTTTAGATTGCAACTAACTGAACACCACTCGCATGTGTATTCGACGACCTTGGAATGAGAAGATTGTAAAATGTGTAGCAGACTTCCTGTAGATAACAACAGCTCATTCTAAGGTAATAACAACACAATGATTCTTATATTTTCAGATGATTATACACTAATGAAAACATACCTATGAATATTATATAAATTTTTTTAACACACTGGACCTTTAAACCGAAGAAACTCACAGGGACAATTTATTAGACAGCGTCCAAGTCGTGCAAGTGGAAACGTGCTTAATCCAAGATGCCTCACCTAATCCCTCTTTTATCTTATATACTTTAAAACATTTTATGAGACTGGATCATCATAGAAACATAGAAATAAAAGATGAAATCAGAGTAATTGGTGCTCAGTTGGACACATGAACTGATTGTTCTATTTCACTGCCAATCAACATATCAACAGCCCTAAGCAAAATGAGCTATTGTGCTTGCTTGTAAAGAGATAACAGAAGAGTTATTTATTGGTTATAGTGCTTTTGTAAATAATTCCTAGTGGTTGACCCTTAACCCCTATAAGGTTAGAGATATATTTGAGTTCAGTAAATCCTGAGTAAGGTAGTTTGACTAAATCTTTGTAGTTCAGCCACAATCAGTTTTCACCGACTTTATTTGTCAGTTATGAGCCCATATTTCCCTGTCAGCTGACCTCTTGAGTTTGGTACTCACTTTGTGAACGCCTCCATCGTGCTTTCTATCCTCTCTCCACATCCTGGCAACAGACAGAGGAGTTAGAGTTGATGATGGCAGCAGAGGAAAAAGAAACCACACCTGGTTAACCCCTTTCTGAGAAAACTGCATCACTGCCTCCACTGTAGGTGTGCAGGAAACAGTGAATGATAAAACCTCTGATCAGCTCCCTCGCTCTAGCCACATTATAAAAACCTCCAGATGTTGCAAGAGACACACTGAGTCACTGAAACAATGAGGTTATCAATCGGATATCTGCATTCTCTTTTCAACATGCTCACTGTAGTGTAATTTGCTGCAAGTCAATGAAAGGATTGAAAAAAACATAAAATAAATAAATAAAATGTAATTTGTCACCTTCACCTTCCAATCAAACATCTGTGCACTCATCATCACACACATTCTAGGAAAGTGTAGATTCTTTAACCCCAAATGTGCAACTACTGAAAAAAATCAGCCCTTAAAATGTGGAAAAGTGATACAAAAATACTTAAATAGCAAACATCCTTCCATCTTTCTCCTTGGGTACTTCCCAGCTGGCAAGACTCCTCCACATCCAGCTGGACTGCACGTCATTATCTGGACATACCCTTCCCTCCTGACACGCCACCAGTTGCCCCCTTACCTCCTCTGTGTGAGATGTGTGTGCTGTAAAAGGCTGTGCGTTTCCTCCTGTGGAGAATCAGTGGGTTCTTCAGCAGGTACACCGAGGTGAGAGCGTATCCACCCAGAGCTGGGAGGATGAAGTACAGAAAACTGCTCATCCTTCCCTATAAATATGTCCAGCTCCTGTCTCTGCAATGTCCAAAACAGTGATCTTATAAAACTGACGTGTGTCCTTGTTCAGCAAAAAGTGATAATCTGTTCATAAAACTCTGCAACAATCCCCCTTTGTGTTTCTAAGGACAAGTGAACAGATCCAAACGCCGAGACAGTCTGCTCTCTGTCTTCCTTGGAAGGTAATAAAAAACTGGACAGACAGGTAAGACCGAAGAAAGTCTCTTTCTTGCTCAATCTTAGTCAACGCACCCGAAACCTTCAGAGCTGTAAAACTCTGTTAATGAAGCACCAGCTCGTAAACCAGAGCTCAATTCACCTCTCTCTCATTGGCCTCTCCCCTGCCTGTGGCAATACTATTTCACTCTCTTCACTTTTGTTAAGCTAGGATATAGGTGGCTTTGTTTGTGCGTGTGTACATGGGCACCTTTCTAGGTTTTTATTCTGCTTTATTGTTTGGAGGATGAAGTTCGTTCACTAGTATTGTATGACACATAAGATATAGGACACTAAATAAGCATCACATTATAAATCACAGGTAGAACCTAATTAGGAAAATTAGCAGTTTACCTCTCCAGATTTATTATAACGTTGTGGTAGCTGATAGCTGGGCTGGGGAAAGACAAAGGCATCACTGGGAGTGTGGCAGGTTTCTTAGCCTGTGTGTATTTGACAAAGGGGTTGTGGTGTGTGGAGATATGTAAACTCAACTCTGACCCACAAGGCCAGAAATATGAAAACTATCACATGTCTAGAGGCACGCATGCTCTCTACATATACAGTATACAAGTATACAAAGTCAGCAGTGTGGTACTGTATTGTTCAGCTTCAATAGCAAAGCTGGAATGTGACAAACAATAGTGCAAGAGGCCGAGCCCCCACTGCGGTGTTACAACAAGCATGGTTTTCACCAGAAGAGAGAAATCTATTCACAGCAGTGTGAGGTGACTTTCCAGCATTTTCCCACTTTTGCAGGGGTCTCCTTTTGACACACAGTGTGAGCAAATCCTTGTCATGTTGACTGAGATCAGATTTGACGACTTTTCTGTTTTCCTGCCATCATCCGCGTTTTCAGTTTCCAATCAAAGACTCTGGGAAAGTCAGGGACGGAGGGGGAAGCCATGCTCAGACATGTTATGAAGTCATATGGGAAAGCTGTATAGCAGGAAAAGCAAGTTCATGGCGAGATGCCGCACAGTTAATTGTACATGCATTCCCATGAGTCTGAGGCCTAAAGTTTACTTTTGGGCCGGTTTCATATTTCTATTTCAGACCGGTCTGTAGTTAGGCCCATCTTAATTTTGCTCTTAGATAAGTCTAATGAAATAACTTATTTTAAGCCTAAAGTTGGCCAGCCTACCCCAGAACTAAAAACCACGTTTCCATGGAAACAATCACTGCAGAGCAGTGTCCATGATGACATTGTCAGGCGTTTTCATTTGGAAACCTGATTGTGATGACACATTAAGAAGCCACAGCTCTACTGGCCTGAGATTTTATTCTACTGTGAGGTTGTTTGTGACTTTAACTGTTTTCAAGAAGGATACTAGTTAAGTTGGAACTTCGTATTAAATATTTTACTAAGAAATAACATTGATAAATTGATTACTTTGTGGTTTTGTGCCTCTTTGTAGTCACTTTGTATCAGTTTGAGTGTAAAAAAAAAATCTCTTCGTGGTTTGAATGACTTTCCACCAAAAAATGGGGAATGTGAAAATTGTTTCTCTTACTTTAGTAGTGAGGGCACTGGGGGGCCTGTACCACCCCTGTGGTTCTGCCTCTTAGAGTGAGCAGAGCTGAGCGGTTTGATGCAGTTGTCCAGTCAGCCATGTGACTTAATGAGGAAAAAATTCTCAGCAAATTAGTCCTACTTATGAATACTTGGCCAAGAACAGACAGCTTTGTGTGTCTATCTTAAATCTGACTATAAGTTAGATCAAAGCTATAGCCAAGACTGGGCCCTGGAGTTCAATGACACAATGTAAAAGATTCTGAAAATGCAAAGGAAGGAAAAACAAAAAACCACAAACAGGTGCAACAGTATCAGGAAATTTTATTTAATTATATGTATATAATTCTGTTTCTTTGTTAATCGTTTAATTCATAATACCCATAGAATATACAGACTATAACCCTCAATAACTCATATCTCTTTGACAATCTACTTATATCTTCTTTTAAAATAATTCCTTATAAGATCTTGGAGGGGAAATCAAAGAAAAAAAAAAAAAAAGGTGTCAGAAAGATTGAAAACACTGCCGATAATAATCACGCTCGTAAGAGAAATGAGGAAGAAAATACAAATAAAAACATCCTAATAATTAAAAAATGATACAACTTTAACTCCCTTTTATGTAAAAAAAGAAGAAAGAAAATACAACAACTCACCAATATAACAACAATAGCAATAATAAGAACAGCCATTTAAAAACAACAATATCTGGAAACAGGCCTCGTGACAGACAGGCCTTTAGACTCGTCGATACTGTGTGAATGTATATGGTGTGTTTAAGTGCAACTTTTCACAAACACACAGAAACACTCCTCGAAAAGAAAGGGAGTGTGTGTGTGTGTG
>NW_023339696.1:5404289-5404893 GCF_004916995.1 Morone saxatilis
CCTGTAACTTGATTTCTTAGTTTGTACCAACACAAACTTCTTGTCTGTCTCAGACCCTCCACAAAATATCGGAGAACCTTTTTTTCAGATGATGGTGGGAGGAAGTCCGTCCATACAGTTTAATGATCTGATCATCTGGCCCAGTGTGGCTGCTGTCGTAGGAGTCTGGAATGCAGCCATTTTGACTGAGTGTAAAATATTCATGAACTACCAATGGTACCCCATCTGACTGGCTGGGGAACAGCTGCTGGGTCTCTGTGCCTCTAGAGGTGCAGCATCTGTCCATTTGAGGAAAGTGAATATGTGTTTGTGTAAGTGCATGCTGGAGTTTACGTGTGTGTTTGTGTGTGTACATGTGTGCTTTCTTTAGACATGCCAAGTGTGTATGAGGGGCCACATTTTGATTGTATGTGTATGTGGTGTTGTCGGGTGTGTGTGTGTGTGTTCATGTCTCTGGGGAACTAGACATCAGGAGAAACAACTGTGTATTTAACTTTCTTTTCTCCAGATGGTGGAGGATCATTTTAGAAATGATCAAAAAAGAGTCTCATCTATCAGGATCTGTACTTGTCAATCAAATATCACCCTCACACACACACACACA
>NW_023339696.1:5404918-5405789 GCF_004916995.1 Morone saxatilis
GGCCCAGTGTTTGGGCTGCTGTCGTAGGAGTCTGGAATGCAAGCCCATTTGGACTGAGTGCTAAAATATTCATGAACTACCAATGGTTACCCCCCATTCTGACTGGGCTGGGGGAACAGCGCTGGGGTCTCTGGTGCCTCTAGAGGTGCCAGCATCTGTCCATTTGGAGGGAAAGTGAATAGTGTTTGTGTAAGCTTGGCATTGCTGGAGTTTTACGTGCTGGTGTTGTGTGTGTACATGTGTGCTTTCTTTAGACATGCCAAGTGTGTATGAGGGGCCACATTTTGATTGTATGTGTATGTGGTGTTGTCGGGTGTGTGTGTGTCTGTGTGTGTGGTTGTGTTGTTGGATGGTGTGTTCATGTCTCTGGGGGGAACTAGACATTCAGGAGAAACAACTGTGGTATTTAACTTCTTTTCTTCCAGAGATGGTGGGGAGGATCATTTTAGAAAATGGCATTCAAAAAAGAGTCTATCTATCAGGATCTGGTACTCTGTCAATTCAAAATCACCCCTCACCACACACACACACACACACACACACCACACACACACACAGGACAAGCAGGCACTTGCCTGGCAGTACGTGCGTGTGTGTGTGATGTGTTGAAGTGAATGCGTCTTGTACATCTGAAATCTCTGCCATTCTATATGTATCTGTTTGTGTCTCAGCATCAGCACATCACAGCTTAGCAGTGTCTATATGTGTGTGTGTGGGCTGTTCACACCCGTGTGTGTGAAGCTCACAGAGAGCTGTGCAGCTTTGGCTATGGTTGTATGATGGACATCTGGAAGCTAAATTGGTTAATGGCGCCTCCAAGCCAACAGCCAGCCGGCCGTCCCCTTGCTGAGCTGAGTGTGTGTGTGTGTGT
>NW_023339696.1:5405814-5416599 GCF_004916995.1 Morone saxatilis
GGCCCAGTGTTTGGGCTGCTGTCGTAGGAGTCTGGAATGCAAGCCCATTTGGACTGAGTGCTAAAATATTCATGAACTACCAATGGTTACCCCCCATTCTGACTGGGCTGGGGGAACAGCGCTGGGGTCTCTGGTGCCTCTAGAGGTGCCAGCATCTGTCCATTTGGAGGGAAAGTGAATAGTGTTTGTGTAAGCTTGGCATTGCTGGAGTTTTACGTGCTGGTGTTGTGTGTGTACATGTGTGCTTTCTTTAGACATGCCAAGTGTGTATGAGGGGCCACATTTTGATTGTATGTGTATGTGGTGTTGTCGGGTGTGTGTGTGTCTGTGTGTGTGGTTGTGTTGTTGGATGGTGTGTTCATGTCTCTGGGGGGAACTAGACATTCAGGAGAAACAACTGTGGTATTTAACTTCTTTTCTTCCAGAGATGGTGGGGAGGATCATTTTAGAAAATGGCATTCAAAAAAGAGTCTATCTATCAGGATCTGGTACTCTGTCAATTCAAAATCACCCCTCACCACACACACACACACACACACACACCACACACACACACAGGACAAGCAGGCACTTGCCTGGCAGTACGTGCTGTGTGTGATGGTGTGAGTGAAGTGAATGCGTCTTAGTACATCTGAAATCTCTGCCATTCTATATGTTATCTGTTTGTGTCTCAGCATCAGCCACATACAGCCTTAGCAGCTGTTCTTATATTGGGGTGTGTGTGGGCTGTTCACACCCGTGCTGTGTGAAGCTTCACAGAGAGCTGTTGCAGGCTTTTGGCTATGGTTGGTATGATGGACATCTGGAAGCCTAAATCCTGGGTTCAATGGCGCCTCCAAGCGCAACAGCCAGCCGGCCGGCTCCCCTTCGTGCAGCTGGACTTTGTGTGGGTGTGTGTGTGTGGTGTCGTGTGGTGTGTGTATCGTAGGCTTGGAGTGGTGGGGGGCTCTTACAATCTGGCCAGCTTGTCCTGCCACAGAAACAACACCCCTGACCCCTGCTGGACATTTAAGGTCTCTTCTCTTCCAATTTTTTTTGTTTTTTTGTATTATAATATACTCCAAACAAAATCAAATTTGTTGTGCACAACAAAACTGCTGCCTTTGAGACCATAAAGAAGCAGCACAGTTGGCTTTAGTCGCCTAACCACAATGTATTATCTAAGGAGACTGAGTTACATTAATAGTTTTAATGCAGGTTGATATTTAGAGTACTTCTTGATGAACCTCAAGCCATGTCTGCTTTCATAATGACTCAGAAGCGCACAGCAGACCAACAACACTATTCTATTCTTTTTTTGCACTTGTATAAACAACATAAAAACAAATAACACTAAATAATGCTCACATTGACTGCGAGTTTCATTGTTCTGCAAGTCAAAATTTGACCTGCTGATGGTTAAGAGGAATCCTGATGGGAACATCAATGTCTGTACCAAATCTCACGGTAATCCATAAAGTAGATATATAATATATATATATATATATATATATATATATGACAGACCAACCGATAGACTGACATCACTAGAGAAATACTTGTGAGTAAACAAAAGAAAGGAAAATGAAGAGATAATGAACAGAAATGCATGTCAATCATGATTATATATGTTTACATTTTAAAAAACCTTGAAGAGGGGGGTCCCTGATAGAGCTGGTGCCCCATGTTTTCCTGTATATCTTGAGCTGTTCTGTCAAATAAATGCAAGACAGCTCCCTGTTGGCCCCTTCAACAGTAGACAGTATAAGCAGAAACTAAAAGGAGATATACTAACTAATAATAACAGCAGCGCAAGAGAGGAGACAGTCAGAAAGATCAAGAAAGAGAGGGGTAGGGCTGAGGCACAATAAAAAGTGTAACAGATGTGTAACCAAGGTTATTTGACTCAGAAAGATGAAAGATCCATATCTGCCATCATTCATTACAACAATAATGCGATTGTGTCCTGAGGGGTATTATCCTATTTCGGTATTACGAGAAACATTTATTTGTCAACATAAATCATAATAAACAGCAGAGGAAAATACTGCTCTGTAGGTATCTGAATACCACAATGGCTGCCATAGCAACCAGTGATACATGGCTTGCAGTGCTTTATGGGAGCTGAAATTACCTACAGACTGAAATGCTACACAGCTCTTGCATACGAGGGGTTCCTTGATGATTTCGGAGACAAGCTGCTGCTGTTTTGTATTATCACAGCATCCACTGTTCAGAAAATACACATACAAACAAGAGAGAGGGGGAGAGAGAGAAAGAGAGAGAGACAGACAGAGAGAGAGATACAGACAGAGAGAGAGAGAGAGACCAACATGGACAGAGCTTTAAATAAATACAGCCACAGCAGATGCATAACAGCCGAGTCCAGGCCAAGAATGCACAAACAGCACTGTGATCTCCACAAATCTTTATTGTAAGATCTCAGAGATCATGTTGAAATGAAAAGTGTCACTGTAGCCTCTGTCTGTCTGCCTGCCTGTCTGTCTCTCTTCAGTCCAGATGTCAGAGGAACTAGCCAACAGCTGCGGCAGGAAATGAGCCCCCAGGCAGTGAAAAGGCTAATACACTTCCACACAGAGGAGAGAGACCAAAACAAAACATGCGCACACACACACTCAAAGAAACACGAACGGCCGTCTCTTGAGATAGGAGTGCAATCTGTAGCAAAAAACAAATAAATCACCCACATAGAAGAATACACATCCAGCATGTTAACAGGAGAGCCAGGAAATCACGCAGGCAAAGGGGGAGAGGGGAACGGGAGTGCAAAAAAGAAAGAGAGGGGCAAACTGGGATATAAACTGTACAACCATGAAGGGATGATGGTTGCTTGGCTTTGCACCGAGCTGTACAGCACTCTGACAATCCTGGGTTGGACTATTTCCTGCCACGATCATGCCATATCGGAGTTCATAATTAAAAGTTTCTGACTAATATAGCATTCATATCCACTTCCCAGTCAGTTACGACGGTGACACTTTCTCTAAATAAGCAGATATATCTCAGTAGGCACTTACTAATACAGACGTGCCTGAAAACAAAGCAAACATGCCTCACATCAGCCAAAACCGGCATTCAATGTAATTAAACCTAACTCTGATGGATATGGTGTTACATTGTCAGTGTACAGTGTTTCAATCCTCACACCACCAACTCTTTACAACCGTCGTAAAACCCTTTTTCCACACCCATATGACGTGAACGCGGCATTTATCAGCAGCATGTACAGTTCTCTCAGTAGTTGTAAAAAGAGGAGCTGTTCGTGTAAGAGGTCGCAGCCAGGGAACACTAAAGCAGCAGCGACAGGACTCCTCCAAGTTCAGGCCGTTTACATTCAGCACTCACATCAATGAGCCAAAAAAGATCATGTTCTGAAAATGCTTTGTTGAACAGTGCATTTGCTCTTCTGTAGACTGCATTCAAGTATGGCCACTTTGAATAAATTAAGATTTTTTAGAATCGGGCCTGTCGCTGTCAGATAGGTCCCCAGCCTGCGTCTGCCTACTTCATACAGCCATCCTGGGTCAAACAGTAGCAGATAGCAACGTGGTACAAAAACAGCACGGTGGGATGGAAAGGCCGATGTCAACCGGGCCCCATTTTCCAGAATACTGTACATGTTCACTAAACGTGGCTCTGGAAATTCAGGGTCAAGAAGAGCTGAGGAAAGATAAGAAGGCTTCAGTGATGTTGTAAGACAAGCAGTTCACCACTCAGCTGCTGTGTATTTGTAACAGAAATGCATTTTAATATAAGAGCGTAATGTTGACACTGGATTCGCTTTTTGATGTTGGTGGTATTTCATGGAAAAAGTCATGTTGGGATGCCAAATGTGGATGATACAGTAATGTTATACCAGTGTCTCACATCAGTATCGTGGCAGTATTCGCCCTTTGTCAAACTATAAAACTTACATTAAGTCAGGTAGTTTCTGACCGTGAAGTACCGTGAATGTTCTGGAAAATGGGGCTTAGGTATCACTGCTGTAATATCCAAATGAACACACAATTATAGAAACTATATTTTATGCCGTTTGATGCTATTCGCTTTGTTCCAATCACGTAGCGCCTCCTAAATATAACCAACTTTCCACAAAATGAAGGGAGAGTTCAGTTCGTCTGCCCTTGGTACAAGTTATAGGTCAAGAAATGTGTTTACGGTACGATTCAAAACTACGACAGATCTTCCTTAGTTGCTCCCCAGCCAAGATTCTCGCATCGCTCTGCCACTTTGGTTAATTTTAGGAATGCATGCATTCATATGAACATCATACACAGTTTTTTTGTTTTTTTTTTTAGAAAAAAAAAGAAAAGAAAGAGCAACAACAATGAAATCTATAAACCTGCCAACATGCCAGTAAAAACATTGAATGTTTGTCTCAAAATCAAGTGTCCAAAAAAAAAAAAAAAAAAAACATGACTAGCAAATATAAACCTCAAAACATACAAATACGACTCTGAACTGATCTGAAAACACTCGACGGTGTACAAACAAAAACTGCGACAAGCACACTTAAAAAGAAAAAACAAAAAAACAAAAAACAAAAAAAAAAGCTTTTATATTTTTGTATATACATACACACACCCTATTAGCATCCCCGTTCTTTTAGCCCTCGATTTTTCCCGGTTGTAATTTACATGGAGCAAGACAAGAGAGTTATGGTGTTGGTTAATACAGTATTATGAGTTTATATGAGAGGGAGCGACAGAAAGGAGAGACAGGAGAGAGCTCAGACAGACAGATCAGCGACAGGTGTGGGAGAAGAGAACAAAAGGGTTTGATGGGGACGGGAGAGGAGAGGAACGGTGAGTTACTGGAGATGAGACAGGATGAGGAAGGACGCTGAACGGGAAAACGAGAAAACAAAATGTGAGGTGAGAGGAGGGCGAGTCCAACATGGACAAAACTGAAACAGTATGAGTACGCCAGACACGACCACCCCACCCAACCACAGAAATTAAAGTTAAACTTAGCTCTCTTGCAGTAGAAATGGAAAGATAAGCAGTTAAATGTTCATATTTCTTGTTTTCTCTTTTTGTTGGTTTTCTTGAAGATGCATTTTTCTTTTGTTTTAGCATGTCGTTTGGGGACTTCTTGTTCCAAGCCTCTGGGTGGCTTTGTCGATCTTTAGGGCTGAAAGGAAAAAGAAAAGCACTTAGGCCCACTTTGAAAACTTCCATTACTTCCTGTAGGATGAGATCTAACTCACCACATCACACTGTGACTGTAATGGACCGCTCATGTTGCATTAAAGAAGTGCAGAAAAAAGCCAAAGAAATGTGTTTTTGAAAAGTATTTTTGCTAAATCTAACTATGCAGTTAAGTGAATAACCTTTGTTTTACTCCAAATAAACTGTTGTAAAGTGGTGGAGGAGATGGTCAACATTTAAATCTAAAGTAAAGTCAAATTTAAGACCACAGGTTCACTTTCAGAGTCCATTTATAGACCAATGCCTTCACTGGGTATAAACCACTTAACCACATATGCATGCTGATAGCAGCAGGACATTAGGGCTGTTTACTTGGCAATATCACTCTGTAGCTGACGATTTGTCTTCTTAATAAAAGGCCTGTCCTCCACTGTGTTCAGCAGGCTGTCCTTGTTGAGTTCAGAAGGGTTGTTGTAGTTTGTATTTTGGAAATAGCTGATTCACACAACAGATCAGAACACAAATAAGCCCAACCCAGAGCTCAACTGTCTGATTACAACAGTCCACAGTCACCAGTTTTTCCATATTTCTCCAACTCTGGGAGCTGCGTATATACATTTACTATTGTCTTTTACCTGTGTGACAGCAAACAGGGTCACTGGTGGGTGGAAGTTTGAATTAATGTATGAATGCCATTTGTTCCACTGACATCTAGTGGTCTCCAATCACAAACAATCCTACTCAGAGCAGTTTAAAGAACACAAATCAGACATGGGATAAAACGGCTCTGAATGCAGCTTTCTGACACAAATTGATACATAGTAGTGGTTGATAACTGACTTGTGTTGCCGTTTGTTAAAGTTATTTAACTCGTTGCTTATTTGCATACCCCCCACCCCCACAAAAAAAAAAAAACACATTTAAATAAATATCCCTGTTAAGACTAGCTAGAGTTTAAAAGCAAGAAGAATTGCTTGGTCTGCAGCTGCATGAGAACGTGTGATGGGCAAATACTGAAGACATAAAGCTGAAAATCACAGCGGTTCTTTTAACTTTCCTTTCCACAGAGCTGGCCAAAGAGTTCGGCTGAAAAAAATAGATGATGACATAATAAACCAAGTAGTATTTGCCAGGAAAAGCAGAGGAATACCTTTTAATATAGCTTTTCTGTGTTCAGCTGGCGACCTATACTAGAACCCTGTGTTGCTGTGATTGTGGGCGTTTGGGTGCGAGGTAAACGGACTTTTCAGATACCTGCATGTCTCAGGAGCCCTGGTAGGTTGCCTGGAAACGAGCGGTTTCCTCGTAGATCAGTTCCTTCAGCTTCTCCTTGGGAAGGTCATCCAGTTCCATGGAGAAAGTGAAGGGCTCCTCTGCTACTGGCTACACACAAACATACATAGTACGAAAAGCTGGAGCACCATTTCCTTCATATTTAGCTTTAAAAATAAAGTCTTGGTGTAAGTATAAGAGGCAGCTGCAGCTTATGATCCGGAGGCAGTGGTTTGAAAAAAACAGTTAGGATACTAGTACTGCTGCCAAGTGGCTTATGTAGCCTGAAGAGCGCAGTACAACATTTAAAATGTGATCAGAACACACAGTTTTAAGTGCAATCCAAACAGCTCTGGTTAAAACCATCCACAGAATTGATTTCTACAGTACAGTACAGTAACTGAGGTCCTGTCTCTGCTGACGTAAACTGAGACTGATTAGTGATTACATTCTTTAACCTCTCTCAAGCCGATCCGTGGAGCAACTTAATACTAATTGCATACCAAACACAGCTAAGAGGCTTCCCGGCACAAAGCAGAAAAGCTCGCAATTAAATCTTGGCTCATGGTTGAAACAATGACAAACAGGTTTGAATGAATAAGCCCTTCTGCCTCCAACATTTTAATGTTTTAATATTCACAGCTTCCTTACTGTTTGTACACCTTTAGCCTTTAGAAAACCTAGATTATATCCTGGACACATTCCTACACTGGGATTTATGTCGTTTCTTTTCACCTCTTACAACTGACTCTTGTGATTGTAGTTATTTCAGCAATAGCAGACTAATTGATAAGATCAGCTTGAAATGTTGGCTTCATCTGCACGTACCTCATCTGTGGGATCGTAGTACTGCTCCAGGTAAGGATGAGCCAGGGCCTCCTCGACACTGATGCGCTTGATGGGGTTAAAGGTCAACATGCGGCCCAGCAGGTCCAGAGCTGCGTTAGATTAAAGAGCTTTACTTAGTTCAGTCACAAGACTGGGCAGTAAAATGAAACACAACTGCTCTTATGGTGGTTATTTTATTTCACCCTCAAAGTGTTTATTGGATGGAAAACAACCAAAGAGTAGACAAATATAAACAAATATTTCAATATTTTAACTATATTTTCACAATTATTATATATTTTTAATTCAATGTATTGCTGGATTTTGTTTTTATTGTTTTCAAATTATACATTTTAATATTCAAATTAAAGAAAAATTATTTTACTGTCACACAAAGCTAAATAACCATCATATATTGTGATAATTTTAAATACACTTTAGTGTTATTTTCCTCCCTTACACTCCAGGTTTACAATAGAGTATGCGCTGCCATACCTTTTGAGTCCACCTTGACGAAGAGCTTCTCCCAGGGGACCTTGGGTTTGTCGGGCAGGGACTGCAGGTAGTTCCTTGCCTTCATGTTGATAATGCAGTTCAGATCTTCTTGAGATGGAGAGCCAAGGACACCTGCACAGAGAGGAGGGCGAGGGACATCTTTCAATATGGCTGCTCGACTCATCACAACAAGTCTAACATCTGAGTTACTTCGCCTTCTCTGTTAGACAGAATCTATGCAAGTTTAGTTTTTAAACTTCTAAACTTTAGGGAAGAATACTGTAAAGGTTATGTGTATAACATGCTGTTTAATTTGGTTTTATTCCATTTAAAGCAAAACCCAAGATAAAACAAGAAAATTGGAGTTGACGACAACGTGAATGATCGTCTTGCAAATAAAAATGACTCTGAACTCTTCATAGTGTTGGCATTTTGTAGAAATTAGTTATAGAAACCTTTTTTTTTTTCCCTTACCCAGTATGTGGTTGAGCTGGTCCAAATAGTGTTTCCCAGGAAAGATGGGTCTGTTGGACAACATCTCAGCCAGGATGCAGCCCACTGACCAGATGTCAATGGACTTAGAATAGCCCTGAGACACAAGCACACGTGTAGTACATACAGTCAACAAACTATGAAGCTATCCAGTCCAATAAAGAATCCACATCAGTATCTCACACACATACCTTTGAGTTGAGCATGATTTCTGGAGCCCTGTACCAGCGTGTAGCCACATACTCGGTCAGGAAACCTGTGTGGTCATGCTCGGGGTCGGCTATCCGTGCCAGGCCAAAGTCACAGATCTGAGGGGGACACAAAGGGTCAGAAACACACGTCACGCCCCACACTCTCAGACATTTCAAACTGAACTACTGACAAGAATTTGAGAGTGGGTACGGCTGCAAATGTTTTAAGCTTTTCTTCAAACCACTTCAGATGGCTCTAAAGCTCTACCAGTTCCCACTTTAATGCTTCGCTCAAGCTTTATTTTCCCTACCCTACTTTCTGATCTTCAGGCCCTGTTGTGACATGTTCAAAAATGATGTTTATTTTACTGGAAAGCTGAGAGCAGGCGGTTGAGTTTCTTTCAATGTACTTCAACTTGTGGTTTCCTACATTTCCCAGAATACATTTCACCAACCCCTTAATGACTTTGTCAAGCGTAAAGCTTTTACATTTAACTTATATCCCGTGGCTATATTTTCTCCAATACAAAAAGGAGTGTATGTAAATTATTATTATTATGTTACAGTTCAGTTTGGAAATATGAATATTAACACAAAGGCTGCTGCCGCCAACTTACTGCCACGCCTTTTACACATTAAACATCCTGCAGCTGTATTGTGTTATGGACAAAGCCTTACAATAGACACCTTTGCCTCTATGATTCTAAGGTACTGACACCTAACTGGTCTGCCAACATAAGAAATATGCACACTTGAACAAAGTGGAATGATTCTACAGTGTCCCAACACAATGTCATTAATATGAAGTAGTATCTTGAAAAGCAGATTAAACCTAGATAAAAAAATAGTAAAGCCAATTCCATTTAGATGAGATATGATACACACTCAGACCAACGGGACACTGGAGGAGGGACGGCCAGGGCTCATGTGTGTTATAGTGAAACTCTTGAAAGGCATAACGACGACATAGTTCAAGGCTTTAAGTCTGCATCATTAAAAGAGTAACTCTGACTGAGCCATGGTAAACAAGGAAGGGCTGAGGTCAATCCATCTCCCGTATACTACATTCCTGAGATTCCTTTTCAGTCTTGTTGAGAGCTGGTGTAAGTTGCTAATGGCACCAATGTTTAAATAAACATAAATGGAACCATTTGATACGGAAAAAAGGCCTCTTTTCTAACTTTGGTCACCCAAAAATGAGCCTGGCACTAACTTTAAAAATACAGGGAATGTTTAATATATACAAAATATATACTACATTTACAACATACTGTACAAACGCAGGATTTCCACATACACTATATATACATATATCTATCTACTGTGTAAAGCATGCATCTGTAGTGTTTTGGCACTGCACTGTAGGTGTATGTGTGAAATCTACCATAAACCTAAAATAACAAACATAAACCCAAAAATGACCCTCCTTTTTCTGCCGTGGGGTACCAACTGCTGACAAAATAGACACAGTAGCCTAGTTGTCACCACAGACTGTAAAAAACATGGACGTAGTCACCCAGAGGTTTCTGAAGAGCTGCTGTGACGCTCAGTGTGGTGGCTGGCTAGTCCAAAAATGGGTAAAGATGTGGAGTGCGGGTGGAGCTGAGGTGACTGAATTAGGCCTGGCTACTGATTATGAATAACTTTAAACCTTAATATAATTTAAACAGGTGAGTTATATAAAACTCCTAAGACCCCTGTACAGTTGTCATGAAGCATTAGGTACAGAGAGTGAACCTGTTTTTTGTACCATGCTGTAAACATGTCTGCTGTAAAGTTGAGCCTTTTGAATATAGGACCTTTAAAGGACACTGACTTATAACTGGAGCCAGCCTCAAGTGGCCATTTGAGGAATGGAAAGGAACTGTAGTTGTGTTTACAGGAGCCGCCCCATTATAGTCGACTTAATCGTTAGTCGATGTGAAGAGTCTTGGTCGACCCACTTTTCATTATTTGACGTGTTCCAGAAAAACAAAAACAACGTCGCACCCCGGTCGGGAGCTGCGCCTTGTTCCCGGGACAACAAGACTGTATGATGTTACACTGTGTTTAAATAATGAAGTTCAGTTCAGTCTGCTGCCGGTTGTTCTGACACATTCAGAATCATTACCTCCTTTTGTGATATCGCTTTTAACAGGCAGCTGCTAAAATATTATTTTGTAAATGATTCAATTAATATCATAAACCTTAAAAATCCTAAAACAGGACTCTTGCTTTCAGGGTATTATACACTAATAAAAACACACCTTCAAATATTATATTTCATTTCTGCCAATAGAGCCTCCTAAATGTTACACACTGGACCTTTAAAATAATATTAACAGTTAATACAAAATTAGTAATATTCTAATCAGTAG
>NW_023339696.1:5416699-5427037 GCF_004916995.1 Morone saxatilis
TGTGTGTGTGTGTGTGTGCACGTGTTCGTGTGCGTGCGCTGACCTTGAGGTCGCAGGTGGTGTTGATGAGCAGGTTGGAGGGCTTGAGGTCACGGTGCAACACGTTGGCTGAGTGAATGTACTTGAGGCCTCGCAGGATCTGGTAGAGGAAATAGCAGACGTGGTCGTTGCTCAGCCTCTGGCTCTTCAGCAGCTTGTACAGGTCCGTCTCCATCAGAGTCTGCACAATGTAGCTGGAGGGACGCACGGGGTCAAGGAGGACAACGACAGGGCCGACAGTATCCACTGACACCAGGAGAAACACAAAGGACTGCTCTGAAAGTGAGTTCAAACTTGTTCATGTTCGATGTGCGCTCTCTTGCACCAGCGGGGGGTAGCAGACATCAGTCCTCAAGGGGGAGATATAGAGCTAATTAGTGCTTCTCCATGACAACAGTATATACATTTTCTACATCCTGGATTGACGGACATGTTAGGCTAGAGCTAGGACGTTTGTCTCCTCAGTGTTGTTTAAATGTAAGACCACCTACCAGCTGAGCTACATACAGAGTGGAACCACTAACTGGTGTTTGAGTCCCTGGATTTGGTTTCATCTGCCCTAATCAGGATTCATCACAAGTTAGCGACAACACAATACGACAAAGTGGAGCAACTAAAGAGATCAAACAAGGAAACCAGACACAAACACAAGGACATCACACATTTTCTTTCCGTGTTTCAGCGGACAAAGCGGCTTTTCACAGAGAAAGCAGCAACTCAGCAGCAACTCACTGACCCGCCGTGCCTACAGTCTGTTGCTAGCTGCTCTGCAAATGGTCACTACTGTTGCTCAGGTTGATGTGTGTAAATGATAACAGCAGACATCTTCCAGATAAACTAGTCAGAATACTCAAATGATCATCCAGGTATGGTATATGTATAAAAACAGGTTCAACAGGTTTGCCTTGACATCACAGAGCGACATTCTTAACTTTAGAATAACATATTATTAATTATAATTACTTTAATTCCATCCATAGATATTAAACTACAGAAATCTCAATGTATAAACTGCAATTTAGAATAATTATCAGTAACCTCCAGCAATGCAAAACATGAACTGTTTATATTTAACATTCGTGCTTTTAGTTTAGCTCGTCTAGCCATAAATGTCAAAGGCAACATTATTGTCTTTAAGGATTTCTCCTTATTATTAATCGTTCCACTGAACTCTTGGGCAAGCAGCATTATTGAAGCTCTATGGCGAGAGTAAAGAGAGTGAAAGCTGGATTAATAACTCCTAGTTTATTTGTTTGGTTTAAACTCACCACAAGGACACTCTGCCTCAATCATTTTTAAGTCAGAGGCAGTCACAGCAGAATACTCAAAAGCAGACACCTAACATGAAGAAAGCTGCTGCAATAAAGTGACGGCACAGCCTTTTCCTACAGGTTATTGAATGCAACATGACCAGATGTGTAAATTAACACCTTGTGAGTGCAACACTTATAATTATTGTGTGTTTTTTCATCAAAGAACTTCAGAGGATTTGTGAAAAAAAATAACTTTTGTTTAAAAACCCTGATTTGGAGCGTGCACTACAGTATTACAGCAACTGCGCTGTGTTCTCTCTTCTCAGTAGTGGTGACCTGACACAACAAGTGAAATGCTTTTAACTGGCAAAAGCTACGGCTGGAAAACCTTTTTATGAAAATCAGTCTAATCCTGTATAATAGTTTGATTTAATCCAGGTCTGGGGAATAAATGAGACCCTTCCTGTGAAACATTAAAGGATACACATCCCTCATGCTGTCAATGTTCCGTGCCCTGAGAATGTCGTTGATGCCGATGATATTCTCATGGTGGAAACGCAGCAGGATCTTGATTTCTCTCAGCGTGCGCTGGCAGTACGTCTGGTGCTCAAATGGGCTGATTTTCTTGATGGCTACGCGCGAGTTTGTCATGTTGTCCAGAGCGGAGCTGGATAAAGTGGATGTGGAAAGAAGCACAAAACAAGTCTCATATTACACACTGCACAATTCACACACAATGACGGTATCAGAAACTGGGCTAATGCTGAGCTCCAAAAAGGGCGTTGCAGACTGCCGAGATGCACATGTGACACTTCTTTTTGCAGCAATATGTCGTGAAGTACTGTAGGTGTAGGCCGGAGTGTAGGTGCCGTGTCAGTGAGGTGTAGGTGTAGAGTAGATCGAGACCAGGCAGCGCTGAGAGCAGCTGTGAATGGTGTGTTTATGGGAGCCTTGGATCTACTGTAGTGTTTGGGGCCCAAATTATGAAACCCCATCAAACCCATGACTGATCGCTGATCGCCCTTTGTGGGGGAGAAAAATCCTCCAAGCTAGATGTGGTTTTTTTTTTTTTTTAAACACAAACAGGAACAACACGTTACATCACATCTTTCCTTTTAGTAAAAGCGTATTCTCTTATTGCACAACACACTGCATCAACTGGGCATGTTCACACGCTCCTGAACCTTCCTCAGTGGCTGAAACACAGCGACACAGCACTGGATGGATGCAGTGGTTGAAATCACATCTGTAAGAAAACATCTGTGCAGCTGGTTAATGACGAGCTGGTGTAAATCACACAATTAAACTCACAATTGCTTTTATTGCACTCATCATGTTTACAAACACCAAACGCTGCAACAATGCAGTCACATGACCCAGAAGACACAAACAGAACAGCACTGGGCTGTCACACTGCTGTTTGCAAACGGAAGGGATTGAAATGGATGTGTGGGCCCGGCTCTCACACTATGATCCACTTTGCACTGACACGCAGGACTGTCACATCTGATCGCGTCCACTGTTCAGCCTCGATGGCAATGACTAGGCATTGATGTCAAGTGCAACAGGGTTGTTCAACACGTCCACACAATGCTGTAGATCACATACAGCGATAACACGAGGAAAGGCCTCGCTACAACTCACACATCCCTCTCTTATTCTCTGCTGCAGGCTCACTGTTCGGCCATCAGCGTTCATGTAGAGATTAGTGAGACAGGGAGGTTGATGCTGGACGTGTAAAACGGCGAAAGAGACAGGGAGCTACAATTTGCGGTCAAATGCAGTCTGCAAAAGATTTGTGATCGGAGAACAAACAGCGCCCTGCGCAATCACTCCCGATCTGGTTTCCTGTAAAGCTCATAGCCACGCCTGTAGCTCCGTCAGCTAACCTGCTAACCACAACATGGACCGAGCCTCAACAATGTCTAAAAATGTCGCGCTGCTGTTTTAATTACAAAACATCGTGACTGCGCTCACACTCACTGCCCGCCGCCTGTCCAACACGGCAGCTACGGTTAGCTGGATACTCGTATTTGCTAATAAACAGCTCACGTTAGCTAGCACTTCCAACACAGAGACGATGGCCCGACAGACAGACAGACCGACAGACAGGCACAACTCACCAGACCATCCCGTAAGCCCCTTCCCCGATGTAAGACAGGTTCGTGTAGCGGGGCCCCACATCAAACATCTGGCCCTTCACCGACTCGCACCCGGTCTTGGGTCCGGGTGCTGGCGCTCCTTCCTGCGCAACCGTGCCCGCCGCCCCGGCAGCAGCAGCGCTGTTGGAGCCTGCGGCCCCGACCGCTGCGGTGCTGCTCGAATCCGCCATTCTTCCTCTCCGGACCGCTCCTGCTCTGTCAGTGTGTGTCAGCGAGGGACCGCCGCCGCTCTCTGCAAGCTTTAACGTGAGTCCGAGGCTTGAACCGAGCGGATTGTGTGGTTCACGGAGCAGAGCGACTCGATCACGGCCCTCTCTACTACCGAGGAGTAAATAGATTTAGTGCACGAGCGCGGATTTGGTCTCAGCACCGAGCGTAAATGCGCGTGCCAAACTACGGCAGCACAGGTGCGTTAGATATGTCCGCCGGGGTGACTTGTGTGGGCGGAGTCGCGTCAGTTGACTACAGGCACCGCCCAGTCCTCTCCACTGTGACAGCGAAACAAGCGCAGTCTGTCGAATAAACATGCAGCAAGTGGGCGTGACGAAATATGTTGCATGCTGCCTGTTGTGACGGAAATAAAACACTTTATGATCAAATTGTTATTTTATCGTTATTTTCATGTGGTTACCCCCCTCTGTCTGCCCCGAGTGTTGTCTTATAAATGGCTGTGTACGCTTTGTGGCGCTCACTAACGTTATGTTCGCACTGTGCCCACAGGTGAGGCCTTTCTGTACTTTACTCTTATATCACGATTAACGTTATAAAAAGACGAGGGATTAAACAAAGCGCCACACGAGCTATTAATGTATTAAAACATAGGGAAATGTCAAATTAATATCAAAACGAACACATGAATCATTTGTGTTATTTTACAGATTCGCCAATCGCTGAAATCGTATCACCATGGAAACGAGTGCGACTGCTGTGGCCACACACGTTTGCAAACGTCACGGCGCGGGGCGGTGTACTTCCTGGTTACTTGGCGCTGCATGTTGTGGTTGTTGCTGTAACTCAGTTGATCGATTTCCCTCACGGAATGGTACATTACCTTCTGCGACGAGACTGGATCGGCCCACTTCGTCTGACGCTCACTCTCTTCGGACTGCCGTACACCGTCTGCCCCTCCGGAGTTAGGTAAGGACTGTAATGCTAGCTGTAAAATATTAACTACAAGCTATGGCCATGTTACGTTATATGACAGTTTCAGCTATAAGCTAAAACTACAACCCAGAAGCAGACGTAGGGATGTGCTGCAGTAGCTATTAATGTCGAAGCCATTGATCCCTGACACTGATAGCAGAGATAGTGTGATTGAAGTCAGTAATGCAGTAGACAACCTTTAGCTAACTGTTTTTGATGTAAATGTGCACTTTATTAAGTTTGATTTCCATTGAATTGAATATCACATGGGTAGGAAATGCAATATCAAACAAAATTCAACAAATAATCATTCAGAGTTAGGTCTTAAAGTGAACCATTATTAATGTAGTCAACAGATGTGTATTGCAGTGTAACAGTAGCTCTCACCCTGCGGTCACGATATGCTCTGGTGACAATCAATGAAGTTTGTTTTCCTCCTGAACATATGTGTTGTCAGTGTGTGACAGAGGATTTAGGCTGTGCATGTGAAGTAGGGCTGGGACCACGCTGCTGCAGGGAAGGCAGAGCGAGACTTACTGGATTTCCACGTCTCGTATTTCCCTCCTTGCAGACCAGCTGTCTCCTGCTCACTGTCCCATCCTTTGACCAGAACCAGTCATACCACCAGACCCATCAGTACCAGTTGCTGTAACCACTTTGTGACCAGTGTGTGGACAATGCCATCCTCAGCGGCGCCTCATGTCAAGTCCAGATGTCCCGAGTATCCAGGGTCCAAAATCAAGCGTTTCCCCGTGCCTGATGACAAGGTGCACTGGAGCCAGGACTGGCCGCAATATAATCCAGTCAGCTACACTGACCCAGCAGTATTACGGAAGCCAGCGTGGGCGGATCCTGATATTGGGTGAGCAACACATACCTGACTGCACTGAGTCAAGGTGTGTACTGTATGTTGAAGGAGCTATATAATTTGACTTATATAGTCCAAAATATTTGTTATTTGGCTGTTGTGAGACATTCTGACTGTTAAAGATCAGTTGTACTTTATTCATGGCAGTGTCGATGACTTCTGCTCTTTTCGCAGCTCCTTCTCTCCACAGTTCAACACTGTGGATGGTGCTGTGGACAGGACGAGCTTTGAGGGCAGCTACAAAACGGAAAAGGGGAAGCCCCTGTAAGTTATCAAGTACCGGGAGAAATGGTTCTTACAGAGTTTCCCTGAAGTGTACATAGCACCAGTCACTGTCAATGGGATTGGTTTGCTCAAAAACAGGTAGTTCACATGTGCATTTAGTCATTTCCAAGCTTTCAAGGGTAGAAAATAGACTCAAAGACAAAATGACCCTAACAAGAGTATATTAGCCAATGAATTTCCGCTAATGTGTTGGCAAACACTTTCCTAACTTCCTTCTTTAATTTAACATCTAGCTGTAGCTGCACAGAGCTGTTGTCCGGTATGATGATTCTCAGAAGGATCAGTAGTATAAGTAACTCTTTCACATTACCAGGATCTATTTCATGAAATGTTAATATCAAAGACAATACTTAATGAAGCTAATGCACAAACATGTCAGGATGACTGGTCCGGGAAGGCCTGTGAGCACTTCTTCTTGGTCTACAAAGCTCTATGTTTCTATGTTCTGTTATGTTCATTTTGAGCTTTTAAAGTAATACTATTAACACATTTTAAATAAATCCATTTGCAAATTTGCTTTTGACTCATTTAGAAATCCTCATGGACGCACAGGGTTGACTGGCAGAGGTTTACTGGGACGATGGGGACCCAATCACGCGGCAGATCCCATCGTCAGCAGGTAACTTTTTCTTTACTTTACAAATTGGTATTATCCAGATACTTACTAACAGTAGTTCATCAAATAAATTAAAAAAACACCCTCTCCTAGATGGAAAGTAGATGCGAAAGGAGCAAAGATGCATCACCCAGTCTCCAAGCTGCCTATCCTGCAGTTTGTGTCCATCAAGAGGAAAGACTGTGGGCAGTGGGCCATTCCTGGGGTCAGTTGCTTATACATTTCTTTTTCAAGCTTTATTGATGATGTGTGTTGTTATTTACTTTGTGTCTCCAGCTTGTGCTACCTTGCTTTTCATTCAGACACAGCTATTCAAGAATACTCAGGGACAACAAAAAAAAATCCACAGCTAAGACAGTTTGAGTGGTTTTGGGTATGTAAGATGTTTCTGTGACTTGCTTGTTCATTTGTGCGTGTGTGTGCTTGTTTTGTAGGGGATGGTAGATCCAGGGGAGCAGGTCTCTCTCACGCTGCAGCGGGAGTTCTCGGAAGAAGCATTGAACTCGTTGGCAGTCCCGCCATCAGAGAGAGCAAAAATCCACAAACGCATCACCAAACTCTTCAAATCGACAGGGTTTCAGGTCAGCAACTGACACCCGCTCACTTGTTTACTGTCACATTTTAGTCAACAAGTGCCTCTTTGAGCACAACTAACATCTCTTTTCTTCTTCAGGTCTTTAAAGGCTATGTGGATGATCCTAGAAACACTGACAATGCTTGGATGGAGACCGTCGCTGTCAACTACCACGATGATTCAGGTATCAGTAATTAGGAAGAATGATTATTTTTTCCTTTTTGTAGTTCTTAGGGACTATAATAAGTCCCCATTTTGTCTCTGGGGACAACAGATAGCGCGGTGTGTCGGATGGGTAATGACATATCTTTGTTGTCACTGCAGGCGACAGTGTGAGCGAGCTGCCGCTGCAAGCTGGCGATGACGCAGGACAGGTCCAGTGGGTTGATGTTGACTCGTCCTTCCCGCTCTATGCAAGTCATTCCGATTTCCTGGAGCTGGTTGCCAAAGAGAGGAAGGCCCACTGGTAACTAAGGATGAAAGACTCTATTCTGACATGACGATGAAGGAAACATTAAGAGACACATTGCTCTCTGTTTACTGACAGTGCACCTAACCAATGTGATTCTTCCTTCACTAATTTAAACATAATAATCATAGTTGTAATTATGAAAGCCTTATATGCACCTAGTTTGACACTTGTACGCATGTCCACTGTACAACATACAGCAATATGATGTTTTAGATTGATAAAGAAGAACTTATGAAGTGAATGAACTAACAGGTTGAAAGCTTGGCTGCAGTTTTCGTGAATAAAGCTTTTGACTCGCTGCTTGGACAAAGCTCAACATGAGACCATTTTATAGTCTCGTGTTGAGCTTTGTCCAAGACGCTGCTGAATGGCACACCACGTTATTCCTGCTGGCACAAATTATGCTAATGTATTCAATGTTAACAAGATCACATTAACCCACTGTGATCATGTGAGAACAGACACAATGAGCTGCTGATCATAACACGTACTACATTAATTTAAGAGTGAATGGGGGGGCGGGGGGCTACCAAAATGAAAAAGTGTAGACTCACTTTGATCTTTACATGCGAGTATAATATTAAGATGTCCTGGAGCTTCCCACACAGCCCACTGAATCAGAGCACAGACAGGCTGAAGCTAGAGGACGAACATGTTTTCAAGTGGTAACAGACGGTGGAAGCAAAGGCCATTTCACACTCAACAGCCTGCCTTACGAAACACATCAGTACGTGTCATCTCACTGCTGGGCATACTTTGTGATGAAGCAGGGATGGAGGGTTACACATGAGATAGTTTGTATCTGTTAGGATTCATGATGCAAACACTAACACATGGACGCTTCTATCATCAAGGAAAACTTAGTTGAATTAGGTTCACAACAGGTCTAGGAGGCGCCACAAATACTATCAGGCCTTTTTTATTTGCCTGCATGACATGAAATTGTATTAAGGTATGATACCAGTAGCTGTGTGTGGTGAGGATTTACTGTTCCCAGTTCTCCCAGCTCCACTAGAGCATTTATAGTAGGAGCACTAATATAATTTATTGTTGCAGGAAGGGAGAGTATTTCCCATCCACATTTCAGTCAGTTTCACAAAACCATCTAACCTTTGCCTCCAGAGTTCTTATTAACGAGTGATATTGGCTTGTGATTATTGTAAGACAAAAATGAGTAGATGGTAGAATGAGACACTTCGAGAAGTGAAACAAATTTGGTTTCAATATTATTATTGATGTTACACATGCAGCTTTGCTGATTGGATTGTCTCTGTATGCTATAATGTGAAAATGAACCCGGAGGTGTCCACTTACTAATCTTGCACTGAATTTCCGTTTTTGAGTTGATTTGTGCATTTTCCCCTCATACAATATGTGTATTCAGAAATGATTACGCAAAGCTGTAGATGTATAAAGTACTACAAAACCAATAAAAATGAAAGGATTCCATTGACAAAAGGACAACTTTTAATGGGCAATATACTAATAATGATACTAATAATGATAATATAACTATGGAAACACACATTTAATTTCACAAACAAACATTTGTTCATTGTCCACTGTGTTATTTTCGTATTAAGTTAAGTGTGTGGCTGAAGAAAAATCCCTGTCATGTGCTGCACATGAATGACGCTACACTGATTCAACGGAAGAACTACATTACCCAAAAGCCTGTGCGACAAAAGCCGCTCTAGCTGACGACGTGGCCGAGGTACGTTTCAGTAGACCGGGGCGATTCAAACAAGGCAAGCCTGCTTTATTAGCTAGTTCAGACAGTCGCGGACTTTGGATGCTTGAACAAGTCTCTCCAGGAGTTCAGTAAGCACCACTGCCTAACAATGTCCGGGAAAATCAAGAACCGAAGTGCCGCAAACGCAGACTCCCTAACCGGCGGTGTGTCCTGCGATGAGCGCATCTTGCGGGATTGTCATCAACTGTACACGGATCCCGACAGTGGTGAGTTGGCAGCCTCCCTGGAAGTAGCCCCAGCACTCACCTATCTGCTAATACAGTTAAACTAACTATCAGTTTGCTGACCGGGAGTTGGCTAACTTAGTAACGTTAAGTACCGTTAGCTCTGAGTGATGCAGGCGGCTAACGTTAGCCACCGTTAGCTACCACGGATTGATCTTCTCATTGACGTTGATGCTAACTACACGAGCAGCTTAGCTTTGTGAAGTTATTAATTAATGATGAGTCACCGACTCAGGCACAAGGGTTTTGTAGTATACTTTTTAAGTAGTCCTGTAGTTGTTTAGCTCACAAGAGAAAGGGATTCTGGGAACCCATAAAATGGTGCAGCAATATTAAAAAATGCCATGCATGCTTTCTCTGTTAAAGAATAAATGCTCCTAATGTCTGAGGCCATTTTCTGCTCACACAAATGGAAATCAGCATGATGGCTCCAGCTGGATGTTTGTTAGATACACACACACACACACACACACACACACACACACACACTCTTGACTTGATTAAAAACCAATGAACCAAAGTTACTACAAAACCAATAAAAATTGAAGATTCATTTGACAAGAAGAGCAACTTAAGGGCCAATTAACTAATAAATGATATGAATAATGATAATATAACTATGGAAACACACATTTAATTCACAAAAAAATTCTGTTCATTGTCCACTGTGTTATTCGTATAATAAGTGTGTGGCTGAAAGAAAAAACCGTGTCATTTGTGCACATGAATGGGACGCTACACTAGACTTCAACGGAAGAACTTACAATTACCCAAACCTGTGCGACAAAAGCCGCTCCTAGCTGACGACGTGCCGAGGTCGTTTCAGTAGGGACCGGGGCGATTCAACAGCAAAGGCAGCTGGCTGTTATTAAGCTAGTTCAGGGGACAGTCGCGTACTTTGTATGCTTGAAACAAGTCTCTTCCAGGAGTTCCATAAGCACCACTGCCT
>NW_023339696.1:5427062-5457520 GCF_004916995.1 Morone saxatilis
TGTCCGGGGAAATCCAAGAAACCGAAGTGCCGCAAAACGCAGACTCCCTAACCGGCGGATGTGTCCTGCGATGAGCGGCATTTGCGGATTGTCTCAAACTGTACACGGATCCCGACCCAGTGGTGAGTTGGCAAGCCTCCCTGGAAGTAGCCCCAGCACTTCACCTATCTGCAAACAAGTTAAACTAACTAATCAGGTTTTTTCTGACCGGGAGTTGTGCTAACTTAGTTAACGTAAGTACCGTTAGCTCTGAGTGATTGCAGGCGGCTAACGTAAGCCACCGTTAGCTAACCACGGATTGATCTTCTCATTGACGTTTGATGCTAATTACACGAGCAGGCTTAGCTTTGTGAAGTTAATTAATAATTTTGATTGAGTCACCGACTCAGGCACAAGGGGTTTTGTAGTATACTTCTTTAAAGGTTAGGTCCTGTAGTGTTTAGCTCACAACGAGAAAAGGGGATCTGGGGAACCCATAAAATGGTGCAAGAATATTAAAAATGCCATGGCATCTTTCTCTGGTTAAAAGAATAAATTGCTAAGTGGAGGCCATGTTTCTGCTCAGCAAAATGGAAATCAGCATGATGGGCTATGGCTCCAGCTGGATGTCTGTTAGATACACACACACACACACACACACACACACACACACACACACTCTTGACTTGATTAAAAACCAATGAACCAGTTGTAAGGTATTTGTCAGTGATTGTTTGGATCCTGTTCTTTGCTCTTTCCAGGATTGATCTCTGTAGCCGAATCTGTTGGAGTGAAGTTGCTGCCGCCCAGGAAAAAGATCACTGTGCTGCTGATGGGCAACCACTCGGCTGGAAAAAGCTCCTTCATCAACTGGTAAATTAAAGTGGATTTAAAAGAGAGAGCGAGTCGGTCCATCCAACAGCAGACTACTCAATGATTAGAAAACAAATGCAACACAATGAAATACAAACGGCATGTTGAGAAGATATAACAGATATAACATGCAGTTTATAGGAATGTTTAGCCTATAAAATGCAGTCCATAGTGTATGAGTGCAGCAAAGTTTTACTGTAATCTTTGTGTCAGCCAATACGAAGTATGAACCAGACTATTGATTGAATGATATAGTTGTCATTGATTTTAGACTCCACTGTGCACCACTAAATTGTTTATCAGCAGTTCCAGTTTGTTATGCTTTGTTGTTGTCAGGTATGTGGAAGAGCACATCCAGCGCACCGGAGTGGCTATTGAGACCCAGGGCTTCAGCTTTGTTACAAGTGGACGCAAGAGAGAATCTCTTACAGTGAGTGCAACAGTACAGAAACAATAAGGGGCCGTTTATTGTAAAACAGGTGTATATTTGGTATATTTCTCATGTTGCAGCATTGACTATTCTTTATAGTTACAAGTCCAAGTCACAACGTTAATGGCCAACTTTCCTTTTTGAGTCATTCCCCATGCTAATGATTCATTACATTCACTTAAATTAGTTCCCCTCTAGTGATTTAAGTACATCTGGAGATCCTGATACCTGGTTCACAAACTCTCTCCGGCTGATCTGGTTCTTGTTTTCCTTTAGGGAAATGCCACCCTCCATCTTTATCCACACTTCAAGCCTCTGCAACACTTCAAAGGTGAGATTTCAGCTCCAGCCCCAATCCTTCCCAGTCACTATGATGAAACTGTATCCCTTCAGGCTGCTGCAGCACTGATCCGTTCCCATATTCCCAGTATTTTGATGGAGAGATTTGCTGCTTTGTTTGTCCATTTGAATGTTACTTGTACATAGTCTGTCTGCACTGATACATGAGCCCCGCGCTCACTATTCTTGTGTTACTCAAACAAGCATTCAGGTTTTTCTGCCGCAGTTTTCTTTACAGCCAAATAGATTTTATAGTGCAACAGTTGTGTGGCTTCAGCAAAATGTCTTATTTCAATGTTAAGTGTATCAGTATCAAACATTGTTCTACCTGTTTTTCACCACAGTTCTTTGGTCTCTTTGAATTGATTTCTAGGTGTTTCAGAGTACTTGAGCACGGAGATTTGCACATCGCGACAGAAACGGTTCAGCCTGGTGACATTTGTGGATTCCCCAGGGTTGGTGGATGGCGATATGAAGTATCCCTTTGATGTGGATGAATGTATCCTGTGGCTGGGTGGGTTTCTAACTAACTGATCTTATCTGTTGTCGCACTTTAGTTATCAAGGGTCTCCTCCTTGTGGCAGCCGGTGTTGAGACACTGAGTTATTGTAAATGGTATTGTTAAAAGCATTTTCTAATTTTGAAGAACTGGAACTAAAATAGCCTTGCTTTAGAGACATTTTGTTTCATGGTCCATCATCTTCACCAGACTTTTCTTTCACACATAAAAGAATATAAACTTGTTTTTAAAGGCTACTTAAGGGCCCTTTTTAAAATACTACTGGACGTGTGCGCTCATGTATGCTATTAGTGAGCTTTTTCCAGCTGCTGCTTTCACCACTTCCTTTGCAAGCTAACCTCAATTGCCTCAAAGCAAATGGCTCAAGCTTGTGGATCATATTTCAGTGGAATCATATTGCTACAGTATGATGAAACTAAATGACTAAATAAGAAGCATGTAAAAAAAAAAAAAAAAAGGTTGTTCACTGTGATATCACACTTCCATTAGCATGCTTTTTAATACAATAACAATGTATTATTCAATAGATTGTGTAAAAGGTGTTCAGTCTGTTTATTAAAGAAAACTAAAATAACAGTCCTTCCCACTGTCACTCTCAGGCGATCTCTGTGACCTGATTCTGGTCTTCTTTGACCCCATGGGTCAGGCTCTGTGCAAGCGCACCCTCAACATTGTGGAGAGCCTGAATGACAAACACGGGGATCGACTGCGTTTTTACCTGAGCAAGGCTGACGAGGCTGGGGGAGAGTCGGACAGACAGGTATGCACAGCAACAGCTCCGTTTTAAAAGCTTGATTCAAAAAGAAAAATGCGTTATTGACTTCCCTGTTATGAATAACTTTGTAGAAGTTTAAAAAGAGTTTCCGCTTATCCATGTACTTAAATTATCAGGCCTAGGCCTCTAGGAAGAATGATGAAATAGAACATGTCCTTTTCACGGTTTAAGTGTGTCGGTAGTTTAAAGCTCCTGTCCTGTGTCTTTACCAGTGCAGGTTAGTAATAGTAAGTAAATGGACATTCAGCTCCATAAATTCTCTTTCTAAATGACTCAAACACAGGAACTGACATCTTTCCTCTCTCTCCTCCTGTGTTATTTCTTTGTCTTTTTGTGACTGGCTGTCTCAGAGAGTAATGATGCAGATTGTCCAGGAGCTCTGCAAGAGACCGGGACTCAACAAATGTGGTTTTGACATGCCCACCATCTACATTCCTAATCCAAATAAGGTAAGGGTTCCACTTTCTTTGAGTTCTAGGTGATCGTACACTTTGCCATACTCTTACTTCTGCTTCCTTGACTTGACTTGTAATTCCGTTTTTTTGAATGTGTTCCTGTCCTCAGCCAAGTCGCTGTGTCAACCAGATTGAGGAGGTGTGTCGCACCGTCGAGAAAACTATTAACCAAACAGTCCAGAATACCCTCAACTCCCTGGAGAAAGACTGTGAGCTCATCAGCGAGGCCATCACTGATACGCTCATCAACGACCGGTAACACACAGAAGCACTTTGAGTTACACTGCAATATTGTTACTCTTTTAAAATGCAAAGAAAGTGACCTCACCTAGCTCCTGCATACTTTACTCTACAATGAAGTTAAATATTGTTCAGTTGACTCCTGTGCATTCAGACTGTAGGCAGAGTCCTGTGCAGATATTTCAGATCAGTGGGACACACGCAGCAGCATTATTTAGCGATGCCTTCAGAGAATAACCATGACCTTCTGCTCTCACAGGCAGACCAGTGTTGGGAACCGTCGGGCGCGCTGTAAGAGCTGCTTCCTGACCTTGCTGGGCTTCAGCGTCCCTATGGCTCTGATGGCCTTACTGGTGCTGGGCACTCTGTCCCGGGAGTTGTTGGACATCGCTTTGGGCCGCGAGGGCACAGAAACCCTCTCAATCTACCTGGTGAGCCTTTGAAGCGACTGCTCACTGTTGGGTTGTAATTGTTGTGTAGTCTACAAATAAAGCAGTGAAGTCTAATTTAGCTGCTTTTGTAATCCACAGAATCCCATAGTGAAAGTGTTTGAGTCCCTTTCTGTGGAGCAGCAGCTTTACAGCTGTGGTGGGCTGGTCCTCCTCTCCTTCCTCCTGCTCATCATTGCACGCTTCTCCTTCAGGTATGGAAAACCATTTTTTAAAATTTTATATAAATGCTCGGTCCTAATTTACCCTTTTTCTCCAGGGTTTTAATAAAATTTTAAAAAATGCAATAATGAACTAATTTAATAATTTACATAATTATTGAAGCCGTAAATGACAAATGGTGTTTGTGAGAATGTTTGTAAGAATTTGCTGCTTTCTTTATCATCTGCTAATAAGTCGCAGAAGACAGACAACCACCTAGCAGATTAATTGATAATAAAAAATGGTTAGTTAACTATAGTACAGTTTTGTACATGCACTACAATTGAACTGTACATAATATCCTTGTATTTCAGCTTCTATTTGTATAGTTTTTCTTAATAGTAATAATATAATATTTTATTGCATTTTACTCCCCTCTTCCTTTATTTTACTGCAGCGGTGACACTTTCATTTCCCAAATGTACTTGTGAAATCAAGAAGATGATCTATGTTAAATGACACATTTGGTTTTGGGACGTCAGCTTGTATGTTGATGAGAAATCTCACTGTTTCCCTCTCAATTATTTGCAGGACTCAACCAACTCTGTCAGGCAAACAGAAAAGGCAACTGCAGGAGAAGCTGGAGTACGTTCAAGAGGTGGTCAAGACCAAAAAGGTATTTCGTGTGTGTGTGTGTGTCTGACTCCGACATGGTACTGGCAATAAAAAGGCACTATTGAGGTGTGTTTAACCGTCTTATTCTCTCCTTCTAGAAAAAGCTGTATGAAGAATACCTTCGCCAGAGCGTCAGCGATCAGGACATGGACTTGTAAAGAGAGACAGAGACGTACACAACGATTCAGCATCCCCACATTGACGTATGAACAACATACCAGCCTGCATGTCACTCTGACCACTGGATGCTGTGTCGGAGATAAAGTTATAAGCACACGGTGCCGTTGTGGTGCTTTGGATACTGTAAAATCTGTTTACCTATTAGATGATGTTACCTCTGAGCTCCTAAACCACACTACCTGCAGATAAGTTGCAGGGTTTGGGCTCATGGCAAGTGAGCTTTTGTTACTGATCACTTATTTGTTGTGAGCATTAATATACATGTATTCTGTGCCTCTGCTCCACTCAAAGGAATTCAGGCTCATACCACTTTAAGATATTTAAAAATCTGCAATGTATTTATAATATTCCTTTATCAGAGAAATTGTATTTTGGTTGAACGGCATATAGCACTGTTTTACATGAGTCACTTTGTATGAGCTAGTGTTTCTGAAGACTTTCACCAGCTTTTTCTATCGGTACCTGACTGCGCAGTAACACAGAGGTACAGTTTTGGTATTACATCATGGATGTCTGTTTAGCCATCACGTAGAATATTAAATTAGTCCACACAACTGATATTGAAAAATGAAGATTGTGAACTAGCAATCAAACATTTAATCAATGACTAATTCAACTTTTTGTACTTTCCTGTTCTACATTGTGACCATGTTTTTAATTACAACTGACTTCAATAAAAAAATGATCTTCAATATAGGAGGTGGAGAGTCTTATTCTTCAGATTAATTCTGATCTTTGAAAACTAGTTTTAAATACATTTTCATAACTTCTTTGTACTGAGTAAATTTCTTGGGCCTTGATTTGCATTAGATGATGCTCTTCCTCTGTTCTTAGGACTGACTTCTTTCTTGAAAATCTTTATTTTATAATGTCTGCATTTGAAGATGGCAGGATTATCTGAAAATACTGAAATGTGTGTGGTTTGGGAAAGAAATATCCTCCTGAGTTTCCATAAGTGAAATATATGGCTGAAACATCTGTTCTTTGTATTCTTAGCTTCAGTTTAGTTCTTACCACACCCTGTTTGACTGCAAATAGATAAGACGGGCAGGATGCATGCCTTCCTAGATATCAGATTTCTAGATGAAGAGATGAAAATCGAAGAGGAGTGTGTAAGAGTATGAGGGCTAGAGAGTCGAGTTGAGTCAATTCTATTAATAGAATTCATTTTTGGCCACAGTGTGTACAGTAGGTGTACAGATTCTGCTATAATCACAGATTAATAACTTTGAAGCTCAAAAACAACTTGTGTGGCGTCCCCATATCAAATGGTTTCCAGTTTGGTGAGAACAAAGTCATTTTAGATGCTGTGTAGTTTTTTATTGAAAGCCAAGCACAGGAAACTATAAAGCTTGTGCGCTCATGCCTTTGTCAAGCAAAGGAAACAGGTGCAGAAAGACTGAACTGCAAAACTGCTGCTAATAGGATTATATTGAGCTTGTTTTTTAACATTGTTGTGACTTTTCACCTTTTTGTTCATTCCTCACTTTAATCGTGTCTTGCTCTTTTACACAGAAGGGTGATGAAACAGTCCCTCTCGAATGAACTAACATTTCAGTTTAAGTTGATGATTACATAACTCTTTCTGTGTAAAGGACACCAGAGGACTCATATCAGCCTGCAGTATGAAAAGTGACCTGCTAGCCACAGCAGGGACAATAAATTGCAGAATGTGAGGGCCAATGACTCGCCAGAGCTGATAACAAACAGCCAAAGCTCATTTTGCACTTTGCTCTTCCAACTAGCTCTGTGAGAAGGACACCTTTCCATGCAAACTCATTTTTGTGCTGATTTTTAGTTTTTCTGAGCGGTCGACTTACATGGAGCCATGACAGAGCAAAACAGAAAGGTTTTTTTATGATGACAAAGCCCAGCCTCCTGCAGAGAGCCACTCCAAAATACAAAAGCTGTGCAGAGACGACTGTATAACCTTTAACATCAATGTGGATCTACGCAACACTCTCACTGCCTTCACTCTGACCTTTTCATTTGTAGAGGTTAAAAAATGGCAAAAGATTCAAATGCAAAAACAGTTCATCCCTCAGAATAGGAAGAGAAAAATCTTTTAAATCAGTCATTCCTGCATGTTACAAGCTTATTATAGTTAACTAAAACTAAACTCAAAACTACAACTAGGTATGAAAAAATGTTTTAGTAAATAAAAACTAGACTTTACAAAAATAACTAATTAACAATATTGTGTACTTACAAAACTAACTAAAATAAAATAATAATTTACAGGAAATGTCTTTTTAGTTACTTTTTAGTAGATTTACTAAAGTCTGTCAACATGCATGAGGAGGCACTGGTGCATATGTTTATTGAGACTGGGGTGTCTGCATTAAATCTGGCCCTGACAAATACCCCGCATATTATACTAAAAGAAAAAAACTAAAACACCAGAACTAATAACAACAAATTATTTTTTAAACAATAAAAACTAAACTGAACTGAAAACTAAATAAAAATAAAACTGATGAAAAATACAGAACTATAATAACTCATTCATAAAAACACTGTATTGATTAGTTCAATAACTTCATACATGATGTGGTGTCATATAGCCTACAGACTGTTGTTCAAAATGTGGTCCAGTGACCTCCAGTGGTCACCAAACAGTGGACAGCATATGTAAAGTCCAGAAAGGGTGTGGCACGTACAGAAAGCAAATCATTCACATATTTTCTTGGTATTTAACCACAAATAAAAATAAAAACAACACTAAATACAGCCCAAAAGTGGAGAAGAGCCCAAGTTAAGGCAAAGAGGGAAGGTATTTGTGAACAGGAAGCAGGTTGACGTGATTTCCGCAGGCTTAGACCGGGGAAAGTTGTTTCCTGAAGTTGACACTGCGCTGCTCGTTTCCACACTGAAGTCCTGCTGCTCGTCCACAATGGCTGCCGCAGCTCTCTGGGACTCTTTATAGACGGTGAACTCCTGTCTGACGAGAGGATGAGCTCCGAGGGTGAACACTCAGGTAAAATAAAACACCAGCAACGTTAAACTTTAACCTGCCTCTCACCTAACGGGGCTGGGTTTGTGAGGCGGTACCGAGCTCTTTACGAGCTGAGCTTCAGTAAACATTAACGTGAACTTGTTGCTCGTCTGTCGCTGAGAGTGGAACCTGTTGCCGTGGAACCTGTTGCCGTGGAACCTGTTGCCGTGGCAGCAGCTCTGGTCACACGGCGTTAAACGGCCTGTTAGCATCGTTGACCATAGACATGAACGGGCGCTGCTAGTTGCTAGCTAACACTTTAGCTACTTGTGTCCAAACTGGGCTCCGGGGGTCCTCTAATGCACCACCGAGGGGTCCAGTATACTGTCAATGGTACAGACCAAAGTGAGACCCTGTTCAGCATGAATACATTAACTCAATGTGACAGCTCTCTTTCACTTTTACTAGTGTCTTATTTAAGTTATATTTGTTTTAATAATTCATCTCTTTTGAGACGTGTTGCAACTGTAGGTCTTAAAGATGTTCACCAACAGTAACAGACAATGGCAGCATCAATCAGTAAACCCTAATGATGTGTTTGGAGTCTGCCTTTCCCCCTTATATTAAGAGAAACATTTATGAACCTGATTTTGGACCGATGGTTCAAAAGCACTCTAAAGAAACTGAGACTTTTATGCTGTTAGACATGATTAAATATGGATTTTTAGACTTTTAACACAGCATTTGAATTTGTGTTACTGGAGTTTTACAGCAGCTTGTTCCTCACCTCTCTGTGGTCTAACAGACCCCAGACTTTAACAGTTTAATAACACACTACATTCTCAGTTTCAATTTCAGTTTTGTTGCCTTCATCCACTGTGTAAGCCTAGTTTGGGGGTTAAAGCTACTTATTGGGTTTTATTTAGTGAGATCACAAGACAGTAATTGTGTGTAGTCCAGTGTGTGGGATTCAGTGGCATCTAGCGCTGTAGTTGCAGATCACCACTCTGTCGTGTCACCCTCCTCTTCCAAGCACAAAGGAGAAACTATGGTGCCACAAAAAACCCGAACACCCCTATCTAGATCCAGTGTTTGTCCCAAAATAATCAAATATAGATAGGGTTCACTCTCCTCATTGATCTCACAGTGTCCTAAACATTGTTATTAACTGGTTATGTGCCCTGTCATCCACTCAAACAACTAACAGTTGTGTCAGGTGGTGTCATTTATGGCCTAATCCTTGAAAAAAATACACACACACTTACATCACTGGCAGAACTGTATATTTAAAGGATTTGTATGCAACTTTCAGATAGCTATACAACCTATGTGCACACCTAACAAGGATGACATAAACATACTTCGCAGCTTCACAATGAAAAGGAATTTAGAGTTGCTTGTTGCAAAGGTCTCAGTAGATAGATTAGTGACAGCAGATGAGCTTCTTATCTTATAGTAAGATATTTAGCTCTGATTGCTAGTAGATTCCTTTTAATCATGATACTCCCTGTTTGTCTGTCTTCTCATATTTAAGACAACGTAACAAAGGCAAAACACAGCAACCTGTCTATCATTTTCAGAGGCGGGCCTGCAGGCCCAGCTAGCCGAGTGCCGAGCTCAGGTCAAACACTGGGAGGGTGTGGCGACGATCTGTGAGCTGAGCAAACAGGAGGAACTGGCAGAGCTGCAAAAACAATGTGATCAAGAGATCCAGTCTCTGCAGGAGGCTCTCAGAGGTCAGTGTGTGTGTGTGTGTGTTGGCCTGTGTCTGCATTTTTACATGTATGTGATAAAGCATAGTGCCTGGACCGCATATGGATTGTTGAGACTGATACCGATTGTAGAAGGAGAGAATTCACAGATTACCAATATGGCGGACAATATGGTGAACCTTTGAGCTGGAATGAAAATATATCTATATGTGGAATTTAAACCAATATGACTCTGCTCAGGAGACTTCTTTCTTAAATAACTTTATTAAAGAATATTTAAGTTTAATATTCTATGTCAAATAATTTAGCATACACATCGTCAACCAATTCCTGAGGACACTGCTGAAAGCTGCGTCTCCTACTCTCTGCTGCTTGCCACAGTATTGTAAATCACAGCACACTCTGCTACGATATTTTCAAAGAACTCAGAGCCTGAATAATTTGACTTTATGCGTTTATGTTTTGCACCATAGATTCTAACTCTGTTGTTCAATAAATGTTCCCAAGGAATTGCTAATAGCTGTAAGTAAGAGATTACCAAGTACTTAACATAAATACAGTCACAGCATGATGAATGAAAGCATATATAAGTTCAAGCAGGAAAATATACTTGTGCAAATAACACAGTTTTAAGAGAAGATAAGCCTGCTTTGATAAGAGGTCTGGATATATATGGCTGTGAGCAGCCTTCATAGCTTTCATTTAACAAGTGAGACGCCTGTTTAGAGAACCCGAGAGACCTTGACTTTTATCTTTCAATCCAGTCAGATATGTACTGAGATACCGGGCCTTTAAAAGCTCTAAAGAAAAAGTGGAACCTGCAGTCCAAGTGCTTTCTGAATAGCACAGCATATTTAAGACTTTTTGAGCATATTGAGTGTAAAAGAAGTCATTGTTCTTCCAGTAAATGCATACACAAGCAGTATCTGGGAATATGTGGGAATTAAACAGCTCTATGGTTTGTGGTTTTGGATTTTGTTTCCTCTTTGTGTTTTCAAATGACTAAAATATTATTAATCATCATCCTGTTGACTTTCAATCTGTAGCATTAGTTAAAGACTTGATACAAATTCAGAATGAGCAGACTAAAATGTGGGTATGTAAAGGTAAAAGGTTGGGAGAAGACTGGGAAAAGCTTACATGTTGGGTAAATTATGCTAGTTTTAGAACGTAATCTCAAATGCAGCTACACTTTTTAAAAGTATTGTGGGCTTATATATATAGCTTTTTTGTCGTCTTTACCATTGAGGCAAACTGTGCGTCCTTCACCTGGAGCATTAAGTGGTTTCATCGTTGTTTGATTGTGCTGTTGTGTTTACAGAGACAGCAGCGCAGTACGAGGCCAGGATAGCAGTTCTTCAGTCTCAGCCTGTGGAGTGGAAGAGAGCCAGTGGACAGTCTGTGGTCAGTAGTTTGACTTTGTATGTTCTTTTACACATTTTCCCAAGTGTTGGGGTTTAATCCCACTGTTTGTTTTTCCTCTACCTGTTAGACCAGTGGAAGGAGAGCCAGGATGGATGCAGAAGTCGCCAGTAATGACTCCCGATCCCGGATCACCAACAGCCAGACAGAGGCCGAGGCCACGGCATCGACAGACAGGAGGCACAACCAACCAGCGGAGCTCGAGGCGGCGGAGGGAGAAGGGACGGCACTTACGGCAGAAGGGTATTTTTCATTGCGACACTGCGACTCGGCCTCGTTGTCCTCCTTCTCCTTGGACACGCCCTCTCTGCCCAGAAAACTCCACGCTCAGGACGACACCGACTCTCTGGTCTCCACAGGAACTTTGGTGCCTGAAGCCATCTACCTGCCGCCGGCTGGACACCGGCTGGTCACGCACAGCGACTGGGATGCACTCAATGCTCAGGTACAGATTCAAAACTATGATGTATGTTTCAAAGCTTAGGTTTTAAACTTTTATTGAATCATTGCGTCTTTTATAGACACAAATCCACATGTTGAAATTTAGTTCGAATTCACTTTATTGTATAGCAATAGAAAAAAGCATCTTCACACTACAATCTGTGCAATTTAGGTTTTCAGTCTGACCAAATGACTTTGCGGTGTAATAAAGGTGTGCTGTGTTGGGCAGGTGTCAGAGCTGCGAGGGGAGGTGAGTCGGCTGGAGGCTGAGAAGGAGGAGCTGGAGAGAGAACTGGATACACAGACGAACCACACACACAAACAGGTGAACAGCACTGTGTGTAGAGAGTGAGCCAGTCACACACACACACACACACACGACAGAGTGGATATGATGGCTGCAGAATTTTACACTCATTTGTTTGTGTGTTCAGGTATCAATGCTCCAGTCTCAGGTCCACACTTCCGAGGCCCTCCTCCAGGATTTACAGAAGTCTTTTAGTCAGTCACAGAATGCAGTCCAGAGTCGGCTGGTGAGTGATATGATGTCCATTCTTCAAGTTAAGTCGATACCATGCTCATGTCTGTACTGTAAATAGGAAGCTACAGCCAGTAGCTTAGCTCTGTCCTATTAACATGTTATCAGTTTTTATGTTAAGCTAAGCAGCTGCTGGCTTCAGTTATACATTTACTGTACAGATGAGTGGTGTTGATCTTTTCTAAAATGTTCAACTTTTACATTTTCTTATGGGTAGTTTTATGTCAACCATCTTGATCAAAAGAAGCTAAGAACAGAAGTATTTCGTATTGTGTATTTGCCTTAAATGTGTAGCCCATGTGCATGATGCCTCACTCATCCATCACACAGTGATACAACCAGCAGTAATCACTTGCTTCCTCTGGGAAGTCTGTAGAAGTATCCATACTGTAAGGTATTTGTGTGCCAATTTATCACCATGTTACTCAGTTGGAGTAGGTGTTAAGAACTGCATTTGTGTGTCCAGGCAGAATTATCCTTTTCCCAGAGGAAGATGTGCAGTGAGCTGTCCAGACTGAAAGGAGAGGAGGTTGAAGATGAGGGACCAGAGTCCAGCTCATCATTCCCACCAACACTTCAGGTACAATTACAGTTCCAGGTTTTCATTTACAGTATATCTGCTCCACAATTGCAGCGGCAAGGAAAACTCACTTAGAACCCATTTTCTGAAAACTCAAAATAATGTAGTTGACATTATTCGCGTGCAGTTTATTGAAAAGTATAGTTTCATATTGCATTGTAAAGGCAACATAAACCAGTGAGAACTTGATTATGTGTCTTCCCTTTAGTTAGGTGCTGCTTTTCTGCATTTTGAGTAGTTGTTGAGATGACTAGAAATGGTTGAAATGGCCCACATATTTATTTTTTATACTGTAAGATTGTGTTTGTGTCAGCATTCAGTGTGTGTTCATGTTCGTGATCGTGAAGGTTAGGATTCCTTCACTGTTCGTCACTCCGGAGCTAATTATCTGCAGAGGTCTCCTCTCCAAAACAAATAGACCCAGTGAACTCTGAATAAAGTAGTTTCATCTTAAAAATCAGCCGATGCTGCTAATGTTAGCTCACCGTGTCACTTACAGAGACGTCCAATAACTACAATCCTTCATCTGGTTAAAATATAGAGTTAAAAACCACCAAGATCTAGATAGAAAGTCAATTTATGACAACTTCAGGCAGACAACCACAACACATGCGCAAAGCAGATATGATATATACAGATATATGTGCTTTTTATATAGTTTTAGTTATAGTTACTGTATGTGTCTCCTGCTTGCATTGTTAGTGTGTGCGCTGATTGTTGAACTCTAACCTGCAGGGGGCGCACTGTGAGGAGCGTCTTCGCATTGAGATTGTCAACCTGAGGGAGCAGCTGGACACCCGGACAGAGGAGAATGGTCTGTGGATTATATTATTATTATTATGGACAAGTTTTCAACACTGACTGTCGTGACGCTTACACATTTTTCATTCTCCCTTTCTCTCCTCCTACCTGCTCCTTCTGCAACTACTGTCATCAGAGGTTTTAGAAGGTGAGTGAACAACTCATGCTTTATTTTAAGCCAATTAGTAGGTCTTGTGATTGGTGTAGGGTTACATTTAATTCAGATTTATTTAACCTTTTAACCTCTGAACCGTGTTGGTGAGTACAGTGTTATCATGAGCAACCAAACTGATGGCTTGAAAACTTGTAAAAAATAATTTTCCTTAATCACAGTGTTTCTTCTGTTGATGGTGCATTGAGCGATCTCCTAGGACAGACTTTAAGCTGCCTTTTATGTGATTGTGTGTGCAGTGCAGCTGTCCAGTCTGAAGACGGAGACAGAGAGGATCCAGGCTCAGAAGGACCACTTGCAGGCTGAAATGCTGGCCTGCCGCACTGAACTGGAAGCCCTGCGGGTGGCACTCTCTCATGTGCAGAGCACCAACAAGGCCCTCAGTAGTGATAAAGTAAATCCAACCTGCTCTTTCAGCACTTAGTGGTTACTGTTGTTGCTTGCACTGTTAACTGCTGTCTGTGTGCCTCAGTGAAGTATATAGCGCTGTTCTTTAAACTGGTGATGAATCCTGTCCGAAGTGGGCTGGTCTCATTCTCGGGAATGTTAATCTTAACAAAATATCCAACTTGTTGCTTTGAAATCTTCAATCAACCAGCTCTTGCGGTCTTCCTCTGCGGATGGAGTTGCTCAGTTATCATGTTTGAACAGAAAGGGTTTCAAGCTCAAATACTGTATGACCACGGCTGAAATTCCATACTTGAGTCACATTTATGACAACTACACCTTCTCCATGACAACTGAGCAACTCCATCCTAAAGTATACATTTGCATATCTGACACTTCATTTAACTATTCTCTCTGTGGCTGTCAGGCGGCGCTGCAGCAGCAGTGTCTGGAGCTGCGTAGCCAAGTCATCAGTCTGCGCTCCCAGGTCGACACCAGCCAGACTGTACAGATGGACTTTGTCCAGCTCTCCCAGTCACTGCAGGTAAGAAGCAAAGGACTGTTGTAGGGGATAGCTTGAGTGAGGTATGTGATGGGTTGAGCTTGAAAATTAAAAAAAAAAAAAGTGGCCCCACTGAGATTTTTTAGCAGTATACACCTAGATTACACTAGATTATCAGATTATCTCTCTCTCTCTCTCTCTCGTCGTCTCTCTCTCTCTCTCTCTTCTCTCTGCTCTTCTCTCTCTCTCTCTCCTCTCTCCTTCTCTCTCTCTCTCTCTCTCTCTCTAAAGGTGAAGCTGGAGTTAATTCGGCAGGCTGAGAGTCTTGAACAAGTCAAGGAAATCCTGGAAGAGGGAGTCAGTGAAGCTGGTTCCCCTCCTGCAGATGCCTCGTGAGTTATACAGTCACACTGGAACCAAAGAGCACAGACCAAGAGAAAACATCCCAAGGGGGGCCAATAAGGGCCAACTAACCATTGCCACCTGTCGTGACCACTGGGATTATCACAGCTGGTGCTGCTAGCACTGGTAACATTGGATGGATACTGCTAAAGAGGCATTACTCCTTTTGTATGTTTCAGAGATAATGGTTTGGTGTCACCGGAAGTGTTTTTTAGTGACCAAAGTGATTTTTGATGAACCTTGAATGCTTTGGAGACACAACATTCCCTTTTTCTTACATCCAGTAACACGTTTATTCCTGTATTAAAACATATGTAAATGTATTATGTAGATAAAACTGACATGACTCCAGCAAAACACTCAACAGTCCAACACTTTTTTTACACTGTATCAGTAATTTATATTCAAATTACACAATCAATCCCCATGCAAACTTTTTCTGTGAAGAAGGACCTCTGAAAGCAATGGATCACGGTGCAATAATGAAGAGCTATAAAGTTCAGATGGGATATTTTATTATATGCATTAATTTGTTGTCTTTTTATTCTAGCCTAGCATTGTTAACTATTCCTCTTCTAACTACAACTCATGATTGCTTTTAGCCAAATTTATTTGGATGAGGACGAGGACGCAGGTAAAAATCAATGAAGAAATGTGGATATGTAACATCTCGTCAGTCTGTTTTGTGTTAATACATATTGAGAAGTAAAGACAGGCTGTTCATCAGGTCATATACTATATAATTTTCTCAACCATGGCCAGAATCACAGGTAAATGAAGAGGTTGATAAATCATTGAATAAATACGGTAACTTTATGATAAGATTTCTAAAATTATGCATAACTGTTTATAGCTTCTGAACAGAGCTGTATGTGTTAATATGTTAAGCAGGGCAAATTGTTCTTAAAGTTAAATACTTGGAAGAAGGTTTGTTTTTTTGTTTTCTGTTTTTAGTCACACCAGGTTGTCATTGACCACATTATTATTCCGGTTGTGCTATTGCATAACATAAACATCAGGAAACAGTGCTAAACATCCATTAACAGCCAATAATACACAGACTAAACACTGACACTGAGTCTGACAATGTCTTTAATACATATCTTTATTCTTTAAGAATAGAATCAACACAGAATAGTTTTAATAAATCTCACCTATATATTAACTTCAGTACATACACAGAAAAATATTTTGCAGCTTTTTTTTGGTGTAGGGCTTGTGTGTTTTCTTTTGTATTCATGCCACTTGATGTTTTGATCACGTCAAGTGGCTGTTGGCAGCTCTCTTTCAGTGGGAGCGCTCAGCCTTTTCTCTCCATCCTCTGTGTCTCAGCTCTCTCGCTGCTTCAGCCGCTCTCTGTTGCACTTTGCCTCTAGACTTTCCCTGGATAGGAAAACAGACGCCTGTCAGTTGGAGGGCCATGGCAGTGTGCTGAGGTTATTTGATTGCATTAAGAGTGAATAGTCCATTTGTTTAAAGGAATTGTTTTAGGAACATTTTGGGGAGATTCGCTTATTTGATTAGATATCTAGAGTTAGTTTATACCACTCACATAGTGAAGTAAAGCTACAGCCAGCATCCGGTTAGCTTAGCTTGGCACAAGCAAAGAGCCTGTCTCAGTCCAGACAAAATCCGCACCTCTAAAACTTAAAGCTTGTTTAATCTGAACAAACACCAAAGTGTAAAAACATAAAAATGTGCTTTTTAGTGAGGATTGTGGTTGGGACTATTTTTTGGATGCCACCAGTAACATAACTTCTGCGATCTCTGCTAGTTGCCTGGCAACTGCTTAGAGCCAAGAAATAGTCTGATGTAACACTCATATTCATAAAATAGCAAATAGTTGTTTTTACACTTTTGTTTTGTATAAATAATATAACCATATTTTAAACAAACAAGATACTGTATAACTTGTTAATTACTGAGCTTTAGAGGGGCTGGCAGGTTATGTTCCTTTTTTCAGCAAGTAACTTAAAGCAAACCAGAATATTCAGCAAAATATTAAATTTTTAGTCCTTTATCAATCGTATCAACAGTGTCAGATAGAGAGGAATATGATATAGAATAGAATATAAATTACAGATAAAATATAAATAAGAGTTAAACTCAATACAACCCCACCCCCCACACACACATACACACCTTGTGACAGTGCCAAGTGATAACATCTAAATTTTGAATGATTATTTTCAAGTTTTTATGCGAGCGCTGTCAAACATTAGAAGGCTGCTGTTTCATAATCACAACTGAGCATACAAAGTGTGTTTGAGAACTAAGGCAAGATAATCCAGCAGCATTGTGATTATGTTCATTCTTATCCTTATATTTAACCTTGTTTGCGAAATGTGTTAGTTGGATTACAGTAAATGCATAATCAAAGCATGTGTGTTAACCTGCACTTTACTGTTTCAAGCTGCTACAAGCTACTTTAAGCAATGAGCTAAAGTAACATTTTCAAGCTTTTGAACACTAAACACCAACCACAGTACTATGTATGATACTGAACCCAATTATTAGATTTCTACTGGCAGTTCATGACAGACATACAGCCAGCCAAATTGATCGCAGCTACTCAGGATCCAAATGCATTAATCCAGAAAGATTTGCATAACAGAGAAAAGGTCTACAGAACACACACAAACATAAACGCAATGGACATTGTTTTTTGACAGGATAACATGCACGATGCTGAGTGCTTAAACATTTAGCATAACCGAGGGGAATACCTGGTTTTGTTACAGGGGTTTGGAAGAGGGGGAAACAGGTTTAGGCTGGATTGTCAAGAGAGGGAACGGTGAAAAAAAAGAGCATCCAAGGAGAGGAAAATTAGATAAATGTCATCAAAGTCAACAGATTAGAGGAAAGAGGGTGGGAGTGAATTAAAACTGTGTCAGGAATAAGAAAAGAGGGAAGAGAGGTTAAAAGACATTAAAAGACATTTTAATTTATGGGAGGTAAATTATTCCATAACATTCCATTAATCAATCATTTAATCAAACAAGACAACAAATTATGGTTGAATTGATAAAAGAGGATGAAGCAATGTGTTCTTAAATCTAGACCCACACAGTTTGTGTATTTTAAAAGTAGTTGTTGGATCTGAATACAAAGACAGGGACACATTTGTACATCTGAATGAGCTAATTAACCCTACACACAGAGTATTTAAAAAAAAACATAATTTAGAAGATATTATTAGATGTGATTATAATAGTACAGTAAGAACATAACGTTGTGGTGCACAAGCCCGTTGTCTTCTTATAGTAAGAAGAACATACCAGTCTTCATTACACTTCATTACTCACAGACATGATGTACTGTAATGAAGGTGATGTCAGTGTTCTCCCATTGTTGAAGCCTCATTTATTGTTTTAATGTTGCTGACTCATAACTGCTGCACTCCCAACAGTTCTGACTATGGTACATTTTTAAAATTAAAATCTCAAACACTATGAACCTCGTACTGATAGAATAAAGGATAACGTGGTCAACAGGTCACACGTTAAGCTTACCCTCCAGATATGTGCGAGCCACAAACTTGAGAACCTCATCAATGAGGATGACTGGAAGGGAGAGCTTCAGCACCATCATCCACTGCTCCACGTTCAAGTGAGTGAGCTTGAAGATCATCTGTGGACAAGAGCAGCATCCGTACAGTAAGCAACAACTGTATATTAATTATATATATATACTGTTGAGATTGGCGCTTATGTGACTGTGAATACCATTTCTTATACCTGATAGGAATGAATGATAATAATCAGTATGAATGTCTTTATTATTCTCAATGAAGAATGCGTTGTAGTTTCTATCTGTGACCACTAGAGATCAATGAACATCAGATTGAATTCATGAGCATATCTGTGAATTTTCATCAGTGTGTTATCACTTGTATTTATTTCAAACACACTCCACTGAAAGTATTCACCCAGTATTGTGTGAAGAAATTGTGAAAAAATGAGGAGAGGCTATCTTGTGAAACCAGTTGAAGAGTTGACAAACGCCTCAGAAGGCTGAGCAGTGTGTCACCTTTAATGCCACCTCTGTTAGTCATCTGTAAGTATTTAAGCAATGGGAATGTGAGCGAGAACATGGAGGCTGGAGAGGCAGTGTGTGTAAGGGAGGAGCAGAGGGAGATGGGTGTTTGTTTTGGATCAGAGGGCTGTAGTGCAGGAGGCCAGACTCACGGGCAGGGGGTCGACGTAGATGATCATGAAGTGAAGGGACATGGAGAGGCTCATGGCGGCCACCAGCCAGATGTTGCTCCAGGGGGGCATGCGCACCAGGGACTGGTTCTCAGACAAGCTGGGGGGGGAGGAGGAGGAGGAGGAGGAAGGTGGGGTTGGATGGGGAGGCCGGAGGGGTACGTTAATGCAGACTGAAAATGTGTGAGGGCATATGAAAGAATGTCTGTGTGCTGAGGTGAATAAAGGAAAGTAAATGTGTACAACAGGGTTGGAAGGCCTAGAAATTCCTAGTTTTTAAAATAATTTTGTTTAAGCATGTTTGTCCAAAGGTAGAGTCAGTGGATGAAGTACAGTATTCAGACCCTTTTAAAGTAAAAGCAGCAATAGCATAGTGTTAAAATACTTTGTTATGTAAGCAGTAGTTTAGTGTTGTAGAGTCTACAATGTAGACAATGTGGAGCTAATTTGAACAGTTTTATGTACTGCAGTAAGCTCATTATATAAGTAACAACTATAGCTGACAAATAAATGTAATATAACATACATCTCACACTTTATTGTAGTGAAGTAGAAGTATTAAGTGGAAAAAATGTAAATTCAATTGACTTTGAGTACAGTGTTTAAGTAAATGTACTTTCTTATAATGTTTCATAAACAGTGTTGAGGTTTAGCGCTCAGGTGAAAGTACCCACAATGCCCTATGAGTTGACAGTGTAGTCAGACCTGTTCAGAGCGTTGCACATCTCGATGGTGACCAGCACAGACAGGGCCATGGTCATCGGAGGAGCAGCTTCAAACACCTCGCAGTGAACTCCATCAAAGTCCTCGTTGTCCTCGCTGCACTGCATGAAGTGTGACTGACAGGGAAGATAGAAACATTTATTCTTTGGTCTCCGAGAAGCCAAGATCCTTGCATGAAGCGTGTTTATAAAGAAGTTCTGTAGTACAGCAGCTGGACTTTGTGATCGGGTATCACAGGTGCAGAGTGTTAAAAACTAACCAGCTGGTGGAAGGTAACCATTGGGCCTTCATCACAGTACATGAACCACCAGGCAGCTGCTGCAACAGTTGCGGCACCAACATAACCTGGAAGAGATGTTAACATTTTAAATAAAGTCTTTCATCCAAACAGAGAAAGTAATTATCCTGATATGAACATGTGGCACATCTTCAGATGTTGAACAACGTGCACGGTAAGTATTTGGAAATTGCCACAACACACAAGTGCTTCAACCACCAGGGGACGAGGGATTTACTGGCAATACCAGTAATAATCAAACCAAATAAAAGGCTAAAGACACAAAGTGAAACATCTGGTATTTAGTATAAAGACAAGATGTAACAGATGCTTTCATGTCTGTGTTCCTGCTCTCAAATGCTTAATTGCCGAAAGAGAGAATATAAATGTATTGTACCTCCAATGGTCAAATATCTGAAGAAGAGCCAGCCAGAGATGAGGGGCTCTTTGGGGGAGCGGGGGGCTTTGCCCATGATGTCCAGGTCAGGGGGGTTGAAGCCCAGTGCGGTGGCAGGCAGACCGTCAGTCACAAGGTTGACCCACAGCAGCTGGACGGGGATCAGGGCCTCAGGCAGTCCTAGGGCAGCGGTCAGGAAGATGCTGAAGGAATGAGTATGGGAAATTAGTTTCTTCATTTAAAAAGCGTTTGTGATTGAGAACTAAGGCATTGACTGTTTTCTTATGTTACCTTCAAATCCCACAAGAAATAATTATTATCAGACCTCAGTATCGTGTACTCACCAGACAACCTCGCCTACATTGGAGGAGATGAGGTAGCGGATGAACTGCTTCATGTTGTTGTAAATGGCTCTGCCCTCCTCAACAGCGGACACAATAGAAGAGAAGTTGTCGTCAGCCAGGACCATCTCAGAGGCAGACTTGGCAACGGCAGTGCCAGAGCCCATGGCGATGCCAATCTCCGCCTTTTTCAAGGCAGGGGCATCGTTCACTCCGTCACCAGTCTTAACGAAGGGGAGACGGAGAGGAATAATGTATTATTTCAAGTGGTTTTATTCCATTCCATTAATATAAAAACAAAACAAAGTTATTTTCTTCTTCTCACCATGGCAGTAATCTCATCAAAGCCTTGCAGGAACTCAACAATCTTAGACTTGTGGGACGGTTCCACTCTGGCAAAGCAGCCAGCCTTTCGGACGGCGTTCTTCTGATCATATAGGGCGAGGTCATCAAACTCACGACCAGTGAAGGCCTTGCCAGTGACATCCTCATCCTCAGTGAAGATTCCAATACGACGGCAGATGGCCACAGCTGTGCCTTTGTTGTCACCTATCAAATGTTTCTGTTAAGTCTTTGCTTGATTTCTTATACGATCAGATTACTATGTGGAGTATAATTTGTGTACCAACCAGTGATCATAATGACACGGATTCCAGCAGCCCTGCACAACTGGATGGAGCTCATTACTTCCTTACGAGGAGGGTCGAGCATGCCAACACAGCCCACAAAGGTCAAGTCAACCTGGACAAAAGGAGAAAGTCAAGAGTTTAGTGTCCTTTAAGCCCTATAATTTCAAATATGTTTAAAGTTTGTCATAAAACTTTTCAACTATAATACAATATTTGACCAAATGTCGCCAGGAAGATACTTTGTTTATCTGTCCACAGTCACCCACCTCATAGTCTGCAAACTTGGTGGAGTCTTCCAGGTTCATCTCCTCCTTCCTTAAGGGTGTGTCGCGGGTGGCCAGAGCCAAACAACGGAGGGTGTCGCGCCCGGTGCCCCACTCCTTGATGATCGACATGATGTGATCTTTGAGTGGGCCAGTCAGGGGCACGCGGTTGGTGCCAACACGAACGTATGCACAACGGTCAATGACACCTTCTGGAGCACCCTGATGACGCAGTTAATGCCACATATAACATCATTAGCGACACAATGTATATGTGTAATATATGACTTATGATTGACTTGAACTTCATTCAAGCCATTTCTTTAAAATTAATTGACATGTTTTATTATGATGTCATAATGTCTTTTGTTCAGTTTGTTTCCCCAGACGATGTTTGTGTATGTGTATGTGTATGTGTATGTCTTGGGTCACACACTTTGACAAACATCTTGCTTCCCACAGGGGCTTTGGCGGACTTGGCAGGAGAGCAGTAAACTGACATGGACTTTCTGTCTCTGGAGAACTCCAAGGTGAACTCCTTCTTCATCAGTTGCTTGATCACCTGTTAGAAAATGAAACAGAAGGTGCAGAAAAAAAAGTGCATCTATTAAGCCACTGTTTATTGATTAAACCTGCAATAGCTGTTTTTTTTCTGACCTCTTGGGGGCAGTGGACATATAATCACCTTTTTAGTTGGTATTTGTATATGGATAACACTACATACTGTATGTATTATGTTGTGGACTTACAGAACAGCAAGTGTCTGCCCTTTCCACCTTGGACAGGCCACGCACTTCAGTGTTGAACACGTTCATCTTCTCCACCAGACAGCACAGGGCTGTTTCAGTGGCCTCACCCACTTTCTCATAAATACCCTTGGACTGCATAATGGAGAAATAAGAAAGAACAGTAAATGTTAAAGTACGTAGTGTGTTTCATCTTAACATATATGTTTCTTGAATGTTCTGCAGACCTCGTTGTAGTCCAGAGAAGAATCATTGCACAGAGCGCAGATGGTAGCCAGCTCAACCAGTCCATCATATTGTCCGCACTTCACAGACGAGCCATTCTTTGTGCTGGTAAGAAAAGAGTAATACAGATATTTAGCCAATGTATTGTTATTCAAGACTTGGTTATGGTGTTGCATGGTCTTATTAATTTTAACTAGTGATTGGAATGGATAAGATATTATTGATACCAATGCCATTATCGATTCTGCTTATCAGCCCAATTCTTTATTGATTCACTTATTTATTCCTGAACAGTTTTTTGAGTGAAAAAAAGTCATAGACAGGTTTTTAGCATCAACGCAACTGTTTCATTATCTTGAAGTCCAAGCACAGTGTATTAATGGAGTACATTTATAGTTGTTTGAGTGTGAAGACTCCTTCTTGCTGCGTCGACTAGTTTAACGTCATTGTTTTGAAATGCCCAACTGTCATAAAGACATGCTGGCTTTGATGAAAGTAATTGATTAACTCTGAGGCATACAATTCTGATGGATTTGACACTTACACTTCTCCCTCAGGGGTGTACTTTGAGCCTGAGATGTCAAACTGACCAAGGGAAATATTGTCACCGTCGACTTTATCAATGATGAACATCTGCATGGAAACATGACAAAACAATCGAAGTGTCTGCATCAAAAGTGCTCTCATTTTCAGTCACCAGTGGAGTTTCTGGATTGAAAATGTTGAACCTACCTTAGTTACACACATCTGGTTGGTGGTGAGGGTACCGGTTTTGTCGGAGCAGATGACTGAGGTGCAGCCCAAGGTCTCCACAGAGGGCAGGCTTCTGACGATGGCGTTCTTCTTGGCCATACGACGAGTTCCCAGAGCAAGGCAGGTGGTGATGACAGCGGGCAGGCCTGTGATGGATGGAGAAAGTATTAGGTAGAGAGGTATTGAATGAAATACACAGTCATTGCTTTAAAACAGGATAGGTTGGAAGGTGCAGAAGGCATTCTGAGGAACTTCTTTAACCAAAACCAGGTGACAAGAAAGAATGATCTGACATGTCTGTTCAAAACCACCTGGACTTTAGGGACTCTGGGCAGGCTGGCGATAGTGATGGACTGCCCTTAACACATCAGTTGGAGCACATCCAAACTGCTGTGTTTTCCAAGGTAATCCTGTGGGAGGGGGATGCTTCAAGCCATTCAACCAGATCTGTGTTCAGATTCTTGGCAAAAATCAACTCTGACAATGGTGTGGAGAAGGTCTGGAATCTGTCCAGTTTAGTGTCATTATGATGGCATCTGTGTTTGCAGATGATGTTGTCCTTTTGGCATCATCAGACTGTGGTCTCTGATGAGCATTGGCACAGTTTGCAGCTGACTGTGGTGTGACGGGGTGGAGAGGACTTCCAAATGCCAGATTGTTTCTGTCCCAGAGTATAGAGGGTCAGAATCACAACGGAGGATAAACCGGTTAGATGTGAAGACAGAGCTGAGTAACTATGCAAGCCCTTGATTTATTGATCAAACGTCTTTCCAACTTGTATCTATTCTTGGAGTTGGGTGGTGACCAAAAGAATCACATCATGAAAACAAAGATTGTTTGGCTACCTGTCTGTGACAAACAGCTGCTTCTCCAAGTTAAGAGGAGCCAGATATGCTGCTTCAGCCACCTGTACATGGTGTACTGCTTGCCTCACATGCCACCAAAAACAAACAAATAAATGAAAGTGGCTTTACTAATTTGTAATCTTCTTAGTTTGGGACTTCAATACATAAACTTAAAACATGAACAGGATGAAGAAAACTGGACAGTTCATACCTTGAGTCAAATCAACTTGACAAAAGTCCACTAATTTATTATTGCGTGTAAATCATTACAGCAGAATCACAGATTTTATGGTTTTTGTAAGTTGCACCGACATTACCCACAATGCAACTGGAGACAGTTCAGTCTGAGATTTGGGTGTGTTATGCTAGTAGTAGCTAATGTAGCCTCAAGCCGCTAACCTCAAGCAGAGAAATGAGAGGGCTGCAGAGGTCTTGTTAAGCTCATTTCCTTCTAACTCCACATCTACAGATTTTTTTAATTTTCAAACTTCTTTATCCAGGTGACACTGACTCGGGTGACATCATTTAAGGCAATTTATAATTTTTTGTGCTGCTCCCTCAAATGGAAGCACAAAAGGCATTATACTTGTTCACATATGTAGCCTAGTACTGCTCCTGTGAACAGATTTAGACATTACTCTGTAAACAGAGTAAAATCTGTGGCGTTCCTCTTAAATAAACTGTACAATATTGTAAAGATCAATAATAAACCATTGGCCTTCATTAAATTATTAATGGACTGGTAGCTTCAGAATCATATAGACGAGCTACACAAGATTGAATCTTAAATATGATAATCTTCTTGGGCAACCAAATGGAGGTTAATCCCAGGGGCTTACCTTCAGGGATGGCAGCCACAGCCAGAGCCACAGCAATCTTGAAATAGTAGATGGCACCGCGGAACCAGGAGCCTCCGTGGACGGGGTCGTTGAAATGGCCAATGTTGATTATCCACACCGCCACACAAATGAGGGAGATGACCTGGAGGACAGGCAGTCAGATGGAGATCTTAAATGTTTTACAAAATAAATAACTAAATAAAAACTGTGGTGATACAGTTTCAAGAGGCCTCTCCGTCTGTCATCCTCACCCACCTTGGAGAGCTGCTCGCCAAACTCGTCCAGTTTCTGCTGCAGAGGGGTCTTCTCCTGCTCAGTGGCAGCCATCTGGTCACGAATCTTACCGATCTCAGTGGCGACGCCAGTTGCAACAGCAATACCAGTGGCTTTTCCAGCTGCGATATTGGTGCCCTGAGCAGTTTTAAGAGAGGGAGAAAACCCTTATGAAGTTAGTTGGTCAGCCTCAACCAGACAGACTGAAATATAAATATCATGGATTCCCACGACCTTATGAATAGAAATGAATGGTCCCCAAAACACATACGGACTTTGATGAATTTCCCCACCATAAGGTTGATATTAAAAATATTGGCTGGCCATGAAGTTTGATACAGACATTGGGTCCATTCAGGATCAAGTTCCCTGACTTTTCTTCCAGCGCCATCATGAGGTCAAAAATGTTGAATGTGTCCGATACTTTGATTAATAACCAAAACTAATAATATTTTCATCAACCTCAGCTGTGCTTTGTGTTTAGTGCTAATTGTCAAATGTTATTTACATACTCACTCACCTACATGGAGCATAGCCACGAGCCATCATAAATGTTATCAATTACGTCCCTAGTGTTTTTCCTACCACAGTAAGTGAAAATGGTTTAGTGGTAAAGGAGGAGGGGCAGTTTTAACCTTGAGAATAAAAATGAAACGTTTAAGAAAATTAACTGAACGTTTGTCAGGTTTGAAACATAAAGGTGTAAAAGAAAAATGTTGAACAGGACGTAGAAAAAAAAAACTCACAGAGAACAACATGTTCTTCTTGTCCTGGTTGACCGCCCGGAGGTCTGGGACAGCATCGGTGTGTTTGATCACACTGACAGACTCGCCTGTCGGAAACACAAGTTTTAGGTTGGGTGGTCATCAAGACATCAGAAAGACTTTTTGTTTGTCTGTGCATTTGTCCCGTCACACCTACCAGTAAGGATGGACTGGTCCACACGCAGGGTTGTAGATTTGATGGAGATGAGCCTGATGTCAGCTGGCACTTTGTCACCAACTAACATAAACACACAGAAAAGCACCAAAAAAGTTCATTAGCAAAATGTATTTAGCAGCTTTTGCCGTTTGTGCAGGATTACAAAACAGCTTAATATCAATCTGACTGCAGCATTAAAGCAGCATGGAAGAGGGAGGAGGAGGAGGAGGAGTGGGGGTGCCGGGTTGATTGACTGGTTTTAGCACTCTGGATGGATAGTGTTGTTGTTGAAAACTGATACCACAGCCAGAGACAGAGGGAGAGGGAGACCTTGGGGAGATCATGAAATGAAAAGAACAGGTGTACAGCAAACAGAGGGAGAGACAGAGGAGCGAGTCTGGCCGTTGATATTAAGTGTATTTATACTCAAGCTTGTTTTTTTTCTTCCCACAGCAAGTTCCTTCAGTTTCCCTCCACCCCTTTTTTCTGTCACTGCCTTAAAAGGGCCCATGTTCATTCTCAAGGACATCAAGAGCCATGTTCACACACACACACACACAAACACACATACACACACACACAGACGTGCATGTGACTCTTTTGAAGTATATGAGTGTATGAAATGAGGAGCTATAGGACACGGAGAAGTTTCATTTCTTCTTTATCAAATCAAATAAAAAGATCAGGCCGAATAAGCATTTGCATTTGTTGGACATTTTGCGGCCACCGTAGTTTATCCCTTGCGCTTGGAGAGGCAGGGTAAAGCAACTACAAGAGGCCACTAAACCCAACACTGGTCCTTTAATGATCAAATCATTTACGTAATTTCCCAGTGTCGGCTGCTGATTCTTTTGTTTACTCATCTCATGACAGGAAAAGACACCAACCACTGGCTCCATTTTAATATGTCCATATAGCTGTTGTTGTTGTGTAGTATGAAGAACTGGGCAGATACTTTCTGCTCTTACATACATATACAGATGTGAACATTCAGTCCTATTCTGAGGAGTTTGATTTAGTAAGTTGGCCTTGACCTTAATCCCTCTATGGCTAAAGTCAGCATATGTTTCTGATTGGCAGTTTGCTTTGCAGCAATTTTACAAATTACAGGATTTCCTGTGCAGTGTCTTTATTTCAATCTGCTCAGATGCTCTTAACTGTGAGTGCGGACTGTTGTGCCCTTCAGGTGTTTACCACAATGATGTCTCCTATACTAAATATAGGCACTGTGCTGCAGCCGATGGCTGTTCCTTGAGCGGTTTCAGTGGCTGAATGTACTTTGAGTTCATGCAGTAGGTAAAACAGTGAATATGAAGACCTTCTTACCGGAAACCTCCACCACATCACCAGGAACAATCTCCCTGGCCTTGATTCTCTGCACGCTCTTCCTGTCCGACCGGTAAACTTTCCCCATCTCAGGCTCATACTCCTTCAGAGCCTCAATGGCACTCTCTGCATTGCGCTCCTGTGGCAAAAAATATAAATAGAATAAAACATAAAATATGGTCATTTTGGTGCCATGACCTCCCTGATAATGGCAACTGTAGACAAACTCTCAAAAGTTGCTGCATCCTGATTGGTGCATGGAAATATATGACATCATTATCTTTTTCCAACTAAGCCTTTCACTGCATGAAACCAGTGAGAAAATACAGAAACCTCTCAACATTTTGATCTCAAGTGGATCTGTGTCACGTCAAAATGTTTAAAAATGGTTACCACAACCATATATAATAACTTCTATTCTTTGGTTAACCATCCATCAGCCCATAAAGAAGTCAAAACAATTACCATTTCAACTGAACAAATATCTAGTGATCACCCCATGTTGAGTGTGTGTTTCTGTCAGGTTGATCAGAGAAGTCAAACAGGTTGATGTTCAGTTCAGTCTGTGGTTTCCTCCAAGGTTGCCCTGGACTGCCTCAAAGTGTAAAGCCCAACTTATGCCAGCCACCCTCCCTCTCTCCATTCTCCCCCATACCCCCCATGTGTGAATCCTTGTGCATAGTTTCCAAATGACTGCCACAGGGTTGATATGAACCCCCTACCACCAGGCTTGTGGTAACCTGATCGCCCCTCTGTATTTTTACTGTGGATTGCACAGTGTGGATTGTAACAAAGCAGATTGCAGTTTGAGCCTTCGAGGCAGGACAGGTCCCAGTCCACCATTGCCCCCCTCCTCCCCTCTCTCCTCCACTCGGCCACAGTTGGCTTAACCGTTCACCTTTTCACCTCCTGCTGACGTCAGTACTGTCTTTCTGGATTCCCTTGAACTTTGAGCTCTCAGGAGCATGCGCTCGCCATAAAGGACATGGGCTGCGACCTGAACAAGCCGCCATTGTGTGTGATTTATTGTGTGTGACTGTTACTAAGAATAAGAGTCTATTTAGGTGTGTGTAAAAGACTGCATTCAGGGGCAGGTATGTGTCCTTGTGATTGCAATTGTTGCAATGAGAGTGTGTGTGTGTGTGTGTGTGTGTGTGTGTGTGTGTGCTGACTGACCTGCCACACTCCAACGATAGCATTTGCAATGAGGATGAGGAGGATGACGAAGGGCTCGACAAAGGCAGTGACAGATTCATCACCTTCCTCGAACATAGCCAGAACCTGAGAGCGACAGAAAGTATTTAGGATGCAAATCTAAATTAATCTGAATATCATTTACTTTATGTGACGACTGTGAGCACTTTCAGACTTTATCTCTTTAAATTCTAATGTTTCCCTTAATTACTCCTTATGTTAAAACAAATAAACTGTATAAACACTCTGCAGCAATATTAGGAAAACCAAAAAAGGTGACATAATTTGCAGCACAAGTTCCCAGAGTGTAAGATGGTGTCTTTAAATGTCTTATTTCCAAAGATATTAAATTTTTATCCTCTCAAACTATACTTTACTACTATACAACTATACTTTTACCCCTCTACTATTCTTGCAGTTGGATGTTTACGCTTCAGTGTCCTTCTCCATTAGGTAATTTATACAAGCAAGATGTACAGATTTTAATGTGGAAATAATACACCTGCATGTCTCAATACTTCTTTAAGCTACTGAAACTTATCTTACACTACAGTTGATCAACAGAAAATTAATCAAATACATTTTGATTGATTAATCGTTTGGCTGATATCAAAACAAAATATTACAGGAAATTCAGAAGTTATAAAATTTAATTTTGTAGTATTTTGATAGTATTCTAAGTCTAAGTACGCGTGCCATAGTTTGAGAACAAGTGCACTAGTGGAAAACTAGTTAGATAATGATACTGACTCTTTCATTTTGAGTATTGTACGTATTGCATTATTACTCAGTGAGGCTGTGACACTGCTTGGTACAATGAGTGTCTTTAGGTTTGTTGTGCACCTGTTGCTCAGGGTGACACTATTATCTTTTACTGCTGTCCAGCATTAAACATAAACATAAAATAGTCACGGCGAGCAGCTATTTATGACAGTTATGAAACCATTACGGGATCAAATGACATTTCACTTTGTCATTGTCTTTGTCTTTGTCATCCTATGTGTGAAATGTTTCCTCTACATGTGACTCTTTCCCAAACCTATAGTCTTAACACGTGTGCGCCCCTGTGAGCAGGAGTCCCATGTTACTAACACAGGTCTGTCTTGGAAAGGCTTTGTGTTGACATTGACACAGATTAGTTGCAGGCCAGCGGAGCACGGAGCTAACCAGAGAGCTAGAGAGAGAGAAAGAGGAGAAGAAGCCCTATCCTTCTCTAGTAGCGTTTAACGCCATTGTAGTCCGCCGTGTTTTTCATTTGCCTGCTTTCATCTCACATCTTTTCTCACCCTTTCCCAAAAATAGGCTCTATTGCTCACTCTCCAGTCTGTCTTCGCCCTGCGTCTCTTCAAAGACACAATCGATCTCCAGAATGAGAGTCAGAGCCTGTCAGCACATTGCAGTGGCAGGACATTCCTGTGTGTATGAATAGGGTGACCATGTATTTGCAGTATTTAGTGTTCTCTCTTTTAGAAACCATATACGACTCTGAATCTATTGCTCTCGTTTGTCATTGCAACAAACAATGCCATTGTGCAACCCAATCCCTGACCCCC